>NC_082704.1:15519133-15874126 GCF_949987515.2 Delphinus delphis | reverse complement strand
AGTCGGGCTCCTACTGGCAAGGTCAGAGTGCCAGATACGTGACCTGTCTCTGCCCTGCCAAAGGGGGGGCATGGCATGAGAATGTGTGTCTCAATGGTGAGTCTCTGTGAGCCAGTGACTATGTCTGGTCCATCTGCTGATGCTATTCGGAAAGGGGGAACTTGAATTTGGGATGCTGATGAGTATAACATGATGATTAAAGGCATGGATCCTACAGCCCCACTGCCTGTGTTCGCAAGTTACTTCCCCTCTCTGTGCCTCAATTCTTTTTTAAAAACTGGAGACAATGATAGTACTTACTTCGTGGCGTTTGTGGTGAGAATTAAATAAGACAACATATGTAAAGCACTTAGAATGCTGCCTACCAGATCATGAGTGCTGGCTATTTTTATCCATGGACAAATAGCTCATTTCCCAGCTTCTTTTGCAATCAGGAGAATTTTCTTCCTGGGTCCAGAGGGGAAACATCCCAAATACAAAAGAAGAGGATCATGGGTATTTCCCTTTAAATCACACTTGGGTGGGGCCTATTAAAAGCCATAAGACAGTGGCATTGGCACCACGCAGATTTTGTAAATGGCCATAGAAATCAGACGAAGGCTAATCCTGAAAGCCTGGGTTGGAGGGGGGCATTCTCTCCCTCCCCAGTCTGCAGTGAGACCTGAACTTTCCTGCCATCATGCCATAATGTCTTCAAAACTCCCTCTCGAAATGAACAAATTACCCAGGAAGAATAACACATTAACCTGTTAGCTTGATGAACACTTTAGCACAGGTTACTTTTATCAGATTATTTAGCTCCTGGAAGCTGGACCCTGAAGCCAGCAGATGAAGGATGGCTAAACGGTGCTGGGAGGGAAGAAAGAGGGAAAAGGAATCTGGAAGCAGCCTGAGGGCTGCTGAGGGCTAAAGCTGGATGAATCCAATGTCTGCATGGGCCCCTGGATGGAGCATAAAACTCCCTGACCCCTACGGTCTTCCCTACTCCCTTTATCCTCTTTTATTTTCCTCTTCTCTTTTTTTTTTTATGTGTGTGTACCATACATCACATAGCACAGGGCCAGGCACACAATCAACAGATATTTATGAAGTATCTGCTGAGTAAATAAATGCCTATAGTGGACAGAAGTCTCCAATTGCTGCAGGGATGTGCTATCTTGAACACAATTAGCTATGGTTCTATAACTACTGACTAGGAGGGCTTATATTCTGGAGGTTTACCTGCTCCATACGGTGAGGCAGGCACTTGAGGCTGGGAACTAACATGTACTTACTAAGAGAGTACTCAAAAAGCAAGTGGGATATAGTGATGGGCTCGAGAATCAAGCAGGGGTAGAAGATCCAGGAAGAAAGGCAGTACACATTCAAGAAAATACCAAGTCAGGATTCCTTCCAAGAACCAGGAAAAGGCTGAGTTTCCAAGAGAGAGGAAATTAAGAAGAGCAGCAGCTTTTTATTGAGTGCCTTCTTTGTGCCAGTCACTTTTACTGACCTTGCCTAAATTATTCCTCACAATCGGACCAAAAGGAATTATTGTCTCTATTTTTTAAATGGGAAAACTGATAATCAGAAAAGCTGGGCAAATTGTAGCATACTGTAGTGGCTAAGTGCATTGACTTGGATCTGAACTACCTGAATTTGAATCCTGGCTCTGCCACTCATTAGCTGGGTGGTCTTGGGCAAGATTGTTAATCTCTCTGTTCCTCAGTTTCCTCTTCAGTAAAAATGAGAATAATAACAGTGCCTACTTCCTTGAATTATTATAAGGCTTAAATGAGTTACAAAGCACTTGCAGCTGTGCCTGCCACATATGGAATGTTACATGAGTGTATGTGAAATAAACAAAATAAATTTGCCCATGTTTATGTGACTAGTATGAGAAAGAGGCAGGACTCGAGCCCAGGTCCAAAACCTTCAGTCCTAGCACAATTCTTAACTCCTCCATGGAATCCAAATCTTACTTTTCTTCAAGGACTCCTTGAAGTCCTCAATCCCCCAGAAAACTTTCCCTGACCACTCCCTACTTTGACTTACAGCTTAATACTCAGTGACAGACTGCTTGCCTAATGATTTGGGGTTTTTTCCTGCACGTATCTTGTTTTCCAAACTAGCTTATACAGCTCTTCTTAAGGATTTGACTTACCTCTTTTTATGCCGCAAAGTGCCTAGCATTTCTCTGTGTTTTGAATTGAAATCTTGCCCACAGCTTTTGAGACAAGTGGTGGTCTTACAAAGTTTTGAGTGGGACAAGTGTATTGCAGGTCATAATCGTTCAGGAGCCTTTGGTGTATGAAGCACACATTTTCCACATCTGCCCATTTGTTTTCACAGTTTTGGTTTCACTCTAACCAGTGGA
This sequence comes from Delphinus delphis, assembly GCF_949987515.2. Taxonomy (NCBI): domain Eukaryota; kingdom Metazoa; phylum Chordata; class Mammalia; order Artiodactyla; family Delphinidae; genus Delphinus; species Delphinus delphis. Next base: position 15,871,770 of record NC_082704.1, on the reverse strand, counting down.
TGTAGAAATGATACTATGGTTTCTAACCTATTCAATATAAAGTTTTAGCATGTCTTTTCTGTGGGATTTTTTTTTCTTTTTACCGGTACACGGGCCTCTCACTGTTGTGGCCTCTCCCGTTGCGGAGCACAGGCCCCGGACGCGCAGGCTCAGCGGCCATGGCTCACGGGCCCAGCCGCTCCGCGGCATGTGGGATCTTCCCGAACCGGGGCACGAACCCGTGTCCCCTGCATCGGCAGGCGGACTCTCAACCACTGCGCCACCAGGGAAGCCCTCTGTGGGTTTTTTTAAATGATTTTCTCAGTTGTTATCATTTTAAAGCATTTGCTGAAGTGTAGTTAATAAGAGATAGAGACGGAGAAACAGAGAAGCAATATGGTACCACCAAAGTTCCAGTAAAAACATAATTTTCTGTGTTATCCCTTTCCAGGCATATGGCACTGAGTCATAAGAAATAATAGCAATGGAAAATGGCCAAATGCACACTGGTGTACTTGAGCTAAGTACAAAAGGAGATATAGAGTTATTTTTAAGATACAATCTATTTCTAAAGTGCTTTCTGAGCCTTAAAGGTACTGTACAGTCATATCTCTGAAAGAAAAGAGAAATGTACCTAAGTTCTAAAAACACTTGCTGAGACAATAAATGAATGTGCTCGATTTCCCTGATCAGAAACCTTCATTCCAGTTTGATGCAAGCCATAAATGAAATGACTTGGTTGATTATAAGTCAGTCCCCCATGAACATTTGTTTACATCTGAAAACCACTACACATAATTGCTGTCTCTGCTCAGGGGAGGCCCAGCTGGAATTACAAGAAGTGTTGCAAGGTTCTACTGAGGTGTTATCACCAGTTACGGCATGAATCTGGCACCACATGTCCACGCTGTCTGTCTTGGCAGCTGGATCCATCAGTCTCCCTCTTTCACACAAGTAAAATTAGCCAAAAAGACAGCAGAAGTCTTGGGAAAGAGAACATAGAGCAGTAAATAACATTCAGATCAGGCATATCCTCTTTGCTCCTGAGACATAGTCTGAGACACAGTCTGTAACACAGTAGTTACCATGTTCTTTCAAAAAGCCAGTGATAGTACGTTTTCATTGTCAAAGAGGAGGGCTTGGAGAAAAGTCAAGATCAAGGATGTACCATAAATATTGATTTCCCAGAAAAATTACAATTGGCAATTTTTCTTAATCAGCTTTTTTACCTTTTATTATTGTGAAAGCAGTACAGGTTTGCTTTTTTTAAAAGAAAAACAATTTATTGAGTTATGTTTGACGTAATAAGCTGGACGTACTTAATGTATACAAATTGATGAGTTTGGGGATAATTTATATATCCATGAGACCACACCACCATCAGGGCCATAAACATATGCATCACTTCCTTAAGTTTCCTCTTTATTTTTTATTGTTGTTGTTGTTTTTGTTTGGTGGTAAGAACACTTACTATAAGATCTACCTTCTTAGCAAATTTTAAGTATATAGTACTGTTAGCTACAGGCACTATGCTGCACAGAAGATCTCCAGAACTTATTTTTCTCACAAGCTTTGTACCCTTTAACTATCACCTCCCCATTTCCCTCTCCCCACAGGCCCTGGAAACCACCATTCTACTCTCTGCTTCAATGAGATTCAATATTTTACGTTCCACACATAAGTGAGATCATACAGTATTTGTCTTTCTCTGTCTGACTTATTTCACTTAGCATAGTTCCCTCAAGGTCCATCCATGTTGTAGCAAGTGGCAGGATCTCCTTCTTTCTCCTGGTTCAATAATATTCCCTCAAATATGTATGCCACCTCTTCTTTATTCATTCATTCATTGATGGACATTTAGGTTGTTTCCATATCTTGACTATTGTGGATAATGCTACAATGAACATGGGGATGCATATATCTCTTCAAGATGTTAATTTCATTTCCTTTGGATGTTTACCCAGAAATTGGATCGCTGGGTCATGGTAGTTCTTTTTTAAATTTTTTGAGAAACCTTCATACTGCTTGCCATAGTGATGGTACCAACTTATGTTCCCACTGACAGTGCACAAAGGTTGCCTTTGTTCCACATCCTCATCAATACCTGTTATCTTTTGTTGTTGTTTTTATTGTTGCTTTAATAATAGAACATCCTAACAGGTGAAGGTTTTGATTTTAATTACCTTGATGATTAGTGATGTTGAGCACCTTTTCGTATATCGTTGGCCATTTGTATGTCTTTTTTAGAGAAATGTCTACTCAGGCCTTTTGAGCATTTTTAAATCAGGTTATTTGTATTTTTTTTGCTATTGAGTTGTATGAATTCCTTGTATATTTTGGATATCACCCTATCATCAGATGTATTGTTGGTAAATATTTTCTCCCATTGCATAAATTTTCCTTCACTTTATTGATTGTTTCCTTTGCTTTGCAGAAGCTTTTTGTTTGAGGCAATCTAACTTGTTTATTTTTGCTTTTTTGCTTTTGGTTTCATACCTAAAAATCATTGCCAAGACCATGTGAAGGAGCTTTCTTCCTATGTTTTCTTCTAGGAGTTTTACAGTTTGTGGTCTTAAGCCTTTCATTCATTTTGAGTTGATTTTAGTGTATTGTATAAGATAAGGGTCCAATTTCATTCTTTTGCATGTGGGTATCTAGTTTTCAAAACAACATTTATTGGAGAGACTATCCTTTCCCCATTGTGCATTGTTGGTACCCTTATTGAAAATTCATTGATCATGTATGTGGGTATTTATTTCTGGGCTCTCTATTCTGTTTCATTGGTCTATGTGTCTGTTTTGAATGCCAGTGCCATATTGTTTTGATTACTATAGCTTTGTAATGTAATTTAAAACCAGTATGTGTGATGCCTCCAGCATTGTTCTTCCTGCTTAAGATTGCTTTGAATACTCAAGAAATTTTGTGGTTTCATACTAATTTTAAGATTGCTTTTCTTATTTCTGTTAAAAATGCCATTGGAATTTTGATAGAGATTGTGTTGAATCTATAGAACACTTTGGGTAGTATAGACATTTTAATAATATTAATTCTTTGTTCCATGAGCATGAGATATCTTTCCATTTATTCATGTCTATTTTAATTTCTTTCATCAACGTTTTATAATTTTCAGTGTACAGATCTTTTACCTCCTTGGTTAAACTTATTCCTAAATATTTTATTGTTTTGGTGCTATTGCGAATGGGATTGTTTTCTTAATTTATTTTTCGGATGGTTTATTGTTAGTGTATAGAAATGCAACTGATTGTTGTATGTTGACTTTGTATCCTGCAATTTTACTGAATTCATTTATTAGTTCTAATAGTTCTTTGGTGGAGTCTTTAGGGTTTTCTAATATAAGATCGTCATATGCAAACAGAGATCATTTTAATTCTTCCTTTCCAATTTGGATGCCTTTTATTTTTTTTCTTGCCTAATTGTTTGGCTAGGACTTCCAATACTATGTTGCATAGAGGTATTGAGAGTAGGCATCCTCATGTTGTTCCTGATCTTAGAGGAAAAGTGCTTTTAGCTTTTTGCTATTGAGTATGATTTGGCTGTGGGCTTGCCACATATGGCCTTTATGTTCAGGTATATTCCTTTTGTATCTAAATTGTTGAGAGTTTTGGTTTTTTTTAATCATGAAAGGGTGTTGCATTTCTCAAATGCTTTTTCTGCATTTATTGAGATGTTCATATGATTTTTATTCTTCATTTTTTTAATGCGGTGTATCACCTTAATTGATTTGTTGGACCACCCTTGCATCCCAGGAATAAATCCAACTTGTTCATGATATATGATTCTTTTAATGGGCTGTTGAATTTGACTTGCTTATATTCTGTAGAGGATTCTTTGCATCTATGTTCATTAAGGATATTGATCTGAAATTTTGTATTCTTGTAGTGTCCTTGTCTAGCTTTGGTGTGAGGGTAATGATGGCCTTGTAAAATGAGTTTGGAAGTGTTCCCCCCTCTTCAATTTTTTGGAAAAGTTTGAGAAGGATTGGATTAATTCTTCTTTAAATGTTTGATAGAATTCATTGGTGAAGCCATCTGGCCCTGGGTTTTCTTTGTTGGAAGGTTTTTGATTACTGATTCAATCTTTTTACTTTTTATGCTATTGGTCTGTTCAGAGTTTCTATTTCTTCATGATTCAGTCTTGGCAAGTTGTATGTTTCTAGGAATGTATCCATTTCTTCTAGGTTGTTCAACTTGTTGGCATATAATTGTTCATAGTAGTCTCTTATGATCCTTTGTATTTCTGTTTTACAAGTTGTAGTGTGTCTTCTTTCATTTATAATTTCATTTATTTGAGCCCTCTCTTTTTTTCTTAGTTTAACCGAAGGTTTGACAATTTTGCTTATCTTTCTGAAAAAAACCAACCCTTTCATTTCATTGATGTTTTCTAATATTTTTCTAATCTCTACTTCATTTATTTTTGCTCTATAATTGTTATCACCTCTCTTCTGCTAACTTTGGGATTAGTTTGTTCATCTTTTTCTAGTTCCTTGAGGTGTAAAGTTAGGTTGTAAATTTAGATCTTTCTTTTTTCTTCATATAGGCATTTTTCACTATAAAATTCCCTCTTAGAACTGCTTTTGCTGCATCCTGTAAGTTTCATTATGCTGTGTTTCCATTTTCATTTGTGTCATGGTATTTTTTTAAAATATTTATTTATCAAACAACCCATACATTGTTAGTATAGACATCGTGCAAGGTTAAAACATATTCAAACATCAAGATCCACATTCAGGGTTTCCCTGGTGGTGCAGTGGTTGATAGTCCGCCTGCCGATACAGGGGATGCGGGTTCATGCCCCGGTCCGGGAGGGTCCCACGTGCCGCGGGGCGGCTGGGCCCGTGAGCCATGGCCACTAGGCCTGAGTGTCTGGAGCCTGTGCTCCGCAGCGGGAGAGGCCATGGCAGTGAGAGGTCCACGTGAGTTCTAGAGGCTGGAAGTCTGGGGTCAAGGTGCCAGCGTGGTTGGGCTCTGGTGAGAGCTCTCTTCTTGGCTTGCAGATGGTTGCTTTCTTGTTGTGTCCTCACATAGCAGAGAAAGAGAAAGAGAAAGAGGAAGAGGAAGAGGAAGAGGAAGAGGAGTAAGAGAGAAAAAGAGAGAGAGAGAGGGAGAGCTGTGTCATTGTATCTTTTTAATCTTCTTTTTGATTTCTTCTTTGACCCTTTGGATGTTGAGGAGCATGTTGCTAAATTTCTACATATTTATGAATCTAATCATTTTTATTGGAAAAAAATTAGTCTATTCCATTTGAATGTGGAATGATTATGGGAGAGTAACATGTAACTGCTTCTTTATTAACAAATTTGAATTTAAAATAAACGTGTTCAATGTCTGTAAATTAGGGATATAATATTATATACCTCAAGGGTAGTTGTGAGGATCAAATGAGTTTACAACTTTCAGAAGTTATAGAACGCTGTAAGCGCATAGAAAGCCCTATGTAAGTGTTTGCCATACAAATAGAAAAATAAAATCTGAGAAGAAAAAACTAATAAACATTGTAATCTTTCATGTTTTTACAGCTGGCATTCACATGTAAATGACAGTATGTAAAAAAGGATTTTTGTGGTACAGAATTCCTCTCATCGCCTAGCTATACAATATAGATGCATGACATATTCAATTCCATATTTTACACACATGCTTTTATTTTCTATTTGTAATGTGACCTAAAAGATGTTAAATCTTGCCTTGAGAGTCTGTATCATTGCCTCCAGCACTACCTATTTATTATATATTCCATATTCTTAGAAAAATCATTAACCATCTTATTCCCTCTGATATATGCATCTTATCTCTAAAAGGGATATGGGCCTATTTCACAAATATGCTTCGGAAAGAATTGAGCTAATTATTCCTTACCCTTGTCTTTATTATTAACAAGTAATGATAAAAACAGGTTACCAGATTGGTTCTGTTGTTGCTGTTATTTTTCTTAATGTTCAAACCTTGTGAAACAAAACCCTCTGATGAAGCCTTCATAAAAAGAGTCCCTTGAACTTGGTCATGTAAGTAACTTGAGTAACATTTCCAGAGGGTGTCACGGTTGGGGAATGAGGTGTTTAGATTAAAGTAGGAGAAAGGAAGACGCTTCTCGCTTTGTGGAGTAAAGCTGCTCCCTACTGATCCTACCCCAGCAGAGTGGACTCCTCTTCACTTCCAGATGAGGGTGGCAAGTGCACTAATTGGTCTAAGCTCTCAGCTATGGATGTTTAGAAATACAACTCTTTACCAACCCTAAGACTTCGCTCTTATAGCTATGCCATCACCCCTGGTGACAGCTCACTTAGAAAGAGATCTATGAAGATCCAAAATCTAGGCTGTCTTGGGTAGATTGGCTGAGCAGAATAAGCCCGTGGAGAGGTAAAAGGAAGAAGAGGTAAAACGAAGAAGAGGTAAAAGGAGAGGAAGTACTGAATCTTCCCTCTAATCATTCTCTCTAGCATCCTGTGTTCCACAGGAGACTATAATTTTGTTTCTGTGTAGTTCTTTCAGTGAGTGGTTCAGGTATCCTCCAGTATGTATAGGAAGAAGGCCAAAACTTGCTATTACTGTGCTGACGTGTGACACCAACAAGGCTTTAGGCAGCTCATCTCCCTTCTCCAGGCTTTGTTTTCTTCATCACTAATGGTGTCACCTGCTCTTTTGATTATTATTATGTTTTAAACTTAGTTAGGCAAAAGTGATCATTCTCCCTAGGCTACGAACTCTTTCTGAGCAGGGACAATGTCTTACTTATATTTGGATCACTGTCACTTTGAATGTAGTGAGCGTTTTAAAATGTTTGGTGAATAAATGAATGAAAGAAAGAACAAATTAAAGAACAAAAGAATAGTGAAAAGGGTTGGACTAGGTATCTTCTGAGAGCTTCCCATGTCAGGCTGAATCAATAACTCCCCACACCAATGAAAACCAAATTTTGTATGGGTCCAAGAATAGATAACAGAACGATTCAGAAGAACATAGGAAATTATAGGTGAGTTCATTAAATCTCTCATATTCCTTTTGCCGTCTTCCCCAATTCCCACACCCACTATTTGTCCCCTTCATCCTAAAGGCTAAGATTTGCTTTCCTATTTTCTAAGGCAAACAGAGAAAAAAAATTGACATTTGCACTTCTCCACTGGCCTGTGTCACTGTTTACTCAAAAAAAACACCACTTTCTAGTGCCGTAAAGACAGTCCATGTATGATGCAATATGTCTTTGGTAAATGCAGACCTTTTTATACTAATCTGAACCCTTTCCCTCAGGTGAACAAAAACCCATAATGTGCCACAACCAGCAGAAGAAAGCCACAGAATCCCTTCAGTTCCAAAACACTTGATGGTTGCAATTAGTATATGTGAACTATTTCTAAGCAGCTTCAACCTTTCCCCCCAGTGTGGGAAGACTTAGGCAGCCAGCTTGGGAACGCAGGCATCCTGGGCAGTGCTTTGCCAGATTTCACCTGCAATGGAAGCCTCTGCCAGTTGCTTGAAGGTTCTAGTTGCCTCGGGGAGTGTGACTATAATACTGTTTAGACCTTTACGTTTTACACTAAGGTCAGGGGAAAAGGCAACTTTTAAAATGGCATATACTTAAGTTGTACATTTATCAAAGTTTCTTTTCTTATATACTTCTGGTATTATGTGAAATTGAAAAGCTCCACACACTCAGGTAAAATAGAAGATATCATAATGCAGGTGATTTTGAGAGAGAAAGAGAAGGGAAATGTGGAGATATCAAAGGACTATTGGTTTCTCTTAATGCTGTTTCCAAGAAACAATTCCTTTAATGGACCTAGAAAGGAAGACCAAGGAGGACAGTATGAGGAAAGGCAGTGGAATTTAAATCGATGGTTCATAATAATGTTTAATGAATGACTAAGGCTTAGATCAAAGCCCAGAAGGAAAAGAGCAGTCCATCCTTGGCTGTAAAAGTCACAAGTCAAAATGTAAATTAGCGGTGGCCCTCTCTGGACAGTACCATCCCTCTGTATGGCTCTTTCTCTTTTAAGGAAACATATGCCACAGAGCAAACTCGAATCACTAGTGGACATTCTTAAAGGGGTAGCTGTGTGCTCCTTTGCTGCATAATGGTTCAGGAACTGAGCCTCCTGACTGTGTCATTGCATAATATAATAGAAAAACCCAAAGCTGGCAACCCAGGGTTTGTAGCTTCTAAGAACCCTAACCAAGTCTAATTTCTATATGCTTGCACTTTCCAGACAAAGCATTAGAAGGAGAGGCATCAGGGCTTCTTCACAAGAGTATGAAAATCTGGTGACCCTCAGGAAAGGCACTGGAAGTTTCTCTCCTCTTCGTCCCACTCCTGCTGTGCCATGTGCTGTGTGCAAGTGGGCTGCATGCCCTGCCACCAAGAGTTGGCTGCATTTCAGTGGCAAAGAAGATGCCACAGAGCTGTGACTACTCCTTACTGCTTCTGAATATGATTTCTCCTGAATCCCATTACGTATTTTTCAGCATGTTTCAGTCACTGGACCCTTAAAGTCCTTTTTCACACAGTGGCCACCCAGCATTAAAAGGATGCTGAATATTGCCAATTACATTTGTTGCTCAGTCCTGAACTGAGTTCACCGTTCCTACTAGCGCAGTATAATCTGCATGAAAGCAGATTTTTTATATTTGGAACATTTGGAGTAAGTTACCTAAATTTTGAGATTCCTCAATCCAATCAACAGAGATGCTTCATTAAGATGTTTCCTACATCAGTAGGACATTCAGTTCATTCTTCATTTTGATCCAATGCCTACTAAGGGGACTGAAAAGGCTATGTGTTATTTAAGTAGGCAAGGCCTAGGGTTTTCAAAATAAGTGACTCCTACTGAGTAGTTGAAACCTTTGTTCTACAGAAGGTGTGGTCAGTGAAAGTAAAATTATACTTAAATCATCAGCGAACAGGCTTGTCCCCTACCCTGTAATGACCACTGCCTGCCTAAAAAGCAATGAGACTACTGTGTTTCAGTAGTGACTTTTGTCTTTCAGAAGTAACCTGTTCAATGCCAGTATTTCATATTTTGGAACACCTTGGGAGAAATGCCTTTGGAGCCAGTATCTGAGTCATACAAGAAAAGCACACTTATACCTTCAGATCCACACCTAATCCTTAAACAAAAACAGCATTACCCAGTTTGATCCACCCCACAATTGCTCATAAGACTTGGCTTTCAAAGACTGTATGCCCTTTCCAAAGATTAAATCCATTCTCAAAAGACCAAATTTTTATACCACTGAGAGTCATAAGAATAGGGCCTGAAGGCAGTTCCCAAAATAGTGGGTCAAAATAGGGGGAACCTCAGAATTCTACTGGAGTAAATGCGTGGTCCCCAAAGGGACAACCCTTATTTCTATGTTTAAAATATAGAATGTTACTTAAATAGTGAGGAAGGGGTAAGAAACCTCAATTTAAAGTAGATTTAAAAAATCTAGGCTCCCTCATTTTTAAAGACAAAAATTGGGGTTAAAAACATTGATTTCAAAGGGCTACTGTGATAAATAAATGAGATAGATGGATCCATTTTATAGACCCCAAAGTAGACATTCAGGAATAAGATGGATGTGTATGTAGACAAGTAAGCATAAGTATTTATACATAAAATCAAATCTATTATATTCCTGTCTTATATCCATAGGGAAACATGAGGAAGAGTTAAAGAGGATAGAAATGAAAGGAATGAGCATTTGAGTTTAGATAGATTAAAAGAGTAGAAAGGTGAATGTAGTTTAAAAGTAGAATAGGAAGGCTTGAAATTTACTAATGATTCACTTTTCCTATCTTAATGCCAAATGGCGCTATTAAAAAATAAGGTTAAACCCTTGAAGAAGAGAGGACTACATTTAAATATAATGAAAAAGGAATTCTCAGTAACTGCTAATGGCGCCTAATTACTCCCAAATTGACTTAGGATTTCTTATTCTTCTTATACTGGTATTTCAGTACAAAACACATTTAACCAAAGGAAGCTAAATGAATGGAGTAGCTTAATTTTAGTTCATTTGAACAAAATTTTACTGGATGAATTTCCTTTTCAGAAATATAACACTTGATGCCACTCAAGACCCTTAAAATAAAAAGTAGAATACAGAATTTATCACAAATCTTTGAGTGAATGATTTGTTTTTAATACTTTTCTTTTCCTTTTCAAACTATACACTCAAAGAATCACAAGGATATTTCTCAAGTTAAACTCAACTCTGAGTATATTGGTGGTAGGTAAAAACTCAATTAATTGGAACTCAACCAGTTAGAACTCTCAAGTTACTGTAATGTTACTGTTATTAACTTGTACTCAGAAGCAAATACCAAAAAACAAATGGAAGTCAGCCAATTTAGTTAACAAATACTCCCAAATCTTTTGGAATGGAGGGTCTCTTAGTTTTACACTGAGCCCCAGTTTTCTACAATTTTCCTATGATAGCTATATAAGAAAATAAAGAAAGCAATAGAGGTTTATGAAACACTTTCTGTGTGCCCATCTGTGTGGTCTGGCCCTGGCTAACATTTTGTACTTATTCCCTCACATATCCTCTCTTCCAGTCATCCTGAACATCTGCCATTTCGTTTAATCTTGACAATAACTCTGTTTTAAAAAGTCACATATTTTAATTTTACAGATGAAGAAACTAAGGCTTAGCGATGTTAAGTAACTTGTCCGAGACCATGAAGTTAAGTCACTTGTCCAAGTTCACATAGTTAGCAGTAATAGGCCTCGTATTTGAATCCAGGTTAGTTACACACCTTAGCACGTATTTGAATGATGACCCTTGAACATTGTAAAATCCTCAACCAGCGTAAAAATATTGTATAGGCATTCATTAGTATCTCTGTCCTGAGTGGCCTATGAAAGTAAATTTATATACATAAGAAGTATTTTCAGCAAAAGATGAAATTAAAACGGCCTTCCATTTAAACTTCAGTTAATTATGGTTTCTTCTAATTCTAAAATTCCAAGTTAAAAGAAAAACGTCCATCAATTAACAAAATAAAGTTATTCATATGGAGTAAGTACCCATATGATCACAATGCAATAATATTAGACATTAATAACAAAATTCTCTCAAAACTTGATACTTGGGAAAATATTTAAATGTCCTTACAGAATGAGTCAAGTAACATCAACAGAAATGACAGAGTGGGGGCCTCCGAAATTCTTTCCTAAAAACAATGAAAAAACTGGCAAAAGCTTTCAGAAACAGCTTTTTCAGAACTCTGGATCGCTGAAAGCCTTTGTTAATTTCCTGAGTTCTGTAAAAAGATATACCATACAAATGATAACAAACAGAGAGCTAGAATGGCTATGCTAATACCAGACAAAATGGACTTTAAGACAAAAATTGTTAATGGAAAAAGGGGGACATTTGACTCATAATGATATATGAGTTGATCCTTCAAGAATATATAACAATTATATATATAGGCACCTAACAACAGAAGACACCTAACAGTCCTAAAATACATAAAGCAAACTGACAGAACTGAAGGGAGAAATTGTTCAATAATAACAGTTGGAGACTTCAGTGCCCCACTTGCAATCATGGATAGATAGATCAATAGAACAATAATGGACAGATCAACAAGGAAATAGAAGAAATGAACAACACTAAGCCAACTAAACCTAACAGACATCTATAGAACATGTCACCCAACTACAGCAGAACAAACATTCTTCTCAAGAATTCAGGGAATATTCTCCAGTATAGACCATGTGGCAAACCATAAAACAAGTCTCAATAAATTCAAAAGGATTGAAATCATACAAAATACATCCTTCAACAACAGTGGAGTGAAAGTAGAAGTCAATAACAGGAGAGAATTTGGGAAAGCCACATATATGTAAACATTTAACAACACACACTGCATAAACAATGGGTCAGAGAAGAAAACAAAAGAGAAAGTATGTTGCTATGAATGTAAATGAAAACACAACAAACAAAAACTTATAGAATGCAGCAAAAGCTTAGCTTAATGGGTAATTTATAACTATAAACACCTTATTAAAAAAACAAGAAAAACCTAAAATAAATGACTCAGACTTCCAACCTAAGAAACTAGAAGAAGATGAGCAAACTAAACCTAAAGTATGCAAAATGAATGAAATACTAAAAATTAGAGCAGAAATTAATGAAATGGAGAATAGAAAAATAATAGAGAAAATCAACAAAACCAAAAGTTGGTTTTTGTAGTGGTAGAGAAAACTGGCAAAAGTTTAGCTAGATTGACCAAGAAAAAAAGAGAGAAGACTAAAGTTACTAAACTCAGGGTTAAAAGAGAGATATTACTACCAATCTTACAGAAATAAAAAGGATTATTATACAAGGATACTATGAATAATTGCAGGACAATAGATTAAATAACATGGAAAAGGACACCAACTACAGAAAGTGACTTAAAAAGAAGTAGAGAATCTGAGTAGACCTATATCAAATAAATAGATTGAATTAGTAATTTTAAAAATACTACAAAGAAAAGCACAGTCCCAAATAGCTTCACTGGTGAAATCTCCCAAATGTTTAAATCAGAATCACCAATACTTCACAGAGTTTTCCAAAATATCATAGAAGACAGTGCACTTCTCAGCTCATTCTATGAAGCCAGTTATTACCCTGCTAACAAAGCCAGGCAAAGACGTTGTAAGAAAAGAAAACTATAAAGCAGTATCTCAAAAGTTTTGTTTCCATATGAGAAAGGAAGAGAGGAAGAAAAGTGAGAAAACAGGACTCCTTCATACAAAGGACAAGTACCATACTGGACAACTCACCCATCTACTCCATTCTCAGGTGACTTCTATGATTTAAAATTACAGTGTTATTCAGGTTAACTTCTGTGTATTGAACATGCAATATGAGCCAGGCCTAGAGCTACAAGGATGAATACAGCAGGTCCTGGCCTCTAGGAACTCATAGTTCAGTGAGGGTGACAGGCACATTAATGAGTAATTACCCAACAATGGAATTAGGGCTTTAATAGATGTGTGAACAAAGTGCTGTAGGTTGGGGCCAGAAAATGGAGGGACTTAACTGCATCACAAAGGGTTTGTACTTTGTCCAGCAGAGAGTCCTTGCTTTGTGAGCAGGGAAGTGACAAGGTCAAATAAATGTTCTTAAAAATCTGGTGGCTTTGTGTGGTAGGGACAAGGATATGGGAGAAATTATAAGAAAGAAATACTTAGGAGACTATTTAATTAATTCTGACATATGACAAGAAGGGTTTGAAATAAAATAGTGATGGTAATAAGTGAAATAAAAGAACATATATAGCATTGTTTGTTATTTCAATGGAAAAATTGGAATCAACAGGGCTTGGTGCTTGAGGGGTTGGGAAGGACAAGGCAAGAATGGTTTTGTGTCTATGTAACTGACAGTGTGGTGGTGCCATTGATAGAAATGGAAAGTTTATGAGAGGAGAATATTTTTATTGGTGTATAGTTGTTTTACAATGTTGTGTTAGTTTCTACTGTACAGCAAAGTGGAGTTTCCTGTGCTATACAGCAGGCTCTTATTACTTATCTATTTTATACATATTCGTGTATATATGTCAATCCCAATCTCCCAGTTCATCCCACCACCACCACCACCACCCCCTTTCCCCCGCTTGGTGTCCATACATTTGTTCTTTACATCTGTGTCTCTATTTCTGCCTTGCAAACTGGTTCATCTCTATCATTTTTCTAGATTCCTCATATATGCGTTAATATACGGTATTTGTTTATCTCTTTCTCACTTACTTCACTCTGTATGACAGTCTCTAGGTCCACCCACATCTCTACAAATAACCCAATTTCGTTCCTTTTTATGGCTGAGTAATATTCCATTGTATATATGTATCACATCTTCTTTATCTGTTAGTCTGTCATACCACTCTACTTTCTGTTTCTGCGAGTATGACTTTTGGAGATTCCACATATAAGTGATATCATATAGTATTGAATATTTGTCTTGCTCTGTTTTTTCTATTTCATTTAGCACAATGCCCTCAAGTTCCATCCATGTTGTCACAAATGTCAGGACTTCCTTCTTAAGGCTGAATAATATTCCTGTGTGTGTGTGTGTGTGTGTGTGCGTGCACACATGTGTGTGTATGTGTGTAACATTTTCTGTATTCATTCATCCATTAATGGGCACTTAGGTTGTTTCCACATCTTGGCTATTGTAAATAATTCAATAAACATGGGAATGTAGATATCTCTTCGATATCCTGTTTTCATTTCTTTGGATATATAACTAGAAGTGAGATTGCTAGATCATATGATAGTGCTACTTTTAATTTTTTGAGGAACCTCCATACTGTTTTCCATAGTGGCTACACCAATTTACATTCCCACCAATGGTGCACAAGGGTTCCCTTTTCTCCACATCCTTTTTAACACTTGTTATCTCTTGTCTTTTTGATGATAACCATTCTAACAGGTGTGAGGTTATATATCATTATGGTTTAGATTTGCATTTCCCTAATGATTAGTGATGTTGAGCACCTTTTTATGCACCTGTTGGTCATTTGCACATCTTCTTTGGAAAAAATGTATATTCAGGTCCTATGTTTATTTTTAATTGGGTTATTGTTTTTTTGTTATTGAATTGTATGAGTTGTTAATATGTTTTGAATATTAACCCCTTATAAGATATATCATTTGCAGATATTTTCTCCCATTCCAGAGATTATCTTTCATTTTATTGTTTCCTTTGCTGTTCAGAAGATTTTTAGTTCAATGTAAACCCATTTGTTTATTTTTCCTTTTGGTGTCATATTAAAAAATTACTGCCAAGACCAATGTCAAGGAGCTTTTATGTTTTCTTCTAGACGTTTTATGGTTTCAGGTCTTACAGTTAAGTCTTTAATCCATTTCAAGTTAATTTTTGTGAATGTGTAAGATAGGGGTCCAATTTCACTTTTTGCTTGTGGTTATCTAGTTTTCCCAACACCACTTATTGAAGAGACTGTCTTTTCCCCATTGAGTATTCTTAGTTCTCATGTCAAATGTTAGTTGACTGTAAAAGTTGGGGCTCATTTCTGGACTCTTGATTCTGTCTCATTGGTCTTTGTGTCTATTTTTATGCCAGTCCCATACTGTCTTGATTAGTTAGCTTTGTAGAACAGTTTGAATCAGGAAGTGTGATGCCTCCAGCTTTATCCTTCTTTCTCAAGATTGCTGTGACTATTCAGGAACTTTTGTGGTTCCACACAAATTTTAAGATTGTTTCTATTATTTCTGTGAAAAATACCATTGGAATTTTGATAGGAATTGCATTGAATCAATAAATAGCTTTGGGTAATATGGACATTTTAACAGTATTCGTTCTTCTGATCCATGAACACAGGATATTTTCCATTTGTTTGTGCCTTCTTCAATTTCTTTCATCAGAGACTTGTAGTTTTCAGTGTAGAGATATCTCACCTCCTTAAATTTATTCCAAAGTATCTTATTGTTTTTGATGTTATTGTGAATGGGACTGTTCTCTTGTTTTCTTTTTCAGATAGTTCATTGATAGTGTATAGAAATGCAACCGATTTCTGTATGTTGATTTTATATCCTGTAATTTTATTGAATCATTGATTGGTTCTAACAATTTTTTGGTTGAGTTCTTAGGATTTTCTATGTAGAAAATCATATCACCTGCAAATGAAAATAATTTTACTTCTTCCTTTCTGATTTGGATTCCTTTTATTTCATTATCTTGCCTGATTATCCAGTACTATGTGGAATAAAGATGATGTAAGTAGGCCCCTAGTCCTGTTCCTGAACTTAGAGCAAAAGCTTTCAACCTTTCACCATTGAGTATGTTGTTAGCTGTAGGCTTGTCATAGAGGGCTTTATTGTGTTGAGGTTATATTCCATCTATTTGTTGAGAGTTTTTATCATGAAAGGATATATTTTGTCAAGTGTTTTTTCTGCATCTATTGAGATGATCATGTGATTTTATCTTCCATTCTATTAATGTTGTGTATCACATTTATTGATTTGCAAAAGTTGAACAATCCCTGCATCCCAGGGATAAATCCTACTTGATCATGGTGTGTGATCCTTTTAATGTGCTGTTGAATTAGGTTTGTTAATATTTTGTTGAGAATTTCTGCATCTATATTCTTCAGGGATATTGGTCTGTAGTTTTCTTTTTTCTTGTAGTCACCTTATCTGGCTTTGGTAGTAGGGTAATGCTGGCCTTGTAAAATGAGTTTGGGAGTGTTCCTTAACAGGAAATTATTTCAGCATTTCCTAATTATTGCCCTCTGTTCTTCCAATTATGGTGCTGAAGAAAAAAGAACAGATGGATAGGCATTGAGAGGAAACATTAAGTACCAGGAGAAATCAGATCTAAGAAATTAACTTCTCAACCAAGCAAGGACAATGCTGAATTGACTGAGTATTATTATTTTGCTCCCAGCAGTGAAATATTCAAATTACCCCTTAAAGGTAAAAAAAAAATCAAATCAGAAAATAGAACAATCTATTCATATATTTTAAAGGGAAAAGAGCAGCTCCTCTTGGGTCAAAGGAGAAATAATTATTTGGAAAGCTATAGCTGTGCTGCTACCTATAGTCATGTTTTCTTGGTGCAAATATAATAATAGTGATTGGTAATAATAATGATAGTAATGATCATTATTTGAGTTATTATTACATGCTAGGAATGCTGCTAAAAAGATTTTCATTTAATCTTCACAATAACCCAACGAAGTAATTATTAAGACCCCCCTTCCCTTTTACAGAGGAGGAAAGTAAATCTTAAATAACCAAATGACATACCCAAAGTCACATAGCTTCTAAGTGGCAGAGCTGGGTCAGGAACCCAAGCAGTCCACTTGCAACAGCATGGATGGACCTTGAGGGCATTATGCTAAGTGAAATAAGTCAGACAAAGAAAGACAAATACTATATGATCTCACTTATATATGAAATCTTAAAAAAGTAAACAAAGAAACAAACTCATAGTAAAAGATTTGTGGTTACTAGAGGCAGGGGCTGGGGATAGGCAGAATTCGATGAAGGTGGTCAAAAGGCATAAACTTCCAGTTATGAGATAAGTAAGTACTAGGAGGGAGGTAGTGTACAACATGATGACTATAGCTAACACTGCTATATGATTGCTAAGAGAGTAAATCCTAAGAGTTATCATCCTCATTACAATAAGTATTTTTTCTTTCTTTTTTTTGTTATTTATATGAGATGACAGATGTTAACTAAATTTATTGTGGTAAATATTTCACTATATATGTAAGTCAAATCATTATGCTATATACCCTAATCTTATACAGTGCTGCATGTCAATAATATCTCAATAAAACTAGGGGGAAAAACCCAGGCACTCAATCCTAGAGTTTGCACTGGGGACACAATTGTAAGCCAGCACTGACATGGCCCCTGCCCTCATGTGATGCAAACTGAGAAAAGTTCTGAGAAGGAAGTGTGCCAGTGACCTGAGATTGTACATACAAGGAACTTGACTGGTCTAGGGAATCAAGACTTCACTGCATTAAAATCTGAAGTGTGAGCAAATGCTAAATAAGCAAACGTGGTGCAAGGCAGGGACATGTTTGGGGAGAACATTCCAAAAAGAAGGATTAGCCCAGGCAGAGGAAAAGTCCTGTGACTACAGTACATCCCGGTAACAACAATGATGACGTCAACGATGCCAAAAATGGTTGTTGTGGCTGGAATATAGTGAGCATAAGAAAGTATGATCACACCAAAATCAGAGATGTGAGTAGAGTTCAGCTCCTGTAAGGTCTTATAGGTAAAGAATTGGGATTTACTTTAAGGTGGTGATTATGAACTGCGATTTTGCACACTCCTCTGCCCCAAAGGATATTTGGCAATGTCTGGAATCATTTTTGGTCATCACAACTGGGGGTGGGCTGCTACTGACATCTAGTGATTAGAAGTCAGGGATGCTGCTAAACATCTTACCATGCACAAAACAACCCCCTACAACAAAGAATTTTTGGCCTGAAATAGAAATAGTGCTGAGGTGAGAAACACTGTTCTAAGGGTAATGGGAAATTATTGAAGCATTTTAAGTAGGCAACTGGTCAAATCTTATCTGTATTTTAAGACTGATGTCTTATATCTGATGTCAGTGTGGAAAAATGATGGTGGAGAGATACGACTGGATATAGGTAAACTAATTAAGAGGCTTTTGTAGAATTCCAGGCAAAAGGTGACTAAGGAATTGCCTATGTTTAGAAGTGGTAGCAGAGAAAAGTGAAAGGATTCAACTTCTACTTTAAAAGTAGGTACTAGAGGACTTGCTGAAGGACAAAATGGAGGTGGGTACAGAAGGAAAATGAGGAATCAAAGATGATACCCACATTTCTGGCTTTAGCTGATGGGTGGATGGATGGAGTTATGATTAAGGGAGAAAAAGAAGATTGAGGGAAGCAAAATGTGGAGGGAGAGATGACTTCAATTTTGATGATGGTAGTTTTGGAGTTCCTGTTTAATATATAAATGAAGACATCAAGAAAATAGATATATGAGTTTGGGACTCAGAGAAATCTATGCTGGAGAGATACATTCATGAACTGGAAAAGTCTGGAATGTCTGGGGGCAAGTCTTTACCTTCTGAAAAGAGTGTCATGAAAAGATATTGTTGCTCTCTCCTCAAAACTCTCTTGGTATCACAACTGGGTCATAGGGCTTACAGAGCATCAATTTTCTTATATTCTGTAAACCAATATTCATGTTACTTAAATGAAAACCAAGCAGTTTTCATTTCCATAAATCATGAAGTGTCAAAGATGAACACGATTGTATGGGTATACCATTTCACACTTGAAGCTAATAAAGTTCTTGTAGATTGGGCATCTTAGGTTTAATTGTCTGCCTATCACTCTAGAGTTCAATTCAAATCACTGTATCTAGAATGGTAGGGTATGAGGCACAATTTTCCAAAGAAAAGTCCTATGTTGCTCCAGATTTCACTACATTAATTGATCGGTGAATCTGTCTACCTCTCTCCACATCTACTGCCATCATGCTGGGGCAAACTACCAGCAACTCCCTCCTGGACTTCTGCAACAGGCTGATATTTGGTCTCCTTGTACTCAATCCATTATTCAGATAGCTGCCAACATTGATTATTCAAAAACATAAATTAGAGCTCATTACTTAAGTCCTTTAAATTTTTTCCAGAAGTTTCCCATGGCACTTGTAGTACAATCAAAATCATCACCAAGGCTTTGTATGATGTATAAGTTGCCTACCTCTCCATCATCTCGTACACTCTCCCCATGCTCACCATGTTCCAGACACAGTATTCTTGTATAGGCCAATGTTGCTCTTGACTCAGGATCTTAGCACTTGCTGTTACCCCTACTTGGGCTGTTCTTTCCCCAAATATTCACATAGCAGGTCTTAGTCATCCCCTCAGAGAGGGCCGTCTCTGACTGCATTTACTTAGCTGTGTAGCATTGGGTAAATTGTTCACTTTTCTAAGCCTCAGTATCCTCATCAAGGAAATGAAGGTAAAGAGAGTTCTTATCAAGAAAGATGGAAATTTTCATAAATGGTTCTGAGAAAACTGGTTAGCCATTTGGAAAAAGAATAAAACTAGATCCATAATTTAAACTAATTGCAAAGATAAATTCTATATGGATAAGAGATCTAAATGTAAAAAATGAAAGCAAACAAATCCTAGAAAAAAACATGGGTGAATTCCTCTTTAACCTGGGTGTGGGGAAAGGCTTTTTAATTATGGCTTAAAATGAAGAGGCAATAAAAGAAAAAATTGATAAGTTGGATTACATTAAAAAACTTATGCATGTAAACAACAACCCCCCATCACAATCAAGATCAAAAGGCAACTGAGAAAAACTGGGAAAAAATATTTGCTACACATATCATAAACAAAGGGCTGATATCCCTAACATATTAAAAAATTCTTAAAAATTGAAAGAAAAGGCTGAAGACCTGTTAGAAAAATGGGCAAATGACATGAACAGAAAATTACCCCCACATTTTTTAAATGGCCCTTAAACATATGAAGAGATATTCAATTTCCGTCATGACAGAGTAATGGAAAGTAAACTTACACTTGAATACCATTTCTCATGTATGAGATTGGCAAAAACTAAAAAGTATAAAAAATGACTCTGTTGGTGAAGCCCTGAGTAAGCTGGCATTCCGATGCATTGCTGGTTGGAATGCAAATTGGTACAGCTCTTCTGGAGAGGAATTTGGCAATAGTTAACAAAGCTACATGTGCATTTGCTTTTTGACCTAGCAAGCCCACTCTACCTTGAAGATTCACTTCCAACAATAGAAAAATATATATTCACAAGGTTATTCATTGCAGCATTGTTTATAACTGCAAAATATTGTAGCAGTTGAATAAACTATGATGCCTCCATACAGTGGAGTACTATGCAGTTTTGTAAAATAAAATTTTTTGGAAGAGAATGAAGACGATGGTGAGAAAAGCAAAGTGTAAAACAGCATTGCAGTATGCTACATTTTGTTTAAGGAAGAAGGGGAAATAAGAAAATGTACAGGAAACTGGTCATTTATGCAAAAGACACAGGAAAAACAGGCTTTCCAGGCAGGGTGGGCCGGGAACTACCCTCAGCCTAGGCTCTGAATTAATTCCCCCCATCCGGGTGGTAGCACGGGAACCCACCACGCAGTTCTGGCTTTTTTCGGGAGGCTGTCAGGCCCACCCACCCACCTCTCAGCTACCGCACTGTTGGCTGCGCAGCTTCCAGGTGTCTGCTCCTCTGGTGAGACGGGGCTGGGAGATGCTCTCCTCAGCTCCTTGCCTGAGTGGGCAAGTCAGGTGCTAGGGCCGACAGAAATCCTCGTTTCAGTATCCCCGTGAGTTCCCTGGTCAAAGTGCTGCAGCTGAGCAGAGTGGCTGCTTGGGACTACTGCTCGGGCACTGCAGAAAGCCTTCTTGGAATCTGACATGTTATTACATTGGGACCGTTGGCCAGCTGCTCCTGACTTGGCCACATGAAGGCTCAGATTCTCCCAGTATCTGAACTGAAGATAACCAACACTATTAGCATATCTCTCACCACCATGAATGCAAAGTATTTCAATGAGGAGTATCAGGAGGACATCTAAAAATCCCAGAGTGGCATGTGCAAGTTCTGAGGAATGCTGGAATAACCCAATGGATCTGGGTGACCTTTGGAGACAGCTGAGACAGAGCTACAACAGGGCAGTGGCTGACACCCAACTCATAACCCATCTTCTCCAGCTGTGGGGTGGACAGGGTCTTGGTGCTCCGGCCGGCTGTCAGGCCTGAGTCTCTGAGGTGGAAAGCCAAATTCAGAACACTGGTCCACCAGAGACCTCCTGGCCCCACGTAATATCAATTGGCAAGAGGTCTCCCAGAGATCTCCGTCTCAATGCTAAGACCCAGCCTCACTCAACGACCAGCAAGCTCCAGTGCTGGACACCCCATGACAAACCACTAGCAAGACAGGAACACAACTCCACTCATTAGCATACAGGCTGCCTAAAATCATAATAAGTTCACAAACACCCCAAAACACACCACCGGATGTGGTCCTGCCCACCAGAAAGACAAGATTCAGCCTCATCCACCAGAAAACAGGCACCAGTCCCACCAAGAAGCCTAAACAACCCACTGAACCAACACTACTCACTGGGGGCAGACACCAAAAACAACGGGAACTATGAACTTGTAGCCTGGGAAAAGGAGACCTCAAACACAGGAACTTAAGCAAAATGAGAAGACAGAGAAATACACAGCAGATGAAGGAGCAAGGAAAAATCCCAACAGACCAAACAAATGAAGAGGAAATAGGTAGTGTACCTGAAAAAAAATTCAGAGTAATGATAGTAAATATGATCCAAAATCATGGAAATAGAATGGAGAAAATAAAACAAACATTTAACAAGGACATAGAAGAACTAAAGAGCAAACAAACAATGATGAACAACACAATAAATGAAATGAAAAATTCTCTAGAAGGAATCAGTAGCAGAATAACTGAGTCCGAAGAATGGATAAGTGACCTAGAAGATAAAATAGTGGAAATAACTACCACAGAGCAGAATAAAGAAAAAAGAATGAAAAGAATTGAGGACACTCTCAGAGAACTCTGGGACAACATTAAATGCACCAACATTTGAATTATAGGGGTTCCAGAAGAAGAAAAGGAAAAGAAATGGACTGAGAAAATATTTGAAGAGATTACAGTTGAAAACTTCCCTAATATGGAAAAGGAAATAGTCAATCAAGTCCAGGAAGCACAGAGAGTCTCATACAGGATAAATCCAAGGAGAAACACGCCAAGACACATATTAATCAAGCTATCAAAATTAAATACATACAAAAAACTATTATAAGCAGCAAGGGAAAAGCAACAAATAACATACAAGGGAATCCTTATAAGTTTAACAGCTGATCTTTCAGCAGAAACTCTGCAAACCACAAGGGTGTGGCAGGACATATTTAAAGTGATGAAAGGGAAAAACCTACAACCAAGATTACTCTACCCAGCAAGGATGTCATTCAGATTTGACGGAGAAATTAAAACCTTTACAGACAAACAAAAGCTAAGAGAAGTCAGCGCCACCAAACCACCTTTACAACAAAGGCTAAAGGAACTTCTCTAGGAAGGAAACACAAGAGAAGGGAAAGGCCTAGAATAACAAAACCAAAACAATTAATAAAATGGTAATAGGAACATAGATATCGATAATTACCATAAATGTAAATGGATTAAATGCTCCAACCAAGAGACATAGACTGGCTGAATGGATACATAAACAAGACCCATATATATACTGTCTACAAGAGACCCACTTCAGACCTAGGGACACATACAGACTGAAAGTGAGGGGATAGAAAAAGATATTCCAGACAAATGGAAATCAACAGAAAGTTGGAGTAGCAATTCTCATAGCAGACAAAATAGACTTTAAAATAAAGAATATTACAAGAGACAAAGAAGGACACTACATAATAACCAAGGGGTCAATCCAAGAAGATATAACAATTGTAAATATTTATGCACCCAACATAGGAGCACCTCAATACATAAGGCAAACGCTAACAGCCATGACAGGGGAAATCGATAATAACACAATCATAGTAGGGGATTTTAACACCCCACTTTCACCAACGGACAGATCATCCAAAATGAAAATAAATAAAGAAACATAAGCTTTAAATGATACATTAAACAAGATGGACTTAATTGATATTTATAGGACATTCCATCCAAAAACAACAGAATACACTTTCTTCTCAAGTGCTCATGGAACATTCTCCAGGATAGATCATATCTTGGGTCACAAGTCAATCCTTGGTAAATTTAAGAAAATTGAAATCATATCAAGTATCTTTTCCAACCACAACACTGTAAGATTAGATATCAATTCAGGAATAAAACTATAAAAAGTACAAACACATGGAGGCTAAACAATACACTGCTAAATCACCAAGAGATCACTGAAGAAATCAAAGAGGAAATTAAAAAATACCTAGAAACAAATGACAATGAAAATATGACAACCCAAAACCTATGGGATGCAGCAAAAGGAGTTCTAAGAGGGAAGTTTATAGCAATACAATTCTACCACAAGAAACAAGAAAAATCTCAAATAAACAACCTAACCTTACACCTAAAGCAAATAGAGAAAGAAGAACAAAAAAACTCCAAAGTTAGCAGAGGGAAAGAAATCATAAAAATCAGATCAGAAATAAATGAAAAAGAAATGAAGGAAACGATAGCAAAGATCAATAAAACTAAAAGCTGGTTGTCTGAGAAGATAAACAAAATTGAGAAACCATTAGCCAGACTCATCAGGAATAAAAGAGAGAAGACTCAAATCAATAGAATTAGAAATGAAAAAGGAGAAGAAAGAACTGACACTGCAGAAATACAAAGGATCATGAGAGATTACTACAAACCACAATATGCCACTAACATGGACAGCCTGGTAGAAATGGACAAATTCTTAGAAAAGCACAACCTTCCGAGAATGAACCAGGAAGAAATAGAAAATATAAACAGACCAATCACAAGCACTGAAATTGAGACTGTGATTGAAAATCTTCCAACAAACAAAAGTCCAGGACCAGATGGCTCCCCAGGAGAATTCTATCAAACATTTAGAGAAGAGCTAACACCTATACTTCTCAAACTCTTCCAAAATATAGCAGAGGGAGGAATACTCCCAAACTCATTCTACGGGGCCACCATCACCCTGATACCAAAACCAGACAAAGATGTCACAAAGAAAGAACACTACAGGCCAATATCACTGATCAATATAGATGCAAAAATCCTAAACAGGATACTAGCAAACAGAATCCACCAGTACATTAAAAGGATACTACACCCTGATCAAGTGGGGTTTATCTGAGGATTGCAAGGATTCTTCAATATACACAAATCAATCAATGTGATAAACCGTATTAACAAACTGAAGGAGAAAAAGCATAGGATCATCTCAATAGATGCAGAAAAAGCTTTCAACAAAATTCAACACCCTTTTATGATAAAAACCTTCCAGAAAGTAGGCATAGAGGGAACTTACCTCAGCATAATAAAGGCCATATATGACAACTCCGCAGCCAACATTGTTCTCAATGGGGAAAAATTGAAACCATTGCCTCTAAGATCAGGAACAAGACAAGGTTGCCCACTCTCACCACTATTATTCAACATAGTTCTGGAAGTCTTAGCCATAGCAGTCAGAGATGAAAAAGAAATAAAAGGAATCCAAATCGGAAAAGAAGAAGTAAAACTGTCAGTGTTTGCAGATGACGTGATATTATACATAGAGAATCCTAAAGATGTTACCAGAAAACTACTAGTGCTATTCAATGAATTTGGTAAAGTGGCAGGATACAAAATTAATGCACAGAAATCTCTTGCATTCTTGTACATTAATGATGAAAAATCTGAAAGAGAAATTAAGGAAACACTTCCATTAACCATTACAACAAAAAGAATAAAATACCTAGGAATAAACCTACCTAAGGAGACAAAACACCTGTATGCAGAAAACTATAAGACACTGATGAAAGAAATTAAAGATGATACAAACAGATGGAGAGATATACCATGTTCGTGGATTGGAAGAATCAACACTGTGAAAATGACTCTGCTACCCAAAGCAGTCTACAGATTCAATGCAATCCCTATTAAACTACCAAAGCATTTTTCACACAACTAGAACAAAAATTTCACAACTTGTATGGAGACACAAAAGACCCCAAATAGCCAAAGCAATCTTGAGAAAGAACATCAGAGCTGGAGGAATCAGGCTCTCTGACTTCATATTATACTACAAGGCTGCAGTAATCAAGACAGTATGGTACTGGAACAAAAAACAGAAATATAGGTAATGGAACAGGATAGAACGCCCAGAGATAAACCCACACACATATGGTCATCTTATCTTTTTTTTTTTTTTTTTTTGCTGTATGCAGGCCTCTCACTGCTGTGGCCTCTCCCGTTGCTGAGCACAGGCTCCGGACGCGCAGGCTCAGCGGCCATGGCTCACGGGCCCAGCTGCTCTGCGGCATGTGGGATTTTCCCAGACCGGGGCACGAACCCGTGTCCCCTGCATCGGCAGGCGGACTCTCAACCACTGCGCCACCAGGGAAGCCCTGGTCACCTTATCTTTGATAAAGAAGGCAAGAATATACAATGGAGAAAAGACAGTCTCTTCAATAAGTGGTGCTGGGAAAACTGGACAGCTACATGTAAAAGAATGAAATTAGAACACTCCCTAACGCCATACACAAAAATAAACTCAAAATGGATTAAGGACCTAAATGTAAGGCCAGACACCATCAAACTCTTAGAGGAAAACATAGGCAGAACACTCTAGGACATAAATCACAGCAAGATCCTTTTTGACCCACCTCCTAGAAAAATGGAAATAAAAACAAAAATAAACAAATGGGACCTAATGAAACTTCAAAGCTTTTGCACAGCAAAGGAAACCATAAACAAGACGAAAAGACAACCCCCAGAATGGCAGAAAATAGTTGCAAATGAAGCAACTGACAAAGGATTAATCTCCAAAATTTACAAGCAGCTCATGCAGCTCAATATCTAAAAAAGAAACAACCCAATCTAAAAACGGGCAGAAGATCTAAATAGACATTTCTCCAAAGAAGATATACAGATCACCAACAAACACATGAAAAAATGCTCAACATCACTAATCATTAGAGAAATGCAAGTCAAAACTACAATGAGGTATCACCTCACACCAGTCAGAATGGCCATCATCAAAAAATCTAGAAACAATAAATGCTGGAGAGGGTGTGGAGAAAAGGGAACCCTCTTGCACTGTTGGTGGGAATGTAAATTGATACAGCCACTATGGAGAACAGTATGGAGGTTTCTTAAAAAACTAAAAATAGGGTTTCCTAAATTTTCCTAAAATTTTCCTAAAAAACTAAAAATAGGGTTTCCTGGTGGCGCAGTGGCTGAGAGTCCGCCTGCCGATGCAGGGGACACGGGTTTGTGCCCCGGTCCGGGAAGATCCCACATGCCGTGGAGTGGCTGGGCCCGTGAGCCATGGCCGCTGAGCCTGTGTGTCCCGAGCCTGTGCTCCGGAATGGAAGAGGCCACAATGGCGAGAGGCCCGTGTACCGCAAAACAAACAAACAAAAAACAAAACAAAAAAACCCCCTAAAACTAGAACTACCATACGACCCAGCAATCCCACTACTGGGTATATACCCTGAGGAAACCATAATTCAAAAAGAGTCATGTACCACAATTTTCACTGCAGCTCTATTTACCATAGCCAAGACATGGATGCATCCTAAGTGTCCATCGACAGATGAATGGATAAAGAAGATGTGACACATATATACAATGGAATATTACTCAGCCATAAAAAGAAACAAAACTGAGTTATTTGTAGTGAGGTGGATGGACCTAGAGTCTGTCATACAGAGTGAAGTAAGTCAGAAAGAGAAAAACAAATACCGTATGCGAACACATATATATGGAATCTAAAAAACAAACAAACAAAAAGGGTTCTGAAGAACCTAGGGACAGGACAGGAATAAAGATGCAAACGTGGAGAGTGGACTTGAGGACCCGGGGAAGGGGAGGGGTGGGCTGGGATGAGGTGAGAGAGTGGCGTGGGCATATATACACTACCTAATGTAGAATGGATGGCTGGTGGGAAGCAGCTGCATAGCACAGGGAGATCAGCTCAGGGCTTTGTGACCACCTAGAGTGGTGGGGAGGGAGAGTCAAGAGGGAGGGGAAATGGGGATCTGTGTGTACGTATGGCTGATTCACTTTTTTATACAGCAGAAACTAAGGCACAATTGTAGAACAACTATACTCCAATAAAGATGTTGAAAAAAAAAAGACACAGGAAGAATAAACTAGAGACTAACAAGATCCGTTCCCTACAGGGTGTGGGTGGGAACATGGTTGAAAAGTAAATACGAATGGAGTAGACGTGACACTTCTCTGAGGATTCCTTTTTGAATATTTCTAACTCTTGGAACCATGCTAATGTTGCACATACTCAAAAAAAGAAAATCAATAAAATCAACAAGGATTGGGGAAAACCCTACAGTGGAACACAAATAGTAACAAATGTACTGAACTTTATATTTTTAAATGAATAACATAACTACACTAATTCACGTAACTTTTTTCTTTCACACATGAGGTTGTATTGATTGTCTTGAAGATCAGCACACAGATATTATAAACAATTTGTTCAAATTTTAATGAACACACCAAAAATATACAAAGCCATGTAGTTGTAAATCTTTTCTAAGTAGTTATTTAAGTGACT
Source organism: Delphinus delphis (assembly GCF_949987515.2). Taxonomy (NCBI): domain Eukaryota; kingdom Metazoa; phylum Chordata; class Mammalia; order Artiodactyla; family Delphinidae; genus Delphinus; species Delphinus delphis. The sequence continues at coordinate 15,844,019 of NC_082704.1, read as the reverse complement.
TTCAGTTTAAAATTTGGAGGCAAATTTTCCCTAAGAGGATATCAAGTACCAATACCTTCAAATGTTTGGTAAGCTGCTACACTGTAAGTCTCACTAATTCACAATTTAATATCATACATGCTACATACACGAATTTTCAACCTTTCACAGCATATAACAAAGTTATCAGGAAAACTGGACTACCATAACCAAAAATACATTACAAAGTGCAAACAATTCTGACAGGGAAAGCCAAGGTAAGGGGGTGCTTTTCTTTAAGAAACAATTCTATTAAAAAATGACATGGAATAGAAATCATTTAAAATGTTGAAGACATTAAATGCATGACTGTGGCTCCAATTTGCCATTTCATATGCTCTGTATTATAGGATATATTTAAATCTGCCTCTTCTCAATCTACAGAATGTTAAGTTTACACCCAAGATAGTCAAACCTGCCCATAATTCAATATCGCACCATTTTCTGTTTGCACCCAAACAAAAAACAAAGCAAATAGAAACCAAAAAACCCACCCAGCAAATGATTTCATTTCTTGAATAAAAGCATTTACACTTAACAAATGAGATGAAGCAGCATTCCCTTCTTAAGAAGTTTCCTAGAGCTACAAAAAAAAGCTTGCATTCACAAAATAGTTGAGAAAGATATTCCTATGATAGTACAGAGATATAGGGCCCACTCATACAACTTATAAACAGACTTGGCTTCTTTCTCTCCTGCTTCATTAGAGGCTGGATTCTTCTTGGTTTCAGTTCTTTTTCAGCAGGTCAATCTTTAGTTGCTCCGTTAGTCACTTAGGCCTGTTTGCCATTTGTTTCCCTTTTCGCTTTTGTTTGCGCTTTCTTGCCTGAGGATTTATGCTTTCCTGCTGCCTTCTGAGGATTCATTTTCACATTTGCAGGAGCAGGTTTAGCTGACAACCTCGCACATCTCTTGGGCTCTCTCTTCACTGCCCTTTGGACTGAACTGACTTTCCTCTGGGGCATCTTGGCAGCGGAGGGGTGTATGCCCGGTGCCTACAGGCCTCTTAGTGCAGAGAACCTTCTTGAAGCTGGGCTGCCAGTCTGCTATCCCTCCTTCCGCCCTCCAATAACTTTTGAACACGGTATTTGGACAATGACCTCAGAGTAAAGATAAAAAGAACTCTAAAAAAATATTAAACTCTAGTTTGTAGGCTTCTTTTTCTCAGAGGCATGGGTTAGCCATACTGAATTACTTTCTGTGTATTCTAGGATTGACCAAACACATAGATATATTGTGGATAAAGCCAGCCAGGTTTCTCCTTCTCACTGAACGGAGTCACAAATACAAAAAATTGGAAAAAAAATATAATGAACACTGTATTGTTGCATTGGATTTGGAGGTATCAGTGTGACCAAATGGATGTTAATATATAGGTATGTAAATAGATATAGATGTATATGGGTGAATATATGTGTCTACTTTCTAGCTTTGCTCTCAGAGGAGGCCTAGAAGGAATGACACCCAAGAAACACTGGGCACATCTAATGCCCAGATCTTGGTTTCTCAATACTCAAAGGAACCTGAACTCATTGAATAAATGGCTGATTTCAAGGCTGGGGCAGGAAAAGAACAAGATGAGTCTGTAATACCTTGGTGTGCCAGAAACTGTTCAAACCATGAAGGGAATATGTCAAAAGGAAATAGGAACCATTTGTTAGGGGCTTCCACTGACCAAATGAAGGATAATTTGAGTTTCTAAATAAATGATAGTAAGAGATTTTATTTCATTAAATAAAATAAGAATTCATGAGCCGATATTAATATACTAAATAAATAAATAAGAAATGAAAGGAGAATGGGAAGATCCTTCTTAGACTAGAAAGCCAACTAATAAAGGTAGAAGTAAGCCAGACAGAGAAAGACAAATATCATATGATATCACTTATATGTAGAATCTAAAATATGACACAAATAAACTTATCTAAAAAACAGAAACAGACTCACAGACATAGAGAACAGAATTGTGGTTGCCAAGGGGGAGGAGGGATGGGGGAAGGATGGGTTGGGAGTTTGGGATTAGCAGATGCAAACTATTATATATATAGAATGGATAAACAACAAGGTCCTACTGTATAGCACAGGGAACTATATTCAATATCCTGTGATAAACCATAATGGAGAATAATATAAAAAAGAATTATATATATGTACAACTGAATCACTTTGCTGTACAGCAGAAATTAACACATTGTAAATCAACTACACTTCAATAAAAAAAATAAATTAAAAAAAATTAACATTACCAGTAATGGGACTGATCAACATCATGTGTCCCCTAATGTGATGCACAAAGAACCCAACTTCACTTCAGAGTTATTCCTGCCCAAATTGCATAACCTGAATATAATTAGGAGTAAACATCAGACAAACCCAAACTGAGGGGTATTCTATCTAGTCAGTGCTGTTAAAAACGTCTTAAAACATAAAGAAAGATTGTGTTTCAGGTTAAAGGAGATTGAATAGACATGACAACTGAATGCACCACGTGTTTCTGAATTTTTGGGGCAATTGGCAAAAGCCCCAAAGAGCATTATTGGGGCAATTGGCAAAACCTGAATGAGGTCTGTAGATGGATAAATAATATTGTGTCAATGTTAATTTTCTGATTTTGATCATAGTACTGTTGTTATATCAGATTCTGTCTTTGCTTTTAGGAAATATACACTGAAGTATTTAGAGATAAAGGGCCATTATGTCTACAACTTATTCTCAGAGGGTTTGGAAAAATAGACATAATAAAAAGAGCATTATTGGGGCAATTGGCAAAACCTGAATGAGGTCTGTAGATGGATAAATAATATTGTGTCAATGTTAATTTTCTGATTTTGATCATAGTACTGTTGTTATATCAGATTCTGTCTTTGCTTTTAGGAAATATACACTGAAGTATTTAGAGATAAAGGGCCATTATGTCTACAACTTATTCTCAAAGGGTTTGGAAAAATAGACATAATAATATGTATATAAAATAATAAGTGTGTATGCATATATTATATGTATATATGTAATATGATGTGTATACAATATACATATATGTTACATGTACATGTGTAGAAAAGTCCTTACTTTGTAGAGATATTTTAAGGATTAAAAAGAAAGTTGTATAAAGGGATTAGTACCGTGCTTGGTACACTACAGATGCTGTATACATGTTAGCGATTGTTGTCATTTTTGGCACTTAGAATTTAGTTTCTTCACCTCTAAAATGGGATCATTTATGCATACCCCAGAGGGTATTAACCAAGATAATATCTGTAAAAGTGATATGTGAACTCTAATGTTCTCTGAAAAAGTAGTCATCATTACTAAAATTATTTTTAAATTTTTTGAGTGCTTCCATAGCACTTATTGTGTAGCAATCTTGACTCATTTAATCTTCACAGCAACACTTTTGAGGTAGATACTATTGTCACCCCATTTCACAGAGGGGCTAAGTAACTTGCCCAAGGTCATACAGCTAGTAAGTTGTAGATACAAGCTTTGAGACCAGGCAAAATGACTCGTTTGTATTCTTAACCACTAGTCTATGCTGATTGTCATTTCTTTTACTACTTCATTTTAATTTCATGTATCCTAACACCTTCTTCTCCAGGTTTTAGGATGAGGTATTAGACTGCTAATATTCCAGGATTTGCTGACAACCCCATGGTGGCCTTCTCTATACAACTTAACACAGTGGCATTTTGAGTTTCATATATATATATATATATATATATATATATATATATTTTTTTTTTTTTTTTGGTACGCGGGCCTCTCACTGTTGTGGCCTCTCCCGTTGCGGAGCACAGGCTCCGGACGCGCAGGCTCAGTGGCCATGGCTCACGGGCCCAGCCGCGTTCCCGGACCGGGGCACAAACCCGCGTCCCCTGCGTCGGCAGGCGGACTCTCAACCACTGCGCTACCAGAGAAGCCCTGAGTTTCATATATTTTTTATACACTCCTTTTCTCTTCATACTGAAAGCACATTTTCTCTTTTGTATGTCATTCTGCTACTCTCCCTTATATAAAATTATGAGCAAACTTTCTCATTTCATTTTCTTTTTCTGAATCTTCCCCAGAGCTGCACATAGTGGTCTACGTGTGACAGAATTATGATTTTATAGAAGAAATGAAGCATGATGTTTTCCATTTTGTTTCCAGTCCCATTTCTGAAAATGACCAGCCTTTGGTCAGTAATTTGGGAGGATAAGCTGTTAGGTAACCTGCCTTCAACAAAACTGGTGCTCTTAATCCTGTCTCTGGGAAAACTATTAAAATAGGACTCTGAAAGTGACTTAGGGGAGGAGTCTAGAAATAATTTGCTTCTCTCATGCTTTACCTTTTGCTTTCTTGGTTAGAGTTAATTATTCTAATTATTCAGTTTTATATGTTTAAACATGATAACTAATTTCTGGAAAGGTGACAATAAATACATAACAGCTATTGAAGTTTGTAAGAGATACTGCAACAGTGAAATTGCTGTTTACCTAAAATTCTGAAATATGAATTAAATTTTGGCAAATTTGCTCCTAAATGCTAGCTTTAGAAATCTACAACTTAGCTCTTCTCCCAAGGGACTGCTCCTTCAGTTCACGAATTGGCAAATCATGGCTACAAGTAACCAAAAAATCAACTCTTGTTCTTTTAAGCCTGTCATAAAACAGTTGTGTTTTAACTATTTCTCTTTTAGGAAATTAGGAAGCGTGACTGTTTGGGTGTTTTCATCCTCACTCTTAAAGAAATAACCAGCAAAAAGTGAAAGCAGTAGGGAAATGATTAAAACAACAGTAGTTTGGTGTACTAAATGATGCTCCACACTTCCCTGAAGATCTGTTCAATTTTCTTCATTTTAAAATTCTCTGTTCTTCAGATTGCATGTTGTGGTCTGAATGTTTGTGTCCCCACAAAATTCACATGTTGAAATCGTAATACCCAATGTGACAGTATTAGGGAGTAGGGACTTTGGGGGTGATTAGGTCATGAGGATGGAACCCTCGTGAATGGGGTTAGTGCCCTTCTAAAAGACACCCCAGAGATCTCCCTCCCATCTCCCACTTTGTGAAGCAGAGCTGTGGAGCTCTTCACACTCATGGCTTGCCTTTCCCTCTGGACAGAATCCCTATGCCACTGCGCTGGAGCTGGGGCCAGGCAAATTTTCCTGGAGTGACAATCTCACCCTATGAGACTGGTACTGGGCAGTGGTGGCAACCTCTGATCTTCTTCATTTCCCTCTCCAGGCTTAAAACCTTCACCCTGTGAGCAAGCTGGGTTGATTCAGGCCAGTATCCTTGGCTTGCTGCATGTAGCATAGAGCTTCCACCCTACAAGTGGGGCCTTGGTGGGGGAAGAAGACCCACTTCTTTTGGCCACATCTGCTTGGAATAGAGTTTGTACAACATGATCCAGGGAGATGAGAAACACCAGTATCTCGATCCTCCCAAGTCAAGTCCCAGACGGGAAACTGTGGGGAGAGGGAGCTCCTCTCTTCCTGGTTGCATGTCCCCAAGTCAGAGCTTCCATAATACAGAGCTGCGAGGGGTGAGCAAGGCTTTTGCTATTCTCGCAGACATTTAGTAAATTTGCTTGAATGAATGTTTCTCAATTTGGTGTATACCCTTAAGACACTATCCAGAGATTTTAAATGACTGCTTGATGTAAATTTCAACAGTTTGTTTTTTGCTGGAGAGGGTTCACTGAGTTCTTTGTTCCATCATTCCAGAAGTCCTATTCCCCACACCCTTTTTTTTTTTAACAGGATGAAACTGAAGTCCAGAGAAATTGTAAATTGCCTACACAGTGATGGGGCTGGAACCAGAACCCAAATCCAATAGTTTTTTCAGTATTCCAGATGTTTCAGAGGGGTAAAATGCCCATTTCTGTTTGAGTCATAGTTGAGTAGATGTGATCCAAGTAAAGGGTCAAAATCATAGATAGATTCAGTAATCCAAGTTCAAATCTGGTTCACTGAAGTAACGTGTTGTCAAGTGACCCTACTGTTTCCTTGATGCTTTTCTTCTGATTCTTTTGTGATTCACTGATCCTCCCTCTCTCTACTTTATCTCTCACCTCACCCTTTTCATAAACTACACAGGGTCCTTGGGCAGTGGTGAAATTTCCAGAGCAGTTATTCTACTGAGAAGGCACAGGTAGCTTTGAGTCTTTCTGGTGAGTATTGGTTTATCAAACATAAATTTCAAACTGGTGGGTTGATGTAGTAAATAGAATATAGGTTTTGACATCAAACTCAGTTTTATTTCAGATGGGAATGGAAAGTTTATTAAATTGGTAAATGTTATATATCAAAAACTTACAGTGTACCTCATAATTTATGAAGAAACTTTAAGAGGCATTCCCTTCAGAAACAAAATCAGGGACAAAATTACTGTTAGTATTTAACAAAGTATGAGGTATCCTGCCCAATGCTATAAAGAATGAAAAAGAAAGAAGTATATTGATTGGGGGAAAAAGAGAGAAAACCATCATTATTTGCAGATAATATAATCCTCTAGCTAGAAAAAAACAACAATCATAAAATTATTATAATTAGTAAGATAATTCACAAGTTTGTCAGTAAGGTCAACTTACAAAAAATAAAAGCATTTTTTCCTCACCAATAGTAATCAATTATAAAGTGTATCAAAAAAAAACAAGATATCATTCAGATTACAAGCTGTTTTAGACCACAGCTTGCCCACTTTGTGGTTGGGTGTTCTCTGGCATGTTGGACAACCTTTCAGAAGCTCAATTTCCTGCATCTGAAAAATGGGAATAATAATACCCTACAGAATGTTGTGAGGAATCAGTGTATATAGAATTTAGCCCAGAACAGAGACTCAGTCTGTGGCAGCTCCTTTCCATTCTCAACATCTTTGCTGTTAAAGAAATGTTGGTTATCAGGGTTTCACTCACTGCTCCTTTTCTGCCGATTGTTGCTTAGTTTCTTGTTCCTGATGGTATCTCTTTTGGACATTATGTTGTTCAATTGACGCACGTCCTTAGTACTTTACATAATATAGTGCTTTACCTCATATTAAATTCAGTACATTACATAATATTAAAAGGGCAGAACTACCTTGGAGATAGATAGAGTCTGAATGTCTGGTCATTTTGTCCTAGGCTGTGAATTTGGTGTTCCTACTTCCATCCAGCCTCTTATCTGTTTGTGTGGCTGTCCCATTAACCTCAGTTATCAGAGCATCTAGAAATAGTGAAGTAATTCACTAAATTAGTAGTCTGTAGTTCAAAGGGCAATTGTTTTATGTAAGTGTTTTAAAAGATTCATATCCTCCCAAACGTAAGCAATTCAGTAAATCTGTCCAGTCTAAGTGTGTTATGATTAGGCTGGATTAACCTCCTTCCATTAAAAGAAAAATGCAGAACTTTGTCCTGCAGCCAAAGGGAACTGGTTAATGTCCATCAGGGATCGACAAAGTAGTTGTTTGATCCTAGGCTGACATTTCATTTCCCAACTTCGGAGTTTGTTCATGAAATTGGTATGAGCCTTAGAGTCTGCTGAGAGTGCACAAAGAATGTGTGTGTGTTTGTGTGTGTGCATGTACTTCAGTAGGAGGGGTCTACCTATGACCTTGAAGGTTCATAGAGAGGTCATGACAGGTCACCAAGGATCATAAAAATAATTAAGAATTACAATGTGTTTATAATGCTGAGGCCCTATTCTAATTGCTTCCTCAGTCTTCATTCCTTTAATGCTCACAACAATCCCATCAGGTAGTTATGATTATTATTCCCATTTTTTTAACTTTTTATTTTATATCGGGGTATAGTTCATTAACAACGTTGTGTTAGTTTCAGGTGTACAGCAAAGTGATTCATTTATACATATATTTGTATCTATTCTTTTTCAATATTCCTATTTTATAGATGAGAATCCTGAGGCACAGAAAAGTGACTTGCCCATGGTCAAACAGAGTTGGTGTAGAAACTAAGATGGTCAGCTTCGAAATTGATACTGTTAATTACTATGCTGCCTCTTGCATAACGACGTGGGGTATGAAGCATTCAAATGGCTTTTCATTATCCCTAAAGCTGCATTCTTACATTTTTTTCAAAATTTTTTGTGGTAAAATACATATACTATAAAATTTACCATCTTAACATTTTAAGTGTACAGTTCAGTGGTATAAAGTACAGCTTTTCTTTTTAAATTTATTTTTTTTCTTTTTTTTCCTCAGCTTTATTGAGGTATGACTGACAAATAAAAATGGAATATATGTATTTAGGGTGTACATTCTTCACCCAAGTAGCCTAAGTAAAGGCTGCCCAGTGAGCAGACAGCAAGATATACTCCTCCCGAACCTTGCCACTGACAGTGGAAGTCTGGCTCAACAAGGATGTCTCTCAGTCAATCTGGGTTTGAAAGTTCTGCTTATCTCTCTTATGGGAAACTGAGAAGATGTCACAGAGAAAGCAGCCACTTTGAGAGCAGCCTACTGACAAGGAGCTCAGCTGGGAAGCAAGGGCAGTGCTCCTGGGCACCTAAGATGCTGGAGCAACACTTCCATCTAAAGTCGACCTTAGGGAGGACCCACATGCCAAAAGCTACCCCAACTCTGAGTCTTCTATTGGACAAGTCCACGTGTCTTCCAACACACAAGATATGGCTGCTGACATCATTAGCTGCTGTTTGTCAATTTAAATGGCATCAGTATGCATAGGATGCATTCTATTTGTGTTGAATCTTTTATTCCTGAGGCTAGTTGCTTGTTTCTTACTTTAAAAAGTATTTCTTTGATGTGATGTAGGCCCCTAAAGAAAGTAGCTAAATAAACCATTGACTACAGAACTCAGATTCAACACAAGCATATTGTGATAATTTGCTGACCATCAATTATAGATTTTTGTCTGCCATTTGCTCTGTTGGGAGAGAGATGGAAAGGGAAAAAAACCTCTGAAAATCCATCTTAAATTCATCAGTAATTGTACCAAAGCAAATGCTGGAGGGGTATTTTCTACCCTGATCTTCAGCTTCATGAGAGACCTTTGCTTTCTTGTCTACACATTAGAAAGTGTCTTTCCTGATAGGATATTGTATCTTATGCCTTGAAGAGGGAAGGAGAAAAAATTGTATAATAAACTAGAGTTACACACATCTAAGATGTCATTCTCAACTGTTAATTCAAGCAGGGGGCTTATCTAGATTTTTGTCTAATGGAATGAAGCATTTGATACATTGTCTATATTCAAATTGATTTCCTCTTACAAAACAGCAAGTGAAAATGACTGCTCAACATGGATTGATTGATACCATACCTCAGGAGCCACTGACGGAAAATCCCACTTGTTGAGAATCTCAAAAAAGCTTTTGTCCCACCGTGGAATCCCAGTGGGGAGATGGAGAGCAAAGGAGCTTGTTCAACTCCCGCCCCATAGAAGGGAGATAGGAGAAAGGAGATAGACCCGCTTTGTGCTCTGATAGGTTTTGCCGGGACCCTAATGGACCCTGTGCTGACAGGGGTTTCTGTTCTCTCCCTTCCTCTGCCGACATCCTCTCCTCTTAAGCCCTCCACATCCTTCTCCGTTTCTCTTTCTCTCTCTTGTCTTTACTTTTCTTCCACTGGCCCCTTTTCTCAATTTCTTCTTTTCCCTTGCCTTTTCATTTCGAGTTTTCCCTATTGTCATGATGGAGTTTAATTTGCATTTACCTAATGGATAGCCATGTTGAACGCATTTGCATGGTTTATTCGCCATCCTTATATCTTCTTTGCCCATCTTTTACAATTAGGTTGTTTGCTTTCTATTGGTAGAGTTTGAGAATTCCCTGTCTCTCTGTGTCTCTTTCTGTCTCTCTGTCTCTGTCTCTATAGATAGATACACAGATACTTAAATGGATAGATATACATATATAAAATCTATATCTATGCACTGGATCCAAGTCCTTTGGCAAATATTTGATTACAATTATTTTCTCTCATTCTGTGCTTTGTATTTTCATTTTCTTAACATTTATTTTTGAAGAACAGAAGTTGTAAATTTCGATGAAATCAGATTTATCTATTTGTTATTTCATGTTTTGTGTTTTTTGGTGTCATATCTGAAACTCTTTGACTAATCACGGTCCCAAGGATTTTTCTCCTATTATTTCCTGACAGAAGGTTTTATAGTTTTAGGTTTTACATTCATGACAATGATCTATTTTGAGTTAATTTTTGTGTATGGTGCAAGGGATGGATAAAAGTTTATTTTTTTCACATATGGATATCCAGTTTTTCCAGCACCACTTGTTAAAAAGTCTATCATTTCTTCACTGAATCACCTTTGTGCCTCTACCAAAAATCAGTGCAGCATATATGTGTAGGTCTGGATTCTCTATTCTGTTTAATTGTTCTATTTGTCTATCTTTATGCCAATACTACAGTGTTTTGATCACTGTAGTTTTATATTGAGACTTTAAAACAGGTAGTGTTAATCCTCCAACTTTGCTCTTCCTTTTGAAAGTTACTTTGTCTATTCTAAGTCCTGTGCATTGTCTTGTGAATTGTAAAGCAGCTCATCAAACTCTGCAGAAGTTTGAGTGGGATCACATTAAATTCATAGATCAATTCTGAGAAATTTGACATCTTAACAAAATTGAATCTTCTAACTCATGAACATGACATACCTCCCCATGTATCAATAATAAAGCATAATATGCTGAAAATGTTGTTTTCTTCCATCTTCAATATTTAAAATGGCTACACAAAAATTCACCAATTTTGATAAGGTTTTTTTAAATGCACACTGATATGACAGCTGTCATAATATAATCTAACAAAATTGTTTCAAATGAAGTTAAAGACAACTAAGTGCTACTAGAGCCATCTTATGGAAAAAACGAACAAAACTTTTAGCCAACCCAATACTTTGCAAGCTTACTAACCTCACTGATCAGTTTCAGGAGCTTTTGTAGATTCTATCATGATTTCTACGTAAATGATTATGCCATCTGCAAATAAGGACAGTTTTGCTTTTTCCTTTCTAACCTGTATTCATGTTATGTCTTTTTCTTGTTTATTGCACGGAATAGAACTTCTAGTACAACGATGAATGGAAATGATGGTCTTTTACTGGCCTTAAAAGGAAATCGTTCAGTTTCTTACTATTAATTATAATGTCAACTATAGATTTTTGGCATATGCCCTTATCAAGTTGAGGAAGTTCCCTTCTACTCCTAGTTTGCTCAATATTTCTATCAAGAATGGTTGTTGGGGCTTCCCTGGTGGCGCAGTGGTTGAGAGTCCACCTGCCGATGCAGGGGACACGGGTTCGTGCCCCGGTCCGGGAAGATCCCACATGTCGCGGAGCGGCTGGGCCCGTGAGCCATGGCTGCTGAGCCTGTGCGTCCGGAGCCTGTGCTCCGCAGCGGGAGAGGCCACAACAGTGAGAGGCCTGCGTACCGTAAGAAACAAAAACAAAAAAACAAAAAAACAAAACAAAACAAAAAAGAATGGTTGTTGGGTTTTGGCAAATGCTTTTACTGCATATATTGAGATGATCATATGGTACACATTTTTTGTTTAATAGATTGAATGAATTACAGTGATTGACTTTCAAATATAAAACTAAGCTTGCATTTCTGAGAAAATCTCACTTGGTCATAATATATTACCTTTTTTATATATCAGTGGATTCAAGTTGCAGAACTTTTGGAAATAATGTTTGTGTTTATGCTCATGAGAGATATTGGTCTGTACTTCTCTTATAATGTCTTTGTCTAGTTTTAATATCAGGGTAATGCTAGTCTTAAAGAATTAGTTGAGAAGTATTCTCTCGCTTCCATTTTCTGGAGGAGTTTATGTATAATTAGCATTATTTCCTCCTTAAATGTTTGGTAAAATGTACCAGTGAAGTCAACTGGGCCTGGAGTTTTCTTTGTGGGAAGGTTTTTAAGTACAAGTTCAATTTCTTTTATAAATATGGGGCTATTAATGTTATCTATTTATCCTTGAATGAGCCTTAGTAGTTTGTGTCCTTCAATGGATTTGTTTATTTCATCTCACCTGTCAAAATTATTGACATATAGTTCTTCATGATATTTCCTTATTACCCTTTTCAGATCTGTAGTATCTGTAGTGATGACATCTCTCTCATTCCTGATATTAATAATTTGTGTCTTCTCTTTTTTTTTGATCAATTTGGCTAGACATTTATCAATTTTATTTCTCCTCCAAAAGAATCAGCTTTTGGTTGCATTCATTATTTTATCTATTGTTTTTATGTTTTCTATCAATATTTCATCGATTGATACTCTGATCTTTATTACTTCCTTTGTGCTGGTAACTTTGTTTTAATTTGCTCTTTTATTTTACTTTCTTATGGTAGAACCCGAGGTCATTGATTTGAAGCCTTCATTCTTTTTAATGTGAGCATTTAGTGCAATAAATTTCCCTCTAAATACTTCTTTAGTGACATTCAACAAATTTTGATATAGAGCATTTTTACTTTCATTAATTAGACTTAATGTGTAGATTGCTTTAGGCAGTGTAGACATCTTAACAATACTAAGTTTTTAAATCTACAGATACGAGATGTCTTTCCATTATTGATCTACATTTTTTAAGAGATTAAACATTTCCAAAGAGTATTTCATGTAGAGAAATGCTTTTAAATTTTAACTTTTTATATACAATGCACTGTGCAAATGTAAGGAAATGTAGATAAGTGAATGCAGAAATAAAATATCCTGCGGTTCCACAACTTATAGAAAATCAGTGTTAATCTTTTGGGGTATGTACATATCCAAAATATTTTCTATGCAGTCACACCTCTAGACATCCATTTTAAGAACTGGAGTCAATTTTAAATGCTATTTTTATAACCTGAATTGTTACTTAACAAAGATCATAAATATATCGTAGTAATGGCAAATAGAGATTTATGCCATCACTGCCAATAGCTGCAGAGTATTCCATGTTACTGTCCCACCATACTTCTTTTAATCACCCTTTATTTAAAAAGTATTTCAACTGTTCATTTTCAAACAAAGCTGTAATGAAAACATTTTTAAAAATAGGCTGGATTTTACCTATAATAACAGATAATAGTACCTCAAATTCATTTGCCTCTGGAAACCACAAATACACACACACACACACACACACACACACATAGAATGCACCACTTAACTGTGTACCCCTTTCTGGCATTTGGCTCAACTGTGCACGAGTTCAGAGAATCATCCCAATTTGTATGATCTGAGCACACACCAGTTCTATGAAAAAAGGGATTTGAATGCCCTCCACCACAGAGGAAAATAAGTAAGTACAAAGCATAAATAACCCCAATATCATTCACGCAATCATGATAGAATTAGTAGAGAGCACTAATGTATAAGAATAAAAACACAAGTGGCTTTTACTGTTTTATTTTTTTAAAACCCTCTCTTTACACCATGATCAGGTGGGGTTTCTCCCAGAAATGCAAGGATTCTTCAGTATATGCAAATCAATCAATGTGATACACCATATTAACAAATTGAAGGAGAAAAACCATATGATCATCTCAATAGATGCAGAAGCAGCCTTTGACAAAATTCAACACCCATTTATGATAAAAATCCTCCAGAAAGTAGGCATAGAGGGAACTGACCTCAATATAATAAAGGCCATATATGACAAACCCACAGCCAACATAGTTCTCAGTGGTGAAAACCTGAAACCATTGCCTCTAAGATTAGGAACAAGACAAGGTTGTCCACTCTCACCACTATTATTCAATATAGTTTTGGAAGTTTTAGCCACAGCAATCAGAGAAGAAAAAAGAAATAAAAGGAATCCAAATCGGAAAAGAAGAAGTAAAGCGGTTATTGTTTGCAAATGACATGATACTATACATAGAGAATCCTAAAGATGCCACCAGAAAACTTCTAAAGCTAATCAATGAATTTGGTAAAGTAGCAGGATACAAACTTAATGCACAGAAATCTCTTGCATTCCTATACATTAATGATGAAAAATCTGAAAGAGAAATTAGGAAACACACCCATTTACCACTGCAACAAAAACAATAAAATACCTAGGAATAAACCTACCTAAGGAGACAAAACACCTGTATGCAGAAAACTATAAGACACTGATGAAAGAAATTAAAGATGATACAAACAGATGGAGAGATATACCATGTTCTTGGATTGGAAGAATCAACATTGTGAAAATGTCTATCCTACCTAAAGCAATCTACAGATTCAATACAATCCCTATTAAACTATCAATGGCATTTTTCACAGAACTAGAACAAAAAATTTCACACTTTGTATGGAAACACAAAAGACCCCAAATAGCCAGAACAATCTTGAGAAAGAAAAACGGAGCTGGAGGAATCAGGCTTCCAGACTTCAGACTATACTACAAAGCTACAGTAATCAAGACAGTATGGCACTGGCACCAAAACAGAAATATAGGTCAATGGAACAGGATAGACAGCCCAGAGATAAACCCACCCACATATGGTCACCTTATTTTTGATAAAGGAGGCAAGAATATACAATAGAGAAAAGACAGCCTCTTCAATAAGTGGTGCTGGGAAAACTGGACAGCTACATGTAAAAGAATGAAATTAGAACACTCCTTAACACCATACACAAAAATAAACTCAAAATGGATTAAAGACCTAAGTGTAAGGCCAGACACTACCAAACTCTTAGAGGAAAACATAGGCAGAACACTCTATGACATAAATCACAACAAGATCTTTTTTGACCCACCACCTGGAGAAATGGAAATAAAAACAAAAATAAACAAATGGGACCTAATGAAACTTCAAAGCTTTTGCACAGCAAAGGAAACCATAAATAATATGAAAAGACAACCCTCAGAATGGGAGAAAATATTTGCAAATGAAGCAACTGACAAAGGATTCATCTCCAAATTTTACAAGCAGCTCATGCAGCTCAATATCAGAAAAACAAACAACCCAATCCAAAAGTGGGCAGAAGACCTAAATAGACATTTCTCCAAAGAAGATATACAGATTGCCAACAAACATATGAAAGAATGCTCAACATCATTAATGATTAGAGAAATGCAAATCAAAACTACAATGAGATATCACCTCACACCAGTCAGAATGGCCATCATCAAAAAATCTACAAACCATAAACGCTGGAGAGGGTGTGGAGAAAAGGCAACCCTCTTGCACTGTTGGTGGGAATGTAAATTGATACAGCCAGTATGGAGAACAGTATGGAGGTTTCTTAAAAAACTAAAAATAGAACTACCATTCGACCCTGCAATCCCACTACTGGGCATATACCCTGAGAAAACCCTAATTCAAAAAGAATCATGTACCACTATGTTTATTGCAGCTCTATTTACAATAGCCAGGACATGGAAGCAACCTAAGTGTCCATCAACAGACGAATGGATAAAGAAGATGTGACGCATATATATAATGGAATATTATCCATAAAAAGAAACGAAATTGAGCTATTTGCAGGGAGGTGGATGGACATAGAGACTGTCATACAGAGTGAAGTAAGTCAGAAAGAGAAAAACGAATACCGTATGCTAACACGTATATATGGAATCTAATAAAAAAGAAAAAATAATGGTCAGGAGAACCTAGAGGCAAGACACGAATAAAGATGCAGTCCTACTAGAGAATGGACTTGAGGATATGGGAAGGGAAAGGGTAAGCTTAGACAAATTGAGAGAGTGGCATGGACATATATACACTACCAAATGTAAAATAGATAGCTAGTGGGAAGCAGCCGCATAGCACAGGGATTTCAGCTCGGGGCTTTGTGACCACCTAGAGGGGTGGGATAGGAAGGGTGGGAGGGAGGGAGATGCAAGAGGGAAGAGATATGGAGACATATGTATATGTATAACTGTTTCACTTTGTTATAAAGCAGAAACTAACACACTATTGTAAAGGAATTTTACTCCAATAAAGATGTTTAAAAGAAGAAAAAAGAAAGAAAGCGATTAACCACAGAAGATTGGGAGAAAACATTTGCAAAACATATATGAGAAAGGATTTGTATCCAGAACACATATAAAACTCCAGCTTTTACATATACATTATTATTTTCTATAGGCACTGTGTTGCAATTACATCTCTAGGACTTATGTTGCATAACTGAAACTTGTACACTTTGATTAATAGCTCCCCATTTCTTCCTCCCAGAGCCCCTGGCAACCACCATTTTACTTTCAGTTTCTATAAGTTTGACTGTTTTAGATAGTTAATAGTATTGTATACTTTATTTATTTATTTAATATTTGGCTGTGTTGGGTCTTTGTTGCTGCATGCGGGCTTTCTCTAGTTGCCACGAGCAGGGGCTACTGTTCGTTGAAGAGCACGGGCTCTAGGTGTGTGGGCTTCACTAGTTGTGGCACGTGGGCTCAGTAGTTGTGGCTCACAGGCTCTAGAGTGCACGCTCAGTAGTTGTGGCACATGGGCTTAGTTGCTCCACGGCATGTGGGATCTTCCCAAACCAGGGCTCGAACCTGTGTCCCCTGCATTGGCAGGTGGATTCTTAACCACTGCACCCACCAGGGAAGTTCTGTATACTTTAAAATTGCCAAAAGGGTAAACTTTATGTTAGGTGTCCTTATCATATAAACAAAGAAACAGATAAATAAATAAAAAAGGTGGGAGAGAACTTTTGGAGATGATGAATGTGTTTAAGGCATTGATTGCGGTGATGGGTTCAATGGATATATACTTATCTCCAAACTTATAAAGTTGTATACATTATATATGTACAGCTTTTTATATGTCAATCATATCTCAATAAAGTGGTTTTTAAAGAAAAAGCTGCACTTTATAGCTTACTAATTCCAAGCAACAGTGGACAATAACAGGACTAGATCCTCTGATTTCATTATTATTGAATTTGACCTGTGTGTTTTCAGGACTGCTCTGAGAGAAAGAAGAGTATTCCTGAATAGATTACTGGATTTCTCTAGAATTAAAGGAAAAATCTTACAGGAGAATATACCTATTTTCTCTCACAACTTTAGATTTCCAATGAGTAATTTCATGCTAGAAATACCAAAGAATGTTATTTTCAGTTAAAAATATGTACATATGCCATTTAAAAGTATGTACGCATATATACACAGTCTAAATAATCTTATATCTATATATCTATGTCACATCTATAGATATAGATATTAGATTAAGATTAAGTTACTAAAAATAGAAACATAAAATCCAGGCTGCAGCATTAGGCACCATGATGTGCAGTGAACATAATACAGAGGATATTTATGTCTCATTTTATTTTATGTCATCTCATCCTGTTTACATTATTGTTTGATGTGTCCATAGGATATAGATTACCTTCAAACATTCTTGTCAATGACATTTTCTAAAGAGACGCCAACATTCTAGGAAATCACTGTTGTACTTGGAGTTGCAAGGATGTTTTAATCTGTTATGACTCTTCACCTCTTATCAAAAACTCCTAGATCTTATTGAACCAGACTGTGTAGATTCTTCTTCTGCCAATGTTTAGTTTGCAAATTTTTCCAGCCATAAAAAGTAAATTACTTCTTTAATGTGAATGAATAAATATGTAGCTTTGCTTAACTTACTTAGCAGTTCTGCAATTAGTCCAGACATATTCCAGTTGTAATTTTACAACCTTATCAATATTCAACAAATATTTGAATATTTGTCAATTATTTACTATGTGTAAAGCACTGTATTAGGTGCTAAAATGGGTGTTACAAAGGTGCAGATGATGTCATCCCTGGAATCAAAGACACTAGTAAGGGAGAAAACATGTATGCAAATAACTTTAGTAAAAGCACTAAATTGTAGGTGTGGCTCCAGTAAAGTACTACTGAAGTTTAGAGCAGGGATCAGGAAATGCATAATGCACGATATGGCTTTTGTTCATGGAATGGCAATAGCCACTGAGGCTGAAACGAAGGTTGTGTGAAGATGAATACATTGCCATCAGGCTAGAAATTTAGATTGGTATCGACTATGAAAAATCTTGGATATCACAATAGAAAATCTGACACAAAGAAATTAGATGTTTTTCAGTACACAAGATACTCAGTCCCTTCTGCTGCCATTGACCACTTTCCCTCATTCACCAAAGACTTTGACTTACAGCCTTCTTCTCCATTCCAAACCTTGCCACCTTCATCATTGGTTACATCAATGTCCACAATGGACAACCCTTCTAATACACTGGCCTCTCTATTCCTTAATCTTTGTTAACTCCCCACTTTAAATCCCCACTTCCATGGCAACATTCTGGACTTTTTCATTACCAAAAACTGCTTCATCTTTGAAATCTTAAACTCATATTTCCCACTCTATCAATAGACACTCATTTTTCCAGTTCTTCCATTCTGTTGCTCTTATTACACCTGTACTTTGATGACACCAAGAGCTCTATCAGGTCGCTCCCATTACTCCCTTTTCTATGTAGCCTGGATCCTGTGGTTCATAACCTCCATATTCTTATTAGTAACTTCACTTACTTGATACATAATTTTGTATTTACACCTCCTGGCAAAAATTGAACTTCTGGATCAATCAATTTGCTTTCTCTACATCAATACCAAGGTTGCTGGAAAAAAAATTCTCCAATATACAGAACAATTTCATGATACTTTCCTAATTTTCTATCCCAACTGGCGCTTCCACATTACTCGGCAAACCTTCTCTATTTCCCTGGTCTGCTGCTTTTCTCTTTTCCACCTCCAAGCTATGCTCTCTTTTTCAGAATATAATCTCAACTCCTCCTTCACAGAGAAACTAGAAGCCATCTCAAGGAAATGTTCTCGATTTCCTTGTATGCCAGCTATGAACTTAATCCTCCTCCACATCCAGTATATAGTTGGTAACTGGAGCCATGAGAAAGACTAACATTGTCTAGGAGATAGTGTGTAAATTGAACATTGATTTTCAGTATTTAAGGTATATCTTGATCACCTAGGATGCTGAATTAAAATGCAGATGCTAGGATGCTGTGAGATTCTGAAATGGTAAGGGGCAATTAAATTTGCATTTCCACTGAGCACCTTAGGTCATGATGACACAAGTGATCCCAGAATCACACTTTGAAAAATAACAGTGTGGAGTGAGTATAGAACGGATCTAAGAGCAGAACCTTGAGGCATACCACCATTTAAGAGGAACCCGTATGAGTGACCCAGTAGGGAAGGGTAGAGGGGAAAACCAGGAGAGCATTATACCATAAAGAGGGGGAAAGAGGGAATTTAAAGTAGGCAGATGAGGTCAATAATGCCAAACATTCCAGAGATCAAAAAATAAGACTAAATAGGTCTGTTTGATTTATATTAAAAAGGTGGGGGAGATAAGTTGACGGTTTGGTAAGAAGGATTTCACTATGAGGAAAATGGTATATTGCAGTAGTTTATGGAGAGAACTGGAGATAAGGCAGCATATGCAATGAATATAGACTTTTCAAGAAATGCAAGTACAAAGTTGAAAACATTAGGGCAGCATTTGGAAAAGATCATGAGATTCTAGACGGAAGACTCTTAGAAGGCAGGGGCTGTGTTTGCTTTGGTCCTTAGGATCCAGTCCAGTCCCACTACATGTTTGCTGAATAAAATAAAATAATTCCTTCGATTGTATGTAATTATGTGTTTCTCTCTGTGATACCAATTTGATTGGAATAGTCCTCAAAGACCCTTAGTGGCAAAGTCTGAGGAGGTAAAGAGTTGATGACCCCAAACCGCTTAAACTCACTAGTGACTGAGGAAGGAGGAAGGTGGGTATTTCATTTACAACAGCTGAGGGTCTAGCTCATGGGGCCCCTACTGCTTTTTTTTGTTCAATTAATGACTGAGTCAGAAAATACTCAAAGAGAGAGTAGGAAGAAATAAGTCTTGAAATGTGAGTGGGGCCAGGTCACAGAGAGCTTTGAATTCCAGGTAAGAAATTTGTTATGCCAGACAATTAAAGGTTTTTGAGCAGAGAAGTGACAAAATCCATAGGTAGTTAAGCGGATGTTTCAAACTTAATTATCTTAGCTCCTACCTGCCTCATGTGAAATATACCTCTTTCTTTTTGCTCACGGCATCTCTAGCCATATGCTGGAAGCCAGTGGAACGGGCTGGTCAAAAGCAGGGGCTCTAGAGACAGACAGACTTGCTTTCATATCTGGCTCTACCATTTACTCATGGGGTGTTTTAATGAGTCTTCGTTTCCTCATCTTTAAAGTCAGGTTTTGAAGATTCAGGGAGATAACGTGTGCAACGTATTTGACATAGGTTAAACACGAAATACAGGTTGGCCACTATTACTGTTATTATGGAGAATTATAGGTAAGTCCTGCTGGTGTGCCCTCTCTCCAGAGAGCGCCTACTTCTGAGCCAGAAACAACAATTTTCTTTTCTCAGAGCTTTACACCTTTCGAGATGGCAAGGGCACAGATCCTTTTAACTGTTACATTAAATGCATCTTAAACATATCACATGATACCCCACATGAATAATTAAGGTGAAGATAAAAAGCAATTGTTGCTGAAAGCTTGATTACCACTTTATCACTTCACAAAATGGAGTTGTGATGCTTCCATTCTAAGCACTTTTTTAACGTTTCTATTTCCAGAAAGCTTGTAAGAGACTCAGGCAATGTTGGCCAGCATTATTTTTCCTATCTCAGCTGACACACACATGCTCAAATTGAGAAAGTTAAAATATAATCCAATATGGAGTAATTTTTTGATGGTTGAATTTTAAAAAATATTCTCCTGTAGATGGTCTGTGCGCTGGACAGCTGAGATGGCTATGTAAGAATCCTCAATGCCTTGCTTCCATATTTGTGTCAGGAAAAGAGGATGGATCTGTCTTTGCATTTAGTAGGGCATTAAAGTGTCTGCTAGTTATACATTGCCCATCACCAAATTTTATGTATTGTTTTCAAAGGATTGAGCTATAAAATGCTTTTTGTGGGCACATAGCGCTTAAAGTGAGCATCTTGTTAATGATTTGTTTAGCTGATTGCCTTTAGCTAAGATACAATTACCCATCAGGCTCTGTTTCAAGCCCTTGGACGTCAAATGGGGATTTTTAAGCAATTAGAAGGCAGCACCTCTTGCTTTTGGGATCCCTGAAGCAATAAGCTGATGCTTAAACTATTTATTATTCAGTAGTGACTGAGAGGACAATTTGCTGTGCATTTCTTGTAACACAACCACATCAGGTTTTTTTCTTTAGAAATTCTTCAATTGTGCTGGGATGGCTTCAATGATTTCCACTTCTGGTATGGGTCCTAAATCCTCAAAATTACTTAACGAAAGAATTGTTAGGTCTTTGGTTAAAAACCCATTTTCAGTACCAAAAAACTAGAAACTGGATTTTGTGATGTGAATCATAGATATAAAGCAGACTCATCTTAAAAAAAAAAAACTAACAGTGAGGGAATGGCAAAATCTCAGAATAAGGTCTTTAATCTGGGATGACTTTTCTAATAGATGGACCAGTAGTTTCAAGAACTGTTACAGAAACTACTGTAGAACATAAAAATAATGGCAACTTTCTAATAGTTTTGTTTTAATCAGGCCATGTTTTCCTCTTTTGAGCCTTTTTCCCATCTTTAAAAACTCCTTGATTATGAGCTTCTTAGCTACATAAATTGTGACATCGAGTACAAAATGAACATGTGAGATCCCTTGCTCAAAAATTATTGAGTTCCAAGATGGCAACAGATGAGCATGAAACCAAGTGCAGGGCCCTTCTAAGTGTGAAACCGTGTGTGACTGCGTAAGTCACATACTCATAAAGCTAGCCCTGTTCCTAGCTTTATAGAATCCCAATGTGGGAAACTGCAGATAAATGTCACCTTTTCGTTGAGTCAACAGTCCAATGATCTTCAAATTTTTGCAATGACTAGGACTTCTATTACCTCTTTCATCTCCTCTCCTTTTCTTTTTTTTTTTTTTTTTTTTTTTTTTGCCGTACGCAGGCCTCTCACTACTGTGGCCCCTCCCATTGCGGAGCACAGGCTCCGGACGCGCAGGCTCAGCGGCCATGGCTCACGGGCCCAGCCGCTCCGCGGCGTGTGGGATCCTCCCAGACCGGGGCACGAACCCATGTCCCCTGCATCGGCAGGTGGACTCTCAACCACTGCGCCACCAGGGAAGCCCTCCTCTCCTTTTCTTAATGGCTCTTATGATATATCTTGAAATAGAGCAATGTGCTTATTTTGGTATTGTAAAAATTTTCTATGCTTTGCTTCCTTTCAGATTTTTGTCTTTGATCCTTGTGTTTAAAAATCTTGGAAAATATCCCTTCGGTGTGCACTGAACTTTGATGATAAAGCCCCCACTCAGTAAGTGTTTACTGTCATTGGGACTTTTCTTCCTCCTAGTTGCAAGGTTTGTGCTAACCAATTAGATGTTAGAGTGCATATTTTTTTTTCTGTTTGCTTTTCTAATCAAGAAACATATACAACTCTTCCTTTGTTTGTGAGTATGAGTATTTAAACTTAGAGCTACTTGTCTCACTTTTAACCTAGGAACTTCCTTTTGATGCTATTCCTGTCTCTATACATAGCTTTATTGGCTCTAGCTGTTACAGCTCAAAGCTTTGAGATTATTTTCATCAATATTCAGTGATTGGATTGGGGATCTGCTAAATTTTTCATATAACAGATTGGCTTAGTTGAATATTTTTTCCAGGTTGAGTTAATGCTCTCATTAGGAGCTCTTGAAGCACAGGTTAGTCAGCACTGGAGAAGACTCTGTTTGCATTGTTCAAAGATAAAGTAGGAGTGTTCTTGATATCCCTGATAATGTGTTTTCTTCATTGACCTTTCATAGATTTGTTTGTTTAGAACTTTATTTTATTTATTACTTTTCTGTATTTTCACTATCTCCACACACACTGCCCTATCATATATCTCAATATCCATGAAGCTTTTTTTTTAAAGTAAGTCTCATTTTGCCTAGTAAAAAACTACACATGTAGTAGAGAGTTATCTGGGAAGAGTTCTTTTAAGGTATGTTAAATGCAGTGATGCTCTCAGGAAAAACCTTCCATGGGGACACACTACTTATGAGAAAATTGATTTTTCTTGTCCTTCTTTAACTTCATAGCAAAGAACCCAGGCTCCACCTTTGCTTCAAATCTGAGACCAGACTTTGTAGGTAGTTAAGAGTTAATCATTACTCCTAAGTGGAATCTTACTCATCAGTATTTCTGAGATGAACTCCATCACTTCCACTTCCGAGTACCACTTTTCCCCTTACCAACAAAAGAAACTCGTAGTAGAGCTCAGGCTGCTGGTCACAAGTGTGGAATACAAAGCACAGTAGAAGTGGTGAGGTCCACAAATAAATCAGCCTGGGTTTGGGGCTCCCTGTGAATGTTACGTAGGCATATTAATTGCTTACCGTACCCTCACAGGACACTCAAGGTCTTTTGCTTTTTTTCTGGCTGTCAATTCAGCTCAGATTCTCCAAGGTTCACCATAATTTCAAAAAGCAAGTGGATCATGACACATGGTAGTACAAGTCTGACACTCTTATAAGGCTCAGTGTATATTTGGTAGAAGCCATATATTTGTGTCATAAATATAAAAAAAGCAAGGACTCTAAGCGGCCCTCTGAAGGTGGTTCCCCCCACCTTCTTGCTTTCCCCCACTTGCTAAGCTCAGGGATTGGGGTGAAATTTTGGGTAGAGATCGATTACGGAGGAATTCCATTCATCTCATTGGATAGCAAGGGCAGTCACTGAAGGTCAGGGAATTTCAAATAGGTTTGGGAAATTCTGGGAACTGTTGACTACTCTGCTTTCAGGTGAAGCTACTGTTAAGATGTCTAATTCCTATGACATTAAGTGAGTTGCGGCATTTACGGTTTTACCTAATGCAATTTGCATGATAAAAAGTCTGAGAGGGCTCCCAAGCTTGGCTCAACAGCTGTTGCTGATCATCCAGTGGAGCAGAGGTGTATCCATGGTGATCTTCTTGTTTCAGCCAGAATAGGGATTCCCATAGGGCTTAATGGCCTGACATATTTCTAGCATCCTTAGTAAATAAAATACTGCATCACACAGGGGAAAATCTGAAACATCCTTTCAGAGAGAGGGTGAAGGTAGTGATATTTGCTATATTATGTCAGTCGGGGGTAATAGTAAGAAGAGATTCAAATTGGAGGTTATTAAAACACTTCTACTCTTTGAAGGGTCTCATTTTCTCCATTCTTTAATCATGTAAATGACCAATGATTAACGTTCCCAGGGGTATGCGGTTGATTGCACATTACAAATGATGAGAAGGATGCCATGTTGAGGGAGACAAATAGTAAAAGAAGCGAATTTGATGGAGAGGCATTTCTCATTTTATATCCTGTTAGTTTGGGAACATTTAGGAGAGGGGGGAAATGACAAACGTGTGACAATTTGGAGAGCATCTGTAGCTGGGTATGGGTGAGCATAAGCCAGGGATTTGATTACTTAAAGCATAATGGGAAAGATATTAAATCTTTCTCTCCCTCCCTTTCTCATCTATTCTAGGATATATTTCCCAGATGAGGCAACAAAAATGGTACTGGTGTTGAGAGGGGGGGGGGGGAAGAGAGAGAGAGAGACTGTAAAGTAAAAGGCATGGTCATTGGAGATCCTAGAGGGGAAGATGGCACAAGAGTAAGACACGGAGATCACCTTCCTCCCCACAGATACACCAGAAATACATCTACACGTGGAGCAACTCCTACAGAACACCTACTGAACGCTGGCAGAAGACCTCAGACCTCCCAAAGGCGAGAAACTCCCCACGTACCTGGGTAGGGCAAAAGAATAAAGAATAAACAGACAAAAGAATACGGATGGGACCTACACCAGTGGGAGGGAGCTGTGAAGGATGAAAAGTTTCCACACACTAGGAAGCCCCTTCGCGGGCGGAGACTGCGGGTGGCGGAGGGGGGAGCTTCAGGGCCGCGGAGGAGTGCACAGCAACGGGTGCGGAGGGCAAAGTGGAGAGATTCCCGCACAGAGGATCGGTGCCGACCGGCACTCACCAGGCCGAGAGGCTTGTCTACTCACCAGCCGGGGCGGGCGGGTCTGGGAGCTGAGGCTTGGGCTTCGGTCAGAGCGCAGGGAGAGGACTGGGGTTGGCGGCGTGAACACAGCCTGAAGGGGGCTAGTGCACCACAGCTAGCCGGCAGGAAGTCCGGGGAAAAGTCTGGAGCTGCGGAAGAGGCAAGAGACTTTTTCTTCCCTCTTTGTTTCCTGGTGCGCGAGGAGAGGGGATTCAGAGCGCTGCTTAAAGGAGCTCCAGAGACGGGCACGAGCCGCGGCTAAAAGCGCGGACCCCAGAGACGGGCATGAGACGCTAAGGCTGCTGCTGCCGCCACCAAGAAACCTGTGCGCAACCGCAGGTCACTATCCACACCCCCTTTCCGGGGAGCCTATGCAGCCCGCCACTGCCAGGGTCCTGGGATCCAGGGACAACTGCCCCGGGAGGATGCACGGCATGCCTCAGGCTGGTGCAACGTCACGGCGGCCTCTGCCGCCGCAGGCTCGCCCCGCACTCCGTGCCCCTCCCTCGCCCCGGCCTGAGTGAGTCAGAGCCCCCGAATCAGCGGCTCTTTAACCCCATCCTGTCTGAGTGAAGAACAGACGCCCTCCAGCGACCTACACGCAGAGGTGGGGCCAAATCCAAAGCTGAGCCCCTGGGAGCTGTGAGAACAAAGAAGAGAAAGGGAAATCTCTCCCAGCAGCCTCAGGAGCAGCGGATTAACTCTCCACAATCAACTTGATGTACCTTGCATCTGTGGAATACCTGAATAGACAACGATCATCCCAAATTAAGGAGGTGGACTTTCAGAGCAAGATTTATGATTTTTTTCCCCTTTTCCTCTTTTTGTGAGGGTGTATGTATATGCTTCTGTGTGAGATTTTGTCTGTATAGCTTTGCTTCCACCATTTGTCCTAGGGTTCTATACGTCCGTTTTTGTTTGTTTGTTTGTTTTTCCTTTAAAAATTTTTTTCCTTAATAATTTTTTTATTTTAATAACTTTATTTTACTTTATCTTTATTTTATTTTATCTTCTTTCTTTCTTTCTTTCTTTCTTTCCCTCCCTCCCTCCCTCCTTCCTTCCTCCCTCACTCCCTCCATCCCTCCCTCCTTTCTTTCTTTCTTTCCACTTTTTCTCCCTTTTATTCTGAGCTGTGTGGATGAAAGGCTCTTGGTGCTGCAGCCAGGAGTCAGTGCTGTGCCTCTGAGGTGGGAGAGCCAACTTCAGGACACTTGTCAACAAGAGACCTCCCAGCCCCACATAATATCAAACGGCAAAAATCTCCCAGACATCTCATCTCAACACCAGCACCCAGCTTCACTCAACGACCAGCAAGCTACAGTGCTGGACACCCTATGCCAAACAACTAGAAAGACAGGAACACAACCCCACCCATTAGCAGAGAGGCTGCCTAAAATCATAATAAGGCCACAGACATCCCAAAACATACCACCAGACGTGGACCTGCCCACCAGAAAGACAAGATCCAGCCTCATCCACCAGAACACAGGCACTAGTCCCCTCCACCAGGAAGCCTTCACAACCCACTGAACTAACTTTAGCCACTGGGGACAGACACCAAAAACAACGGGAACTACGAACCTGCAGCCTGCAAAAAGGACCCCCAAACACAGTAAGATAAGCAAAATGAGAAGACAGAAAAACACACAGTAGATGAAGGAGCAAGATAAAAACCCACCAGACCTAACAAATGAAGAGGAAATAGGCAGTCTACCTGAAAAAGAACTCAGAATATTGATAGTAAAGATGATCCAAAATCTTGGAAATAGAATAGACAAAATGCAAGAAACATTTAACAAGGACCTAGAAGAACTAAAGATGAAACAAACAACAACGAACAGCACAATAAATGAAATTAAAAATACTCTAGATGGGATCAAGAGCAGAATAACTGAGGCAGAAGAACGGGTAAGTGACCTGGAAGATAAAATAGTGGAAATAACTACTGCAGAGCAGAATAAAGAAAAAAGAATGAAAAGAACTGAGGACAGTCTCAGAGACCTCTGGGAATTAAACACACCAACATTCGAATTATAGGGGTTCCAGAAGAAGAAGAGAAAAAGAAAGGGACAGAGAAAATATTTGAATAGATTATAGTTGAAAACTTCCCTAATATGGGAAAAGAAATAGTTAATCAAGTCCAGGAAGCACAGAGAGTCCCATACAGGATAAAGCCAAGGAGAAATATGCCAAGACACATATTAATCAAACTGTCAAAAATTAAATACAAGGAAAACATATTAAAAGCAGCAAGGGAAAAAGAACAAATAACACACAAGGGAGTCCCCATAAGGTTAACAGCTGATCTTTCAGCAGAAACTCTGCAAGTCAGAAGGGACTGGCAGGACATATTTAAAGTAATGAAGGAGAAAAACCTGCAACAAAGATTACTCTACCCAGCAAGGTTCTCATTCAGATTTGATGGAGAAATTAAAACCTTTACAGACAAGCAAAAGCTGAGAGAGTTCAGCACCACCAAACCAGCTCTACAACAACTGCTAAAGGAACTGCTCTAGGCAAGAAACACAAAAGAAGGAAAGGACCTACAATAACGAACCCAAAACAATTAAGAAAATGGGAATAGGAACACACATATCGATAATTACCTTAAATGTAAATGGACTAAATGCTCCCACCAAAAGACACAGATTGGCTGAATGGATACAAAAACAAGACCCATATATTTGCTGTCTACAGGAGACCCACTTCAGACCTAGAGACACATACAGACTGAAAGTAAGGGGATGGAAAAAGGTATTTCATGCAAATGGAAACCAAAAGAAAGCTGGAGTAGCAATTCTCATATCAGACAAAATAGACTTTAAAACAAAGACTATTAGAAGAGACAAAGAAGGACACTACATAATGATCAAGGGATCGATCCAAGAGGAAGATATAACAATTGTAAATATTTATGCACCCAACATAGGTGCACCTCAATACATAAGGTAAATACTGACAGCCATAAAAGGGGAAATCGACAGTAACACATTCATAGTAGGGGACTTTAACACCCCACTTTCACCCATGGACAGATCATCCAAAATGAAAATAAATAAGGAAACACAAGCTTTAAATGATACATTAAATGAGATGGAGTTAATTGATATTTATAGGACATTCCATCCAAAAAAAACAGAATACACATTTTTCTCAAGTGCTCATGGAACATTCTCCAGGATAGATCATATCTTGGGTCACAAATCAAGCCTTGGTAAATTTAAGAAAATTGAAATTGTATCAAGTATCTTTTCTGACCACAACGCCATGAGACTAGATATCAATTACAGGAAAAGATCTGTAAAAAATACAAACACATGGAGGCTAAACAATACACTACTTAATAATGAAGTGATCACTGAAGAAAACAAAGAGGAAATCAAAAAATACCTAGAAACAAATGACAATAGAGAGACAACGACCCAAAACCTATGGGATGCAGCAAAAGCAGTTCTAAGAGAGAAGTTCATAGCAATACAATCCCACCTTAAGAAACAGGAAACATCTCGAATAAACAACCTAACCTTGCACCTAAAGCAATTAGAGAACGAAGAACCAAAAAACCCCAAAGTTAGCAGAAGGAAAGAAATCATAAAAATCAGATCAGAAATAAATGGAAAAGAAATGGAAATGATAGCAAAGATCAATAAAACTAAAAGCTGGTTCTTTGAGAAGATAAACAAAATTGATAAAGCATTAGCCAGACTCATTAAGAAAAAAAGGGAGAAGACTCAAATCAATAGAATTAGAAATGAAAAAGGAGAGGTAACAACTGACACTGCAGAAATAAAAGAGATCATGAGAGATTACTACAAGCAACTCTATGCCAATAAAATGGACAATCTGGAAGAAATGGACAAATTCTTAGAAATGCACAACCTGCCAAGACTGAATCAGGAAGAAATAGAAAATATGAACAGACCAATCACAAGCACTGAAATTGAAACTGTGATTAAAAATCTTCCAACAAAGAAAAGCCCAGGACCAGATGGCTTCACAGGCGAATTCTATCAAACATTTAGAGAAGAGCTAACACCTATCCTTCTCAAACTCTTCCAAAATATAGCAGAGGGAGGAACACTCCCAAACTCCTTCTACGAGGCCACCATCACCTTGATACCAAAACCAGACAAGGATGTCACAAAGAAAGAAAACTACAGGCCAATATCACTGATGAACATAGATGCAAAAATCCTCAACAAAATACTAGCAAATAGAATCCAACAGCACATTAAAAGGATCATACACCATGATCAAGTGGGGTTTATTCCAGGAATGCAAGGATTCTTCAATATACGCAAATCTATCAATGTGATAAACCATATTAACAAACTGAAGGAGAAAAACCATATGATCATCTCAATAGATGCAGAGAAAGCTTTTGACAAAATTCAACACCCATTTATGATAAAAACCCTGCAGAAAGTAGGCATAGAGGGAACTTTCCTCAACATAATAAAGGCCATATATGACAAGCCCACAGCAAACATCATCCTCAATGGTGAAAAACTGAAAGCATTTCCACTAAGATCAGGAACAAGACAAGGTTGCCCACTCTCACCACTCTTATTCAACATAGTTTTGGAAGTTTTAGCCACAGCAATCAGAGAAGAAAAGGAAATAAAAGGAATCCAAATCGGAAAAGAAGAAGTAAAGCTGTCACTGTTTGCAGATGACATGATCCTATACATAGAGAACCCTAAAGATGCTACCAGAAAACTACTAGAGCTAATCAATGAATTTGGTAAAGTGGCAGGATACAAAATTAATGCACAGAAATCTCTGGCATTCCTATATACTAATGATGAAAAATCTGAAAGTGAAATCAAGAAAACACTCCCATTTACCATTGCAACAAAAAGAATAAAATATCTAGGAATAAACCTACCTAAGGAGACAAAAGATCTGTATGCAGAAAATTATAAGACACTGATGAAAGAAATTAAAGATGATACAAATAGATGGAGAGATATACCATGTTCTTGGATTGGAAGAATCAACATTGTGAAAATGACTCTACTACCGAAAGCAATCTATAGATTCAATGCAATCCCTATCAAACTACCACTGGCATTTTTCACAGAACTAGAACAAAAAATTTTGCAATTTGTATGGAAACACAAAAGACCCCGAATAGCCAAAGCAATCTTGAGAACGAAAGAAGGAACTGGAGGAATCAGGCTCCCAGACTTCAGACTATACTACAAAGCTACAGTTATCAAAACGGTATGGTACTGGCACAAAAACAGAAAGATAGATCAATGGAACAGGATAGAAAGCCCAGAGATAAACCCACGCACATATGGTCACCTTATCTTTGACAAAGGAGGCAGAAATATACCGTGGAGAAAGGACAGCCTATTCAATAAGTGGTGCTGGGAAAACTGGACAGCTACATGTAAAAGTATGAAGTTAGATCACTCCCTAACACCATACACAAAAATAAGCTCAAAATGGATTAAAGACCTAAATGTAAGGCCAGAAACTATCAAACTCTTAGAGGAAAACATAGGCAGAACACTCTATGACATAAATCACAGCAAGATTCTTTCTGACCCACCTCCTAGAGTAATGGAAATAAAAACAAGAGTAAACAAATGGGACCTAATGAAACTTAAAAGCTTTTGCGCAGCAAAGGAAACCATAAAGAAGACCAAAAGACAACCCTCAGAATGGGAGAAAATATTTGCAAATGAAGCAACTGACAAAGGATTGATCTCCAAAATTTATAAGCAGCTCATGCAGCTTAATAACAAAAAAACAAACAACCCAATCCAAAAATGGGCAGAAGACCTAAATAGACATTTCTCCAAAGAAGATATACAGAGTGCCAACAAACACATGAAAGAATGCTCAACATCACTAATCATGAGAGAAATGCAAATCAAAACTACAATGAGATATCATCTCACACCAGTCAGAATGGCTATCATCAAAAAATCTAGAAACAATAAATGCTGGAGAGGGTGTGGAGAAAAGGGAACCCTCTTACACTGTTGGTGGGAATGTAAATTGATACAGCCACTGTGGAGAACAGTATGGAGGTTCCTTAAAAAGCTACAAATAGAACTACCATATGACCCAGCAATCCCACTACTGGGCATATACCCTGAGAAAACCATAATTCAAAAAGAGTCATGTACCAAAATGTTCATTGCAGCTCTATTTACAATAGCCCAGAGATGGAAACAACCTAAGTGTCCATCATCGGATGAATGGATATAGAAGATGTGGCACATATATACAATGGAATATTACTCAGCCATAAAAAAAGACGAAATTGAGCTATTTGTAATGAGGTGGATAGACCTAGAGTCTGTCATACAGAGTGAAGTAAGTCAGAAAGAGAGAGACAAATACCGTATGCTAACACATATATATGGAATTTTAAAAAAAAAGTCATGAAAAACCTAGGGGTGTAACAGGAATAAAGACACAGACTTACTAGAGAATGGACTTGAGGCTATGGGGAGGGGGAAGTGTAAACGGTGACAAAGCGATAAAGAGGCATGGACATATATACACTACCAAACGTAAGGTAGATAGCTAGTGGGAAGCAGCCGCATAGCACAGGGAGATCAGCTCGGTGCTTTGTGACCGCCTGGAGGGGTGGGATAGGGAGGGTGGGAGGGAGGGAGACGCAAGCGGGAAGAGATATGGGAATATATGTATATATATAACTGATTCATTTTGTTGTGAAGCTGAAACTAACATACCATTGTAAAGCAATTATACTCCAATAAAGATGTTAAAAAAAAAAAAAGCAGCAAGGGAAAAAGAACAAATAACACACAAGGGAGTCCCCATAAGGTTAACAGCTGATCTTTCAGCAGAAACTCTGCAAGTCAGAAGGGACTGGCAGGACATATTTAAAGTAATGAAGGAGAAAAACCTGCAACAAAGATTACTCTACCCAGCAAGGTTCTCATTCAGATTTGATGGAGAAATTAAAACCTTTACAGACAAGCAAAAGCTGAGAGAGTTCAGCACCACCAAACCAGCTTTACAACAAATGCTAAAGGAACTTCTCTAGGCAAGAAACACAAGAGAAGGAAAAGACCTACAATAACAAACCCAAAACAATTAAGGAAATGGGAATAAGGAGATACATATTGATAATTACCTTAAATGTACATGGACTAAATGCTCCCACCAAAAGACACAGATTGGCTGAATGGATACAAAAACAAGACCCATATATATGCTGTCTACAAGAGACCATTTCAGACCTAGAGACACATACAGACTGAAAGTAAGGGGATGGAAAAAGATATTTCATGCAAATGGAAACCAAAAGAAAGCTGGAGTAGCAATTCTCATATCAGACAAAATAGACTTTAAAATAAAGACTATTAGAAGAGACAAAGAAGGACACTACATAATGATCAAGGGATCGATCCAAGAAGAGGATATAACAATTGTAAATATTTATGCACCCAACATAGGAGCACCTCAATACATAAGGCAAACACTAACAGCCATAAAAGGGGAAATCGACAGTAACACATTCATAGTAGGGGACTTTAACACCCCACTTTCACGAATGGATGGATCATCCAAAATGAAAATAAATAAGGAAACACAAGCTTTAAATGATACATTAAACAAGATAGACTTAATTGATATTTATACGACATTCCATCCAAAAACAACAGAATACACATTTTTCTCAAGTGCTCATGGAACATTCTCCAGGATAGATCATATCTTGGGTCACAAATCAAGCCTTGGTAATTTTAAGAAAATTGAAATTGTATCAAGTATCTTTTCTGACCACAACACCATGACACTAGATACCAATTACAGGAAA
This sequence comes from Delphinus delphis, assembly GCF_949987515.2. Taxonomy (NCBI): domain Eukaryota; kingdom Metazoa; phylum Chordata; class Mammalia; order Artiodactyla; family Delphinidae; genus Delphinus; species Delphinus delphis. The sequence goes on along the minus strand of NC_082704.1, from coordinate 15,811,233 downwards.
AGATCTGTAAAAAATACAAACACATGGAGGCTAAACAATACACTACTTAATAACGAAGTGATCACTGAAGAAATCAAAGAGGAAATTTAAAAATACCTAGAAACAAATGACAATAGAGAGACAACGACCCAAAACCTATGGGATGCAGCAAAAGCAGTTCTAAGAGAGAAGTTCATAGCAATACAATCCCACCTTAAGAAACAGGAAACATCTCGAATAAACAACCTAACCTTGCACCTAAAGCAATTAGAGAACGAAGAACCAAAAAACCCCAAAGTTAGCAGAAGGAAAGAAATCATAAAAATCAGATCAGAAATAAATGGAAAAGAAATGGAAATGATAGCAAAGATCAATAAAACTAAAAGCTGGTTCTTTGAGAAGATAAACAAAATTGATAAAGCATTAGCCAGACTCATCAAGAAAAAAAGGGAGAAGACTCAAATCAATAGAATTAGAAATGAAAAAGGAGAAGTAATAACTGACACTGCAGAAGTAAAAAAGATCATGAGTGATTACTACAAGCAACTCTATGCCAATCAAATGGACAACCTGGAAGAAATGGACACATTCTTAGAAAAGCACAACCTTCCGAGACTGAACCAGGAAGTAATAGAAAACATGAACAGACCAATCACAAGCACTGAAATTGAAACTGTAATTAAAGATCTTCCAACAAACAAAAGCCCAGGACCAGATGGCTTCACAGGCGAATTCTCTCAAACATTTAGAAAGGAACTAACACCTATCCTTCCCAAACTCTGCCAAAATATAGCAGAGGGAGGAACACTCCCAAACTCATTCTACGAGGCCACCATCACCTTGATACCGAAACCAGACAAGGATGTCACAAAGAAAGAAAACTATAGGCCAATATCACTGATGAACATAGATGCAAAAATCCACAACAAAATACTAGCAAACAGAATCCAGCAGCACATTAAAAGGATCATACACCATGATCAAGTGGGCTTTATTCCAGGAATGCAAGGGTTCTTTAATATATGCAAATCAATCAACGTGATACACCACATTAAAAAATTAAAGGAGAAAAACCGTATGATCATCTCAATAGATGCAGAGAATGCTTTCGACAAAATTCAACACTCATTTATGATAAAAACCCTGCAGAAAGTAGGCATGGGGGAACTTTCCTCAACATAATAAAGGCCATGTATGACAAACCCACAGCCAACATTGTCCTCATTGGAGAAAATCTGAAAGCATTTCCACTAAGATCAGGAACAAGACAAGGTTGCCCACTCTCACCACTATTATTCAACATTCTTTCGGAAGTTTTAGCCACAGCAATCAGAGAGGAAATGGAAATAAAGGAATCCAAATTGGAAAAGAAGAAGTAAAACTGTCACTGTTTGCAGATGACATGACACTATACATAGAGAATCCTAAAGATGCTACCAGAAAACTACTAGAGCTAATCAAATGAATTTGGTAAAGTAGCAGGATACAAAATTAATGCACAGAAATCTCTGGCATTCCTATACACTAATGATGAAAAATCTGAAAGAGAAATCAAGAAAACACTCCCATTTACCATCACAACAATAAGAATAAAATATCTAGGAGTAAACCTACCTAAGGAGACAAAAGACCTGTATGCAGAAAATTATAAGACACTGATGAAAGAAATTAAAGATGATACAAACAGATGGAGAGATACACCATGTTCTTGGATTGGAAGAATCAACATTGTGAAAATGACTCTCTTACCCAGAGCAATCTACAGATTCAATATAATTCCTATCAAACTACCACTGGCATTTTTCACAGAACTAGAACAAAAAATTTCACAATTTGTATGGAAACACAAAAGGCCCCGAATAGTCAAAGCAATCTTGAGAATGAAAAACGGAGCTGGAGGAATCAGGCTCCCTGACTTCAGACTATACTACAAAGCTACAGTAATCAGGGGAGTATGGTACTGGTGCAAAAACAGAAAGATAGATCAATGGAACAGGACAGAAAGCCCAGAGAGAAACCCACGCACATATGGTCACCTTATCTTTGATAAAGGAGGCAGGAATGTACAGTGGAGAAAGGACAGCCTCTTCAATAAGTGGTGCTGGGAAAACTGGAGAGGTACGTGTAAAAGTATGAGATTAGACCACTCCCTAACACCATATACACAAATAAGCTCAAAATGGATTGAAGACCTAAGTGTAAGGCCAGAAACTATCAAACTCTTAGAGGAAAACTTAGGCAGAACACTCTATGACATAAATCACAGCAAGATCCTTTTTGACCCACCTCCTGGAGAAATGGAAATAAAAATAAATAAATGGGACCTAATGAAACTTCAAAGCTTTTTCACAGCAAAGGAAACCATAAACAAGACCAAAAGACAACCCTCAGAATGGGAGAAAATGTTTGCAAATGAAGCAACTGACAAAGGATTAATCTCCAAAATTTATAAGCAGTTCATGCAGCTCAATAACAAAAAACAACCCAATCCAAAAATGGGCAGAAGACCTAAATAGACATTTCTCCGAAGAAGATACACAGACTTCCAACAAACACATGAAGGAATGCTCAACATCGTTAATCATTAGAGAAATGCAAATCAAAACTACAATGAGATATCATCTCACACTGGTCAAAATGGCCATCACCAAAAAATCTAGAAACAATAAATGCTGGAGAGGGTGTGGAGAAAAGGGAACACTCTTGCACTGCTGGTGGGAATGTGAATTGGTACAACCACTATGGAGAACAGTATGGAGGTTCCTTTAAAAACTACAAATAGAGCTACTATATGACCCAGCAATCCCACTACTGGGCATATACCCTGAGAAAAACCATAATTCAAAAAGAGTCATGTACCAAACTGTTCATTGCAACTCTATTTACAATAGCCCAGAGATGGAAACAACCTAAGTGTCCATCATCGGATGAATGGATAAAGAAGATGTGGCCCATATATACAATGGAATATTACTCAGCCATAAAAAGAAACGAAATTGAGCTATTTGTAATGAGGTGGGTAGACCTAGAGTCTGTCATACAGAGTGATGTAAGTCAGAAAGAAAAAGACCAATACCGTATGCTAACACATATATATGGAACTTAAGAAAAAAAATGTCATGAAGAACCTAGGGATAAGACAGGAATAAAGATACAGACCTACTAGAGAATGGACTTGAGGAAATGGGGAGGGGGAAGGGTAAACTGTGATAAAGCGAGAGAGCGGCATGGACATATATACACTACGAAACGTAAAATAGATAGCTAGTGGGAATCAGCCACATAGCACAGGGAGATCAGCTCGGTGCTTTGTGACCACCTAGAGGGGTGGGATAGGGAGGGTGGGAGGGAGGGAGACGCAAGAGGGAAGAGATATAGGAACATATGTATATGTATAACTGATTCACTTTGTTATAAAGCAGAAACTAACACACCATTGTAAAGCAATTATACTCCAATAAAGATGTAAAAACAAACTGATAAACTATTTTTTAAAAAATAGGCATGGTCATTAGAAGTCTCTGCAAAAGGAACATGTCACTTGGGAGCAGATGGGCAACTTACTGGCACATCTCAATGAATAATTTAACAGTTTGACTAATTGCCGCTTTGAAAACCACAGTTCTGATCCAGAGATGGGAACAGAGGACATTGTATTGGGGGTAGTAACATGACAAATCAGTGATGGTGTGGAGAGCAATGGGCGGTGGGCTTGGAAGGGGAAGCCCATAATGATGGAGTGCTGACAGGGTAGATGCCCATGAAATGAATTAGAGCCACAGGGAAATAAAATGGTTATATTTATGTCTGATAAAGAAGCCAGAGGCTTCTTTGTTGTTGTTGTGTTAGTTTCAGGTGTACGGCAAAGTGATTCAGTTATACATATGCATGTAGCTATTCTTTTTCAAATTCTTTCTCAAATTCTTTTCCCATTTAGGTTATTACAGATATTGAGCAGAGCTCCCAGTGAAGCCAGAGGCTTCTTGGAAGGGCTTCAGTTTCCGTGATAACAAAGGAGGATGACTTGGTGACTTACACGATCCATTCTAGTCAGAGCCTGTGGATCAAACTGAAGCATTGGCTCCCAACCCCGGAGTCTTTTATTTAGTAGCTATGAATGGAAATCAATAACAGATTTTTAAGGTCTTTAGGAGATTCTGATACATGACCAGGCTTGGCAACCACTGTTTTAGAAGGAAGTAATTGCAAAAATGACCTGAATTCTGTCTAGGCTATATTATCCCACAGTTTTGGGGGAAAAAAAGAGTTATATAATAGATAAACAATTTACAGACAATTTCTATTTTTAAATCCGTGATATTAAGCATAAAATTCCCTTCCCTTTTCAAGACAAAGCGAACCTTTAAGACTGTGTAGTTGAACAAGCACCCAGTGGATCTATTGCTGTTTGGTGATAGAACACTCAAATATTCAGTGTTTTTATTTCCTTATTTATTTGCTTGTTTGTTTCTTTTGGCCGTTGGTGGTAAGATTTTTTTTAAATTTTTGGCTTGTTTGCTTAAGAGGGGAAAAGACCAGTTTTGAAAAGCTAGTCCTCTATCCCTTGAGTTAGAGGGAATAGCAAACATTATATGTGTTCGTATAAATGGATTAAGCCTCAGATGAAAAATACAAGTAAAAAATATTGACAGGCTCTAGTCACAATAGCTAAGAGGTGGAAGCAGCCCACGTGTTCATCTATGGATGAATGGATAAGCAAAACATGGTATACGTACACAATGGAACAGTATGCAGCCTTAAAAAAGGAGATCCTGACACATGCTACAACATGGGTAAAGCTTGAGAACATCATGCTAAGTGAAATAAGCCAGTCACAAAAAGACAAATGCTGAATGATTCCACTTATATGAACTATCTAAAAGTAGTCAAATTAATAGAAACAGAAAGTATAATGGTGGCTACCAGGTGCTGGGGGGAGGGGGAAAAGGGGAGTTATTTTTTAACAGGTAGAGTTTCAGATTTGCAAGATGAAAAAGTTCTGGAGATCTGTTTCACAACCACATGATTATACTTAACACTAGGGAACTGTACACTTAAAAATGGTTAAGTTGGTAAACGTTATGTTATGTGTTTTGTTTTGTTTTTTTACCACAGTTTAAAAAATAACATTAGCAGTCTCTCACAACCCATCAAGCCATACAGGACTTTCTTTTCCAAGCATGTGAGAATTTTGAACTCTGGCATACATTTGTTCTGAGCTTCCAATAAGTTGTTTTAAAATTGTCTTCAGACATCCTGTAAGTTATTAAGCTTATAAATTCTTCAGTTTTTTCCTTGACGTCCACAGCTTTTCCATGGTTCCCCTTTCCAAATATTGAATGCACAATGGATTTATTTCTTTACTTTTCTATTCTGAATTTCATTGTGTCATGATCACTGTGAAATAGGAAGTACCTGTGGGAAATGCAAACTTCCTGCTTTTCCTTACTTTAATCCCAGATAGCCTACTTCTAGCTCCTACGCAGCAAAATAACAACTTCTGTATTCTTGGCACTTACATTTTCCAAGTAATCATGATGCTATCACCCTGCCCCTGTTTATCCCCCTGCTGGTGCTTATTCAAACTCATGTCCACTTCAATTATCTTTATAAGAAGTCTCTGTAATCCATCTCTTATTTAATCATGGCATTGCACTTCTCAGATCTCTCTCCAATTTGTTCTGCCTTTTTGGACCTGAAGATCCCTGAGCAATTTATTTGCTCTTTCAGGGGTGGAAGTGGGTTCTGTAAAAGTATCCAGAAATTCATTTCTGAGTGAGAAAATTTTCTTTCGCATAAGGAAACTTTGATGATTGTATAGTCCAAAGGATGCTCATCTTTTGAAATATGAGCATAAGAAAAGTTGTGGACCCTCCATAATAGCGTTTTGGACTTTAGCTGTCTGTTAAATGAGAAAATGCACAGTGACCAAAAAATCTCCTCTGAATTCAGTAACAATGTCTTATCAATAACAACATCTAGACACATTTGAAGAATAGGAATATACATATGGGAGAGGTGTATCATTTATTCAATCTCCACACCACATTTATTGGACATACAACTCTAGACAACTTCTCCAACACCATCCCACCCACCACCCTCCAAGAGCTCTACGATCCAAAGTCTAGGAGAACCATTGTATAGACCAGTCTCTGATTCCAGGTAAATTTCACGGAAGTTACTCCAGAGAGAGAGTTATATGATCTATCCTAAACACCTCCAGCAAAGGGGATTCCACAGGCTTGCACTTCCATTCCACAAGCTAATGTGGCAGCACTTAATAATTCCTTTGTTTTAGGCTCCCTACTAGCCTCAGGCATCAGTGTCAGCGAAAGGCAGTAACTCAGGGCAGTTTTTCGTTTCTCCAAGCCTGTGCTTCTCCCCAAGTTGATATATGCAGTCATTTCAGGGGATGGCATATATGCCTCACCTTCATGTTGCAGAGGTGAACAACAGGGAGCCAGTTACAGGGATAAGGATCTAGAGAGCCCAGGTCTCACATCAAATACATCAAATGCATCCAATGCTATATCTGGAAAAGATGACAGCTGTATTTCAAAAAGATACATGAATCCCAATGTTCATAGCAACACTATTGACAATAGCCAAGAAGTGGAAGCAACCTAAATGTCCGTCGACAGATGAATGGATAAAGAAGATGTGCTATATATATATATATATATACAATGGACTACTACTCAGCCATTAAAATGAATGAAATAATGCCATTTGCAGCAACATGGATAGACCTAGAGATTATCATACTAAGTGAAGTAAGTCAGGCAGAAAAAGACAAATATTATATGATAACACTTATATGTGGAATCTAAAAACTGTTACAAGTGAATTTCTTATTTCAAAACAGAAACAGACTCACAGACATAGAAAACAAACTTATGGTTACAAAAGGGGAAGGGGGGGAGAGACAAATTGGGAGTATGGGATTAACAGATACACACCACTATATATAAAATAGATAAACAACAAGGATTTACTGTATAGCACAGGGAACTATATTCAATATCTTGTAATAAGCTATAAAGGAAAAAGAATCAAAAAGAATATATATATATATGTATGTATAACTGAAACACTTTGCTGTACGCCTGAAACTAACACAATACTGTAAATCAACTATACTTTGATAAAAAAAAATGCATCAAATGCTGTTTATTGTCATTTCATGTGTTGATCTTGGACAAGTTACTTAAGCTCCCTGAGTTTCTATAGCTTTGTTTGGTAAATGGAGGCAAAAGCAGTGGACAGGCCACTGTGGGGCTTAGATAAGTAAGATTCTGGCTCTGGGGAATTTTCCGGCAGTCCAGTGGTTAGGACTACTCGCTTTCACTGCTTCGGGCCCGGGTTCGATCTTTGGTCAGGGAACTAAGATCCCACAAGCTGCGCAGTGTGGCAAAAAAAAAAAAAAAGGATTCTGGCTCTGGACTTCTGTTTTCTAAAGGCTGCAAAGCTGATGAATACCTGCCCTCCTCTTTGAAATCATTCATAAAGTTGTTAAAGAAAGTGTGCTTAATGGTGACCCCTTGGTGGAGAGCTACACCCAGACTAGAACCAAAGTGTATAGCTATTAACTATGCTTAGAGTCTTTGTAGAATCTTGGAATTCACAGGGATCTCCTTTATTTAAGTATTTTGGTTTAAAAAATATTGTATTATTAATATTTTTTTACTTTTCGGTGAAAGAAAGTGTAGCCAGAAATGTAGTATCCGGAAAATAGCACTGGACAAAAATCAGATGATAGCTGGTACTGGCTGACTTTATGACCTTAGATACACTCTTACATTGTCTGTGCCTCAGTTTCTTCACCTTTAAAATGAGGTGTTGGAGTAGCTGATCAACAAGGGCTCTTGCAGCTCTGCTTTCTCAAATTCTGTGCTCAGATCACATTGCAGTCAACTGAGACTAATGGCATTATTTTAGAAAACACGTATTTAAGATATAATTTGTGGTAAAAATGATACAATCATATTAGGCTAGTAATTCTCCAAACAGCTATTTAGCACTTATTTCACTATGTAGACTTACCATCTATAAACTAATGATTTGCAAGGTAATAAATACTGGAAATCTGAGTCAAGACCTTGGTTTCTAACATCACTCTGCACGTAAGGGAACTAGGACAACAGAGAGAAATGACTGATTCCAGGTTGATGACAGAGAAGGTACAGATAAACCTTGGACATCTTGTCATATCAGAAAGCAATGAAGTGCTCAAAAAATAATGGAGACGTGTCACAAGGACACAGGAGCTGTCTTGGAGGAGCTCCCATTGGCCAAATCTGGGACAATTTCAGCATGATGATAATTAAGTAATAATTATAAATCGTTGTGGAAAAAGTAGGAAATCATAAAGTCCTATCAATAATAAATAACCAGGGAGAAGGGATAGCTCTTGCCTACAGTTGAATGCTGAATGCTAACTGGGATATGTGAACGAGGTGCTGGATTTGAAAAATCAGTATTTTGTGAGCATCATAATGAAGACTGGATAAAATGAAAATCAATGGATATTAAATCTAGGTGGAGATTTTGGTGAGGAGCAGGATATTTGCATGGAATTAAAGTGTCTTCCTGGGCTTCGCTGGTGGCGCAGTGGTTGGGAGTCCGCCTGCCAGTGCAGGGAACATGGGTTTGGGCCCTGGTCCGGGAGGATCCCACATGCCGCGAAGTGACTTGGGCCCGTGTGCCACAACTACTGAGCCTGTGCTCTAGAGCCCGCGAGCCACAACTACTAAAGCCCGTGCACCTAGAGCCCGTGCTCTGTAACAAGAGAAGCCACCACAATGAGAAACCCGCGCACTGCAACGAAGAGTAGCCCCTGCTTGCCGCAACTAGAGAAAAAGCCCGCGTGCAGCAACGAAGACCCAATGCAGCCAAAAATAAAATAAATAAATGAATTTTTTTAAAAAAGTGTCTTCCTACAGACTGCTTATTAGTTGCAAGGGGAAAAGTAGTAATTATACAGTGAAGAAACTGGACAACAATTAGGCCAGGTGATCAACATTAACATCACTATTGATAGACGGGTGAACATTGTGTGCCTTCAATGCAATGCCCTGAGATCACAACACTGATGTAGTGTTCAAGCCTAGAATGCACAGCCGGAATCTAATCATGGATCAGACAAACCCCTCCCCACAAAAAAGGAATGTTGAAAATGTCAATGTCATAAAGAATCAAGAAAGCTTGTGGAATGTTCCAGATTAAAGGAGGCTAAAAATCATGACAACTATATGTAATACCTGATCCTAGACTAAATTCTGCACTGGAGGGAAAGAAACGCTATAAAGGATGTTATTAGGTAAACCGAAAAAAATGTGCAAAATGGATATATAGATGGTAGATTAGATAAAAGTAGTATATCAATGTAAATTTATGAAGTTGGTGACTCCCCTATAGAAGCATACACTGAAGTATTTAGGGGTGAAGGGATGTGATGTATGTAAGACACTTTCAAAGGGTTCAGGAAAAGAATGCATAGGAAGAGAGAGACAGAGAGAGGAGGAGTGAGGGAGGGAGGGAGGGAGAGGGAGGGGGCAAGTAAATGATAAAGCAAATGAAGTAAAATGTTAACAAGAGGTGAAGCTAGATAAAGATTATACATGTATACTCTATGCTATCTGACTTTTGCAACATTTCTGTATGTTTGAAATTATTTCTAAATAAAAAGGTAAAAAAAAAACTTTAGTAAGAGTTTTCTTAGATACAATCCCCAAAATACAATCTATAAAAATATTGGTAAATTGAATTTCATCAAACTTAAAAACTTCTGCTTTTGAAAGACTCTGTGAAGAAAGTGAAAAGACAATCCATGTACTAGGAGAAAATAGTTGTAAATCATATGAAAGACTTGTATCCAAATAAAAGACTTGGATCCAGAATGACCTGCAAGATGATAAACACTAGAAATTTTTTTAAAAACTGAGCCTGGACCTTGGTCTCTAACACCATTCTCCACCTAAAGGAACTAGGGCAATGCAGAGAATGGCAGAAAATACAGCATGTTAGAAGTACAGAAAAGAACTCTCAACACCAAATAATAAAACAAACAAGCACCAGAGAAGATATACAGATTGCCAACAAACACATGAAAGAATGCTCAACATCATTAATCATTAGAAAAATGTAAATCAAAACTACAATGAGATATCATCTCACACCGGTCAGAATGGCCATCATCAAAAAATCTAGAAACAATAAATGCTGGAGAGGGTGTGGAGAAAAGGGAACACTCTTGTGCTCTTGGTGGGAATGTAAATTGATACAGCCACTATGGAGAGCAGTATGGAGGTTCCTTAAAAAACTAAAAATAGAACTACCATATGACCCAGCAATCCCACTACTGGGCATATACCCGGAGAAAACCATAATTCAAAAAGAGTCACGTACCACAATGCTCATTGCAGCTCTATTTACAATAGCCAGGACATGGAAGCAACCTAAGTGTCCATCATTGGATGAATGGATAAAGAAGATGTGGCACATATATACAATGGAATATTACTCAGCCATAAAAAGAAACGAAATTTAGATATTTGTAGTGCGGTGGGTGGACATAGAGTCTGTCATAGAGGGGTGAGGTAAGTCAGAAAGAGAAAAACAAATACCGTATGCTAACTCATATATATGGAATCTAAGAGGAAAAAAAAAGGTCATGAAGAACTTAGGGGTAAGACGGGAATAAAGACACAGACCTACTAGAGAATGGAGTTGAGGATATGGGGAGGGGGAAGGGTAAGCTGGGACAAAGTGAGATAGTGGCATGGACATATATACACTACCAGACGTAAAATAGATAGCTAGTGGGAAGCAACTGCATAGCACAGGGAGATCAGCTCGGTGCTTTGTGACCACCTAGGGGGTGGGATAGGGAGGGTGGGAGAGAGGGAGATGCAAGAGAGAAGAGATGTGCGGACATATGTATATGTATAACTGATTCACTTTGTTATAAAGCAGAAACTAACACACCATTGTAAAGCAATTATACTCCAATAAAGATGTTTTAAAAAACAAACAAACAAACAAACAAGCAAACAAAACTAATGAAAATGATAAAAATATTTGAATAGGCACATCACCAACGAAGATACACCCACAGCAAATAAGCACATGAAAAGGTGATGAATCTCAATGATCGTTAGGGAAAGGCAAATTAAAACTGCAAGATACCTCTTCACAATCACTAAATTTAAAAAAGCTGACCATACCAAGTGATGCTGAGGATGCAGAGCTGGAATCTTACATACTGGTGGTGGGAACTGAAAACGATACAACCAATTTGGGAAATATTTTGACATTTATTTAAAAAATCAAACCCGAACTTATCATATGATCTAGCCACTCTACTCTGGTATATACCCAAGAGAAGTTAAAGCATATTTCCACACAAAGACTTGTATAAGAATGTTCATAGCAGCTTTATTTGTATAGTCAAAACTTGGAAACTGCTCAAATACCCATCACCAGGTGAATGCGTAAACAAATTGTGATGGGAAACTACTCAGCAACAAAAAGAAATTAGCTATTGATACATGCAACAACTTAGATAATCTCAAAATATTTATACCTAGTGAAAGAAACCAGACAAATGAAAGCACATACTGCATGATTCCATTTATAGAAAATTCTAGAAAATGGAAACTAATTGGTAGTGACAGAAAGCAGAAGAATGATTGCCCGGAGCAGGAGAAGAATAGGGGAGGGAGGAAGGGGAGAGATTCAAAGGTTCATGAAGAAACTTTGGGGAGCGAACGGTAATGAATATTATCTTGACTGTGGTGATGGTTTCATGGGTGTGTACAGATGCCAAAGCCGATCAAAATTTACACTCTAATTATGACCAGTTTATTGTGTGTCAATTATATCTCAATAAAGTTGTTTTAAAAAGTGGCTAGCGGGCTTCCCTGGTGGCGCAGTGGTTGAGAGTCCGCCTGCCGATGCAGGGGACACGGGTTCGTGCCCCGGTCCAGGAAGATCCCACATGCCGCAGAGCAGCTGGGCCCGTGAGCCATGGCCGCTGAGCCTGCGCGTCCGGAGCCTGTGCTCCGCAACGGGAAAGGCCACAACAGTGAGAGGCCCGCGTGCCGGAAAAAAAAAAAAAAAGTGGCTAGCAGAGTGGCTGGCATGGCTGGCATTCACTACATATAATTTCTCATCTATTTCCTCTAGGAACCACTACTCCCCATTCTTTACTATCTACTTAGGAGGGGCAAATAACACTAATATTTGTTACAGTAGTTTTTTTCCGGAAATTTAAAGACAAAAATAAAAACAAAAAACATATACACGAAAGCTGAGCATTAATTAATTGTGTTCACAAAAAAGGGATGGCAATTATCTGTTTTCCTAGATTTTCAGATAGATAAATGAAGAAAAGAAGGATAGGCAAATGGACAGATGATAGATTCCCTCTCCTGCTCCAACTCTCCACCCCTCCTCTTCCTCCTTCTCCTCATTCTTCTTCTGGCAACTAGGTTTTGCAAAGATTTAATGTAAACAAGAGCCACCACCTTGGGATAGAACTTTCCAGGTTAATTTACGAGCAAAAAAAAAAAAATTCAGATTTCATCTCAGAGCACCAGCAACTCAAAAATTCATGGGAATGTAGGCACATGTGCACAAACAACAACAACAACAAATCGAAAAGGGCTAATTGTTCCTAGTTCTTCTTCACAAAGATGGAGATTCAGGGAGGTAGAAAATTATTCTATCCTTCTTGGGGGATATACTCTTACTTGAAGAGTGGGGTGGGGTTGGGTAGCATGCGTTTGAGGTAGGCGATCAGAAAGGGGTTCCTCCTATAATGGAAGAGAATGTAAAAAAGAAAGAATACATATATAACTGGATCACTTTGTTGTACACCTGAAACTAACACAATATTGTAAATCAACTGTATTTCAATAAAAAATTTTTTAAAAAGAAAGGGATTCCTCTTCATGCTTTGATTTAAAATGAAAATAATGTCCTTTCTTCCAGACTTGGAAATTATCTTTAAGGCAAATGTATTTATGATGCTCACATTAGGTTTTAGGCTAAATAAAATATTTATTCTTTGAAAATGCTGACTCTCTTCTGAGTAGAAACTGGCATTAGTACTGAGGAAGAGTTCTCTGCACAGGTTCATCAGACACCATTGAGAGGATCCAAAGATAGATTATTGTCAATATTTAGTCTAACCCCTTAGATGGGTCACTGAAGTTGTCCTAGAAATGTATATTAATGAGCAGCAGAATAAAGGTAAAGGATTGAAAGACAAATGAATGAGCAAAAAATTGCAAGAGAAACATTTAATCCAAGTTTTAACTTAATACCATCCAACCAGTGGGGCAAGTACCAATAGGCAGAATGATATATGCCCATTGTGAAGATATTAACTAAAACTATGGTTTAAAGTATTTTGGTGTGTTCAAATAATTTAAAGGTTTTGAAAAATAAAATAAAAAGGATAAGCTTTTATGGCTTATATGCTTTCTGGTAAAAGAGATAAGTTTAAAATTTTTTCATATAGTGCAGGTCAGTAAGCCAAACCTTTCTCTAAAAATTCCTGTAACTCTTTGGATACTGAATGGAGTTAAGAGGGAATACTACGACAGCTTAAAATCAGAGGGCCCTAAATGGGTCTACAGTAGACTCACAGAAGGAATAGAGTAAGCTGGCAATTTAGGACGTGATACCCTAAAAGAAAAAGTAGGCATTTACAAGGTTTTGATGCTCCACAAGCAGACAAGATTGTTTCTCTGTGTAAACAGCAACACTAGATTTTGGAAAAACAGTGACAGGGCTAAGAGGCTATACTGAGTTTAAGACCAAGGTGAGTTTAAGGGGGCTGTAGCTTAGCCAGGGAAGGGAAACCAGTGTAGAATTAGTTCAATATTTGAGACTGAAGAAAACATCAATGTTTACCTACATATTTTGTATCTTAAAATTTGTGTTTACATTTTTATATTTATTCATCTCCTAAAGATAACAGCCATATTGTTATTTTTTGTAGATGGCTTTAAAAAAAAAAAGAAAAGAAAAGGAAAAGAAAGGAGCAACATTTGACTGCATTGCATCTTTTAAAATTTGCTTCTCAATTATGTAACCCTGGGGAAAGCTGAACTACAGAGACCTATGCTACACAGACAAGTGCCATTAATAGGGCAGTGACCTAAATGACAGATGTGATACCAAGGAAACTCTAACCCATCTCTAGATCGTTGAGTGTTTCATAAATGTCACCTGATCTAGTAAGGCCTTATCAGAATGAAGATTTTTAATTCATGAAATCCAGTTATGAAAAATGCCTACTTGATCTTAAATGTAATTACACTGGCTTTTAGTTCAGCTTTGTGTCATGCTGTTTCTCCACGAGTGTCAACTAGAAAGAAAACAAAACAAGCAAATAAAGAAATGAAAATAGAAAAAAGGGAACTAATAAGGTAACCAGGTAATTAATTTTCCATATATCAAGACTTTGGAGGTCTAGCTAGTAAATTTAAAACATCTCCAGGATTCCAGAAGAAATACCCAACACATTCTTTTTCACACATGCAAAGCCTTTCAGATCCTGTGAGAAAATAAAGCCTCCTTTTAAAAATCAATTTTGAAATTTGAAAATAAAGGCAGAAATGTGATCTTATAATGCAGAAAAGAGGGTTTAAATTTGCTAGATTTTCTTAAACTTCTAAAATGCTCGCCAACTTTTCAAAGGCCAGTGTCCACACCAAGACCCTTGGGGAGTTCCACCACCACCTTCCCCAGGAGATTCCATCCCTATCTTTTCCCCTCATGCCTTTGTCACTACGTGAATATCCATTTTTTCTTTCTCACCCAATCCTTGTTCTGGTATCATCTTCCCTGTTCCCTCCATCCTCCTTTGCCCACCCTCCATTAATTGGCTATAACATAGAACAAGGTTTAAAAAAAAGATAATATGCGAGCATAATGTAACCTTTTAATTTAAAAACCAGATGAATAGAAAATTCTATATATTTTCCTCTTGGGGGGAGAAAATGATTACTTTTTAGTTATATGACCTTGGATTTTTTTCCCCCTGTGGGTCAATGGTCAGAAGGAAAAGTTCCCCACCCTTGATTTATGTAGCCAGCGCTGGGCACTGCAACAAGGGTAGTGGAGTAAGGAACCAGCAGGAGTCCAGGAAAACTTCTGCTCCATTCCCTGTTGTGAAGGTTGTTCCATTATTAAGCTCTTGCTTTCAACACACTTCCTGAGCAATGGAAGAAAAATGTCCTTGCAATGGTTCTGCCGCCCTTACCATGGAACATGGTTCCTGCTTCTCTTGGTGGGAGGGAGTTGGCCTCTCCAGACTATGTAATGCTTTGGAGTTATAGGAAGACGGAGCTTTTACTTGTCAAAAAAAAAAAAAAAAAAAAAAAAAAAAAAAAAAAGCTTGTGGGACTGGCTGTGGAATTTCCTATCCAACAACTCTTGCTACCCCTCCTGTTGTTTTCCTGCTCTCCCATCCACCTAATCCTCTGGCTCCCCTACATCCTGTTGCTGTGCTGCCAACAATTCCACAGGCCCTGGGACACTAACATTTACTGAAACATGTGCTTGTCCTCCATGTCCTTGTTTAGGCTTTGAAGGAAGTGTCGCACAGGGCTTTGTAATCAGGAGATGCCCAGTTGAAACTGAACATGTTCACAAACAGCATTCTATATTCAATGTATTTCTTTCTTTCTACAGATGCCTGGCCTCACACTCCCCTTGCACCCCAGCTTCCTTTCTGTCATAAGATCTTATCCTAGAGGCTGACTCAGTACTTTGATGTGAGTGTTCTTAGAATTATCTTATACTTTCTAAACTTAGAACATAACCAGTGCACCGCCCCCGCACGCTGCTATTTAACACTTTCAGTGCTCATCAGATGCTGTGAACACAATAAAAAAGCAATATTATCAACAGAAATCTAAGGGTTCAGTCCTCAGAGAATCTTGAGGTTACGGGAGACCTTATTTTGGCTGTTGGGCAATGTTTTTAAGAGGCCTCAGAGGAACAACCATAGGGCAGCCAATGGCCTGTTTAAAATGGCCACAGGCTGAAAGATGCCTCTGCTGTTTCTCTTAGTTTCCAATCCTCAGCTATGATTTATTTTCGGGGTGGGGGCGCAATCTCCTCATTTTGTATCTTGGCCTCTCCTAGTGACCACTGGATACGGACCCTTTCCAACCTGTCATCTTAGACCATGAACCGTACCTACAACCTGCTCACTCCTGTCCTGTAGAGACCCCGCTGCTCCTGGTTTTGAGGTTGCCTGAGGTGCCAAGGCCAGTGGCTCTTGAAGGGAGTCAGCATTTAAAATACATGTTTCGGGTTGCCCTGGTGGCGCAGTGGTTGAGAGTCCGCCTGCCGATGCAGGGGACACGGGTTCGTGCCCCGGTCCGGGAAGATCCCACATGCCGTGGAGCGGCTGGGCCCGTGAGCCATGGCCGCTGAGCCTGCGCGTCCGGAGCCTGTGCTCCGCAACGGGAGAGGCCACGACAGTGAGAGGCCCGCGTACCACGAAAAATAAATAAAATAAAATACATGTTTCCTAGACCCCACCTCCAGAGACTGTGATTTGGTAGGTTCAAGGCAGAGCTCAGGAATCTGCATTTTAACTCATCCTTCAGGTGATCCTGAGAAAGTTAGCCCGCACTTTGACAAACAGCTGTCTCTTGACACTGCACTCCTATTTCTCCTCACCTACTCCTCTTCCTCAGTCTTTATAAATTTTTTTTCATACACTCTCTGAAAAATAAGGGTTCCTCAGGAATATAATTCACAACCTGTATAGGGCAGACCTGAAAATCTGCCTTTTTAAACAACACCCCAGGTAATTTGATGCATGTTCTCTACAGACCACATCTTCACAGAGATTGCATAAAATATTTTAAGCAGGGCAATGGTCTGATTATATTTGTATTTTGGGAAAACCGCTCTGGCAGCTGTGTGGAGAGTACAACACAAAACCAAAATCTGGGCTTTGTCGCTTGTGGCCATGTGCCCCCTGTTTCTCTTTCCCTCCCTCCCCTTCCTAGATGAATGGATTCTGAGAGTCTCTGCCTGCAGCCTTTCTCTTCTCTGTGGATGAGCTAGGCAGACGTATGCCTTCAAATGTTATTTGCCGGGCTTCCCTGGTGGCACAGTGGTTGAGAGTCCGCCTGCCGATGCAGGGGACACGGGTTCGTGCCCCGGTCCGGGAAGATCCCACATGCCGAGGAGCGGCTGGGTCCGTGAGCCATGGCCGCTGAGCCTGTGCGTCCGGAGTCTGTGGTCCGCAACCGGAGAGGCCACAACAGTGAGAGGCCCGTGTACTGCAAAAAAAAAAAAAAAAAAAATTATTTGCCTAAGGATGGGTCCAAAATCTCTCTGCTGTCCTTTTTGCCATAGTCTAGTCCCTCATTTCTGGATGCCTCTGCAGTATATGCTAAATGCAGAATATCCCCAAATTCATTCCACATCTTCTCCATAGAAAGTGTTCATCCTCCTGTGTTTGCTCTTTGAGTGGCACCGCCCTTCCAGTTTCCCAAAATCCTCTCTCGTTCCTCCATCTCCCTTGGCTTTCACATTCAAGTCTCCTCAATTCTACCTTCTCAAATCTCTGGTATTGATTCCTTTCTATTTGCAATTTTATTGTGCTAGTTCATTCCTGTGTTTCCAAAACTTTCATGACTATTAATTTTCTTCATTCACTGTACTTGTTAGGCTGGCTTTTAAGACATTCTTTTATCTGACATAAATCTATTCTTCCAACTACATGTCCTACTACTCTGCTTTTATGGAACTTTGATGACAACCTAGTGGGATTACTCATCCTTCACCCACACACACATTGCTCCATCCATAAGACATGCTTCTCTTTATACATTTTGCCTGGATTATCCTTCCCTCTATTACCAACTCATCCTTCCCTGGCTAGCTCAATTGACACATCAACCTAGAACTTTCCCACCCCAGAGCACTGAATCAATGCCTCTTCTCTGGTACTTAACACTTTCCACCATGTGTTGTCAATTATTTACAAACATGGCTTATATGCCATAGAAGACTTTGAGCTCCCTAAGGACAATACTTGTGTCTGATTTTTCTTTTCTTCTTTTTTTATTGTGGTAAAATATACATACGTAAAATTTATCATTTTAAACATTTAAGTGTACAGTTCAGTGGCATTCAGTATATTTGCACTGTTGTGCAACCATCACCTGTCCTCATCTAGAGAAATCTGTCATCATCCCAGACTGAAACTCTGTACTCATTAAACAGTAATTCCCAATTTCTCCCTCCTGCAGCCCCTAGAAACCACCGTTCTACTCCCTGTCTGTGAATTTAATGATTCTAAGCACTCACATAACTGGAATTATATGATAATTGTCTTTTTGTATCTGGTTTATTTCATTTAGCGTAATATCTACAAGGTTCATCCATGTTGTAGCATGTGTCAGAATTTTATTCCTTTTTAAGGCTGAATAATATTTCAGTGTGTGTGTGTGTGTGTGTGTGTGTGTGTGTGTGTGTGTGTGTATCACATTTTGTTTATCCATTTATCTGTCCATGGGCTGTGTCTGAATTTTTAACTCCTATGCCCTCAGTACTTAAAGGAACGCCTATGCCCAACAGACACTTGATGCCTGTCGTTTGCATGGCCACTCTTTGGTAAGCCTCTTCCTTTCTCCAAGCTTTAGTTTACCTATGAAATGAGGGGTATAGATTACAATGCCTTTAAGGGATGTTTAGCCTGACATTTAGTAATAATGACTGGGATGGCATTGGTTGCTTGAATGCTTCTGGTGAGTGGAAGTAGGAGATAACCTTTCTGCCCCATATTTACTTACATTAGCTATTTTACATTCAGACTCTATTGGTTAGGGTTCCTTGGCTGCAAGCAACAGAAACCAATTCTGGCTAATTTAAGTAGAAAATGGATTTATAGGAGTGATATAAAGTAGCTCATAGTATCAACGGGGAACCAAATTTTTTAAAAAAAGAACAAATAAGCAGCTTCAGAGATAAGAGTCAGGAACTACTCACTAGTCTTGTTAGGGTGAGCACACTAAAATAACCAAGTTTCAGCCATTTTCCTAGCCTTAGGTATTTCTTCTCAAGACTAATATTCTTGGGAGAGTCCAATGGCTTATCTTGGGTTATGTGCCCACCCCTTGGGCAAAGGTACACCAGGACAGCATATCATGGGAAAGAGATCATTCTTCATGAGAAAATCAAGATGCTAGGTAGCCAAAACCCAACATTATATTTTTCATTATAGGGACTGAAGAACCTACTGAAGGAAAAGAATTTAACTTGTGTCCAACTTCTGGGTCTCATGGACTACAACGACCCTAACTGAGGCCGTATTGCACAGAGGGACAAAACAGATTTCCAGAGAGATCTTAAAATGAAAGAATAAGGACTGTATAATGATGAGTAGATCTTCCCAAAGAGCCTGCCTTTAGAGAAGAGGGATGATTCAGGATACCACCCTGACAGAATATGTGTGCCACAGGGGACCATAACTTTGCTGTGGGCAACCTATCTAGCTGCAATTAATAATGGAGAAAAGATAGTGTTCTCACTTTGCAATATCTAAGGGGAGGTAGTGATCGTGGTGATTTAAAACACAGTTCTAGTCTCAGAGGAGACTGTGGTGGACCTATTTGGAGCCTGCATCTGTGGATTCTAAGCTCTGCTAACTGATGTGGTAAGTGACAACCAGGACTAATTTGTCATCAACTGACAACACTTATGGAAATTCTCAGAAATTTTGGGGTAACTGTCAAAGACTATATTGGTTATATAGTCAAATAAGTGGGATCTGCAGAGTTGGCAAGATTTTGACACTAGTGATACAATCTCAGTACAATCTGGTTGGTGCAATTGGGAAAATAGACAATATTTCAATGAATTTTTGAAGCTATGAAAGCATCCCTCAAACAGGAGGGTTGGATATTGCAGATAGAGTCTGTTAACAGTAAAAATGTAGAGCAAAGTGAGAAAAAGGAAACCACTCTTAGCTCCATTTGTGATGGGACAAAAAATAGCTAATATGTGAGAAGGAACATGCCAATTTTTCTTATAACTGCATGTCACATCCCTATCTGAGATTTTCCTTGTTTATTTATCTATTTGACTAATTGTTTATCTCCCCCTACTACAAGGTAAGCTCCAGAAGAACCTGAATTTTTGTCACTTTTGTTCCCTGCTGCAGATAGCAACACTCAATAAAAATTTGTTCAATGAAAGAATAAGTAACATAGTACATTCCTTGAAAGTTTAAGCAGCAGCATTCAACAAAAATAATTCAAGTATTTGATGGGTGGCCAAAGTATGTCCTTCAAATTCAAAGTGGTGAGTTTTGGGGGGCAGGGTTACAGTGAATTCTACAAGTACCATTTTGCATTCATCTGACATTTGTGTAGTTTGTTTGTTTGTTTGTTTGGTATCTCAGCAACTAATGCTTCATGCAAGTACCACATAACCTGGACTTCAGAGAACTAGGTCCTCTGAAGCATGAATCACGCTAAGCCTGATAAACTTTAATTAAATTTGTGTGTCTCTTGTTTCCACAAGGGCATTTAATGGTTTTTTAGAACATTAATAGGAATTAGCCTTGCAGTAAATTTCCTTGTACCTTACATCATAGCGTCTTGCATAGTGTTATACATAGAGAAATCAACAGTAAGTAGTTGTATAATAAATGAAGGAAAGAATTGAATGTACTCTAGAACCAGGTGAACTTAGATTATTGTGCCAAGGTAACTGAAATAAATAAATAACCATGAATCTGATCTAACAGTAGCTCCCATTTTGCTCTGGTAACTGAAGTAGAAGGTATTGAGGTTTTTGGAAATATGAGTTATGTGCTCTTCAAGTTTTCTTTCTTTCCTTCCTTCCATCTTCCCTCCCTCTCTCTTCCCCCCTCCCTCTCTCTTCCCTCTCTCCTTTGTCTCTCTCTCCCTTCTCTCTCTTTCTTTTTATTTTTCTTTTAACAGAACAGATGCTCCAGGATTTTGTGAAGGCTGTGCTGGTTTCAGGGTGTTGTGCTGAGGGAAATAGTTCGTGAACATTATTGAATGTTCCTCCTTTTAGAATTAAAAATGACAGCAATTATCTTGGAACACTTAATTATTCCATTAAATCATTGGACCAGTTACCTTAAGGGAAAAAAAAAGACAAGCTCATGACTGCGACTAATAACATCAGAATTCTTTACATCAAGAAGAGTATCTGGTACAGATAAAGAGGAGGAGGAATCCAATAGGAAAATATTTGAATTATACATTGGCATTCTTATTTTTAGAAAAGAGAAAAATAAGAAATAATTCAATTGGAATGTAAAGTCAAGCACCTGTTGTCTTAATGTTTTTTATGAAAAAATAAAGAGTGATAGAGAATAAGAGCAAAGGTTGGTAAGGTATATCATAGGAACAAAGAAAGTGATAAAAATAATATTTTTCAAAATTAGTGTTAATGAAGAAACTACCACATAGCTATGTTGTTAAATTGATCTTAGAATGGTTTTGCACCAGGAGTGGTTCTAGAGAAACAGAATATAAGGATGAGTTTTCTGAATTGGTTCTAGGGTTCCTGGGATTGATTCTCTAATCTGATTAGATTTAAAGACACTAATGACTATTTCCAGTAGTAGCAAGAACACTGATTGTCCATAGTGTGATCTGGCAATAGAGGTATGCAAAACATCATCATTGGGTACTCCTAATCATCAACTACTTAGAAGAAGCAAGGAGCTAGGTGACTTTCTGTATAATGCTTTTGAACATTTTTGGAAAACTAACAAGTATAATGATGCTGGTTGGTTGCTCCTAATGTTCCTGGACAAAATGGTGAAAGAAAAGGATGAGCTCAAGGATTCAAATTCTCAGCTCAAACGCTGCATGAATGACCTAAAAGCTTCTATATGTGCCCTGAAGGAGACCCTTGTCTCCCGTAGCTGCAGGGCTGAAATTGCTGAAAATCAGAACTTGATCTTGCAACTGGCTGAATTACAGCATAAGTTGAACTCGCAGCCTCCCAGGGTAACTACTGTTAAAGTGAGAGCATTGGTTAGGAAAGAATGAGTTGGGATGAGAACATGTGGAATGATCTTGATGAAGCTGGGTATGTTGAGCCCCTACATTCTGTTGAGTATCTTTTTAATCAGTGGAAGAGGTCTATCCACCCCCAACAGAAGTATCCTCCTCCACCCCAGAAAAGCTGCCTCCCCATTCCGAGTGGCAGGAGCATCCCTACCCACAGTGGTTTGGGTCTTTCCACCTTCACCTGCATCATCTGAGGAAACCTTAATGGCCTCCCCTTGAGGCATTCGTCATGCAAGGCAATGTTGATTCTCCTCAGGACCCACCCCACCACCCGTCCTTCTTCTAGACGTATAGCTAGACTCAAATCCCAGCAGGCCCCTAAAGGAGAAGTACAATGTGTCACAATGAGGAGATATCTTATACCTGAAAAGGACTACTTGAGTTTTCTAATTTACACAAACAAAAATCCAGGGAACACTTGTGGGAATGGATACTAAGAATATGGTATAATGATTGAACATAAAGTAGGATCAAGCTGAATTTACTGACATGTACTTACTAAAAAGAGATTCTACATTTAACATTGCAGCTTGGGGAGTTAGAATGGTCTCAAACAGTTTGGTTGGTAGACTCAATCATGGACTAAAAAATGGCCCATTTTGGGGTGAATTGGAAATGCCCAACATCCCTTGGTTTATTGTAGAGGAAAGGACTCAAAGGTTTAGGAAGATTGGAATGTTACAGTGGAATTTTCATTTCTCACACGTGCTGGACTTTCTCACACGTGCTGGAAGACATACTTTTCATCAATACTGTGAGGAATTAATTTGTGAAGGGAACTCAGGCATCCTTGAAGAGCTCTGTGATCAGTTTTCTCAGTCACTGAATTGAGAAACCAAATGCAATGGGAGTACTTGGATCCCAGAGTGTCAGGCAGTTTGGAGGCAACATATTCTTTATTTGGGTGTGTTACTCCAGCCATTTACCAAATAACTAAAAAAGTTTTGAATGGGCCTTATAACCAAACAAGGCTCAGCACCAGGTCCAGGCTGCTGTGCAAGTTGCTCCTCCACGTGGGCCACATGATCCGGAAGATCCAAAGGTGCTTGAAGTGTCAGTGCAGATAGGGATGCTGTCTGGAGCCTTTGGCGGCTACCACAGGTGAATTGCCTTGCAGGCCTTTAGGATTTTGAAGCAAGGACCTGCCATTATCCACAGATAATTACTCTCCTTTTCAAAAATAGCTCTTCGCCTATTACTGGGCCTTTGTAGAGACTGAACGCTTAACTATGGGCCACCAAGTTACCACGTGACCTGAGCTGCCCATCATGAACTTGGTGATCTGACCCACCAAGCCATAAAGTTGGGTGTGCACAGCAGCATCCATCATCATATGGAAGTGACATATACATGATCAGACAGGAGCAGGCCCTGAAGGCACAAGTAAGTTACATGAAAAAGTGGCCCAAATGCTCATGGTCCCTACTCCTGCTACACGGCCTTCTCTCTCTCAGCTGCACCTATGGCCTCATGGGGAATCCCCTACAATCAGTTGACAGAGAAAGAGAAGACTTGGACCTGGTTTAGAGATGGTGCTGATAAGCAGGCGCTACCCCAAAGTGGATAGCTGTAGCACTACAACTTCTTTCTAGGACGTTTCTGAAGGACAGTGGTGGGAAAAAAATCCTCCCAGTGGGCAGAAGTCCAAGAGGTGTACCTGTGTGTTCACTTTGCTTAGAAGGAGAAATGGCCAGATGTGCAACTAGATACCTAATCATGGGCCGTATCCAATGGTTTGGCTGGTAGTTCAGAGACTTGGAAGGGTCATGGTTGGAAAATTGGTAACAAAGAAATTTTGGGAAAAGGTATGTAGATAGACCTCTCTGAATGGGCAAAACACTTGAAGATACTTTGTGCCCCGTGTGAATGCTCACCAAAGTGTGACTTCAGGGGAGGAGGATGTTAATAATCAAGTGGATGCCAGTTAGCCTCTTTCCCCAGCCATCCCCATCATCGCCCACTGGACTCATGAACAAATTTGCCACGGTGGCAGGGATAGAGGTTATGCATGGGCTCAGCTGGCTTAAAGATGGAGGGGGCCACAAGGCAAGAAACGTGGGTGGCCTCTGGAAGCTGAGAATGACTCCTGGCCTGTAGCCAACAAGGAAACAGAGACCTGGCTCCTATGACCACTTGGAAATGAATTCTGCCAGCAACCTGGATGAGCCTGGAAATGGATTCTCCTCACAACCTCCAGAAAGAAGCACAGCTCTGCTGACACTTCTTGTAAAACCTGGAGCAGAGAAATGTTAAGCCCGTCTGTATTTCTGACTTACATAAGCATGAGTTAATAGATACATGTTGCTTTCAGCTACTACGTGTGTGGCAGTTTGTTACACAGCAGTAGAAAACTAGCTGCAGATTTGAAATTTGTAGACTGACTAGGGTTTAGTTGGGTGAACGGTAGAGGGGTGGAGAAGACAGACTTGTTATAGGTACACAGGGTAACATGCACGGTCCTGAGCAGGAGGAAGGATGGAAGGGTGAGGACTGAACGAAAACCAGAGTGACTGGCTCACAGAGAGAGACAGCAGCACAACATGAGGTTGGAGAGAGATGCAGGAGCCAGGTCATGAGGAGCTTTGTGGGTCAAGGTAAGAAGTTTGGTCTTTCTTCTAAAGCAGTGGTCATTCTCAAAATTTTGTCCTCAAAACCCCTTTTTGCTCTTTAAAGTTAATGAGAACCCACACCAACTACCACCAAAGCTTTTGTTTATATGAGCTATATCTTTAGATAGTTACTCTATTAGAATTGAAAGCAGGGAAGTGTTTAAAAATATTAACTTACTAATTCATTTTCAGACAATAAACCCATTAACATTTTAAAATGAAAACTAGCTATATTTTCTAAAACAAACCAAAAATAATGAGAAGAGTGGCATTGCTTTACATTTTTGCACATGTCTTTAATTCTGGCTAAATAAAAGAAAGATGGGTTCTCACCTCTTTTTCTGCATTCATTGTGTTGTGCTATGTTGTTTTGGTTGAATTATTTGAAGAAAATTCAGCTTCACCAAGATATATAGTTGGAAAAGGGAGAGGTATTTAAATAGCCATCTCAGATAACTGTGGATGTTCTTTTTTGATACTAGACCAAAACTCAATGTGTCTCAAAAGTTAGCTGTAATGTGAAATTTGAAGCCATGTCAACAAAATTTGTAAACTCATTTTGAAAAACATACATTGGTATATCTTGCACTTTGACTGAGTCTTTTACCCACTCATAATTTTACAACACACTGCCTTGGTCGTTTGAATTATATTGGTTCAGTGATTTATGCAGAACTTCCAAGTGTTGACATATATTATACAATATTTAAAAATTGCATTCATTGATTTCACTACCAATCTCATCAGAAAAGTCTTACATATTGGGAATCTTTCATATTCACAGTTGCAGATGTAGGTTTTCCAAAATTCTAATTTTCACTTGAAAGAGGGAATTTCATCATGGCCAAAAAATACTGTCTTTTCCTTGAAGTGACAGGCTCACTTATTTCATTTTTGAGAAAATGTCTGCAAAATACCTGAGACTGAATAACCATAGTTGTTTTTTTTTTTTTTGGCCAGTAGTTCTGTCATGTAAAAATGGCATTCCATGGGGAAAAGCGGCTAGTTCAGCTCACGATTCAAACAATTATACAGGTGCTTTTCCTCAAGTCTACAACAGAAATGCATTATGCAGTTTTCATTTTATAACATTGAACATATTAAAAAGACATATACTCAAGGGTCAATACTTAATAAAAAGTGATAATATTTACTGACTTATCAAGGACACTATTACATGAAAATGGCTTTGTTCTTTTAAACTGTGAGTGTGTGGTGGTAAAGAATATAATTACTAACTAGTACAGTTTGGTGCCAGTGCCTTGATTTACACCAAGGCACCAGCAGTTTTACTGTCTGTTGCTTTTGCACCATCTGTGAAAATGTCAACAAGTGAAAAAGGCAAATCGTCTTTTAGTATTACTATGAATATAGATTTGACCTTGTCAATTCTTGAAAGGATCCTAGGGATGCCCAGGGGTCCACCAACAACTCTTTGAAAACTGTCGTTCACAAAAAAGAACATTGTCTGTGATGGATTTTAAGCCAGGCAGAGACACAATCAGAATTAATTATAGTAGAAAGTCTCAGTTGCCACATCTGTGAAATGAGTATAATAATAGTACTGACTATCCATGGCGATTGTGAAAATTAAATTAAATAATGCAGGAAAATATGCTGAAAATAGTGCCTGGCACATAACAAGCACTCAATAAATGTCAGTCATTATTATCATCCCTGGTTGAAAGTTCTAAGTCTTATAAGACGGAGAAAGCCTTTTGAAGTAAGTGCATTTTATTCATTGGTGAAATATTAATTGTGCACTTATTATGTGAAGAATCATGTGCAGATGGTTAAATCAAAGCGATAAAGTGTTGTTGTTTCATAGAACTTTGTTTAAGATGATACATGTATCTTATCTGCCTGTTAGGAATACTAACACATACCTAGTAGAATTGTTGTGAAGACTAAATAGGATAAACCTGATCCTAGCTCTAGATATGGCAGAGAAAACTGCTAAATGTACCAACTGCCTTAGTGAATACTAAGAAATTAAGAAGCAAGGCAGTTTCCTGAGGTTCATGGAATATCTAATTCAAATCCATTTTGCTTTCCATTTCTGCATAGTTAAGGATGGGTACATTTTGGCCTGAAGTAGCTGGCAAATGGTTATAGTTCTCTCTTTCTCCTCTGCAGATACAGTGACACCCAGGCTTTGCTAGAAACATCTTCATTGCTCTGTGTTTGACCTCAGAAAAAAAGGCAATGTTCTCAATGTACTGGATAGGAGCAGATGTGACAATAACATCTGACTCAAATTCTATAGCCCAGAGTTCTTTTAGCGGAATTCTTTTGTTGAAGGTCACATACTCTGGAGACGCAAAACTGCTACTTTGATTTATAAACAAAGATCTAATTAGAGCTTAATATGTAATTCTTCAACTTTATAAAGCCAATGATCTAATAGTACTTGTAATATCCTAGAATTGCTCTTTGCTTTGTAAATTAATTACGGACATCTCATCTTGGGGTATTGTGCAAAGCCGGAAGAACAATATGGAGAAATTGTGAAAGTAACAGAAATAAAGACATGCAATTTCACTTTTGTAGCCATGTTTTGTCCCCAGTCATTCTTCAAGCCTACCACCCACATTATTTTCCATATGAAGTAAATAATCAAGTGAGTCAATCTTCTCCTCCTACTTTTGTTCATTTTCATAGAAACCGTAGATTCCCAGACTCTTATACTAATGCATAGTTCTTCATCTGTGAAAAAAGGTGTTTCAATATCTTGAAATTAAGTATGAAAAAAATGTAAGGATTTTTGGGAAGAGTTGGTTTTGTCTGATCTAATATTTCTGTTTAGATTCTCTCTAAAAATCACATTCTGGCTTTTTATAAGTCAGTTGGACATATGCCCGGTGGCATAGGGTGCAGCCTGTACTTTTAAAGCAAAAGGAGAGCGAAGCCTTTGGGAATTTCCTTGGCTTGCTTTGTGTGGAACTGTCAAACTCTGTAACAATCAATCGATCATTCTTTAATTGACAAGGAACCTTGTGTACCACCCATGAAGTCACGTTAGAGAATGATAGTACATAATCTGTATCTGTGTGTGCCTGTTCCACTTAACAGGCCCGGCAAAAACTGCCAGATTCTACCCGTAGGCAGTTTCTGCAAAGAAATAAACGTTTGCAACTCTGTCAGTGAACTTAAGATGTGGACTTTTAACACAGAGAGATCTTCAGTTCATCTAAGCAAACTCTTCATTTTGCAGATGAAAAAAAAAATGAGGCCCATAGATGGGGCTGACTTGCTCGAGGAAACAGAACAAGCTACAAAGTAGAGCCAAGACTGGAAGTCCGTTGTTCTCCCAGCTCAGTGCTCATTCACGTATGTAGGCTCCAAGAATGGAGGTCATGACACAATGTGAAAAGTTAAAAGAAGGCAAAATAGTTTTATATCCAGTAACATTCCACAGAAATAAAAGTATTAAGCATTGTTATGGCATATTTGCCAAAAAATAGCCTCAAAAGTGTCAATAAGGAACTTAAGGATAGAGGGAAAATGTCTCTGATAGTTTTCTCTATTTTTTTGGCCATGCCACGCTGCTTGTGGGATCTTAGTTCCCCGACCAGGGATCGAACCCAGGTCCCTGGCAGTGGAAGCATGGAGTCCTAACCACTGGACCACCATGGAATTCCTTCTGATAGTTTTCTTATAAGGGCTGACTAGTTTGGTTATTACTCTTAGGTTCAGGTGAATTTTCTGAATCATATAACATGCTAGACTACATTTTTCTAATCTGTCATTGGCACTGAGTTCTTAGTCTCATTTTCTTGATTACTAGGTAAAGAAAAAAATAAACCTTGAAAAATAATAAAAATTACGTGGCCAAATGATTTGCAATTTGCTGGTGACTATATTGCTGTTGAGAAATATGATAAAGCCACACTGCTGGGTATTTTCCCAGAATGAGGTTTCATAGAGTTTGGGCACATCAAAAATTATACATTGATTTATATATTGTCAGTTTAATTCAATGTCATATTCTGTAGCTGATGATATGGTAGCCTGTGGGTTGGTGAAAAATCTTGAAGTATAATAACATGAAAAATCTTTGCACACAGATTCTGAGTGTGCTATAATGTGTCTGCCTGCAAACAGAATTTTCAATAACATTGAAGTGACTTGCCAAAAACAATTTTAATATGAGTGTGATCTAATCTAAACCTGAACTTCTGCACAAAAGGTTAGATTTCTATTTGTATGTATATGAATGTTAGAAGAGGTACAAAATATTACCTGTAAATTACAAAGTTTGTTTTTATTTGGGAGGGAAATTACCGTTGGACTTATATATAAGAGCTGAGTTATAGTCCAAACACATCAGAATACTGGTATCCTTTTTTTTAAAAAAGTAATCCTTTCCTTTTGATCGGCATACAGAGAAAGTATAAGGTGAAGGTGGAGGAAAAGGAAGAATTTTTCAATAAATGATACTAGAGCAAATGGCTAGTCATCGGGGGGGGAAATTAAATCATATCTGATGCCTTAAATCGAAATAAATTCCACATAATTTAAAGATTTAAATGTAAAAGAAAAATGAAACACTGAAGTAAAAGAAATATTAAAAGTGCTTGAAGAACCTATAGATGAATATTTTTAAAACTCTGTAGTGGAGAATGCTTTTCCAAGAAGATGACATAAAAAGCAGAGGCCATAAAAGGTTGACAGATGCGAATACATGAATGAAAAACATTTATATATAGTAAGAACAGCATAGTCAAGGTAAATATCAAACTGAGGGAAAATAATTGTTACATATAACAAAGGGTTATTAGATATAATATACAAAAAGCTCTAACAAGTAATTGATAAATGCATATCCCAATAGAAGGTAGGAAAACAATGTAAATAGCAATTCAGAAAAGAAGATATGTAAATGTCCATGTCATACATGAAAAAACAATCTCACTAGTAATTATGGACTTGGAAAAAAAAAGTGAGACTTTTTTTTTTTGGCCTATCACATAGCAACTTTAGTTTGTTTTTTATTTGAAACACTTGTGTTGGGAAAAAGAGTATATTATATGGGTTCCATTGTCATAGATGTGATCATTGTCATTTTATTTTCCATAAACAGCAAGTTACCAGATTCACTGAAGCCCGTTGTTGGGTGTTTGGCAAATTAAAGGCTATGATTATTTGGTCAGGCAACTCTGCCATCTCCTCTGAATCCGTAATATCGTTTAGTGCTGAGTAGGAGATGTTTTCAGTCTGGATCTTCAGGTGGCATGAGCTCTGCATGCCCATGGAGTGATATGCTCTTTGGGGAATGGAGATCAGGCATGGAATGGTGAAATTTCTCCCACTAGTTTTTGGACAGACTGACATTAATGGTTCTACAATTAACACTTGATACTTAAACGCAGTTGGAATGTAATCAGTCTCCTCATAAATCAGCAAACCCTGTGATATGACACATAGTCCAGGCTAAATCCTAGTGATCTTTTTTCTTTCAAATTTTATTGTTTGATTTTTTTTCAGACATACAAAAAGTTTGAAAGAATAGCACCATGAACAGTCAAATAGCTACCATGTCAACTGAACAATGAAACCACCATATTTTAAACACATTTTGGAGACCTGTTTCTAAACATCTTCCTAGATCTAAAGGCATACAAATATGCATTTACAAGAATGAGGTCATACTTTACATGTTATTCTGCAGTGCTTTTTGAATTTTTTACTTAAAAATATATTACAAATATCTTTTCAAATTTCACTAAATATTCTTCCACAACATCATGTTTAATGGTCCCTTAGTATCTGTTGTATGGATCAGTTATAATTTTCATAACCAATTCCCTATGGTTGTACATTGGTGTTGTTTCTAATTCTTCATTATTATGAAAAAAGAGATCAATGAAATTCATGTGTCTTTTTGCCTTTGGGTGAAAATTTCCTGGGGTAAATTCCTAGACTGAGGATTGAGAGCCAAAGGACATGTGCATTTTATATTTTGCTTAGTCTACTTTTGAGGCAAGATTAGTGACAGACAGCTTTAAAAGTCTACTTTAGAGATTTGATGACGTCATTTACATGCTGCCATTGAGGAATTCGTAGTTCCTTGGAAATAAAATATACCAATACCTGAAGCATACCTATTTTGATACCAAATAATTGTTGGCTACTTGAGCTAAACCATACCCTTACAATGTACCACATAGGGGCTTCCCAGGGGCTTCCCTGGTGGCGCAGTGGTTGAGAGTCCACCTGACGATGCAGGGGTCACGGGTTCGTGCCCCGGTCCAGGAAGATCCCACATGCCGCGGAGCGGCTGGGCCCGTGAGCCATGGCCACTGAGCCTGCGCGTCCGGAGCCTGTGCTCTGCAGCGGGAGAGGCCACAACAGTGAGAGGCCCGCGTACGGCTAAAACAAACAAACAAACAAACAAACAAAACCACATAGCCTCCTGATTTCTTAAAAAGACTATGCTCAACATAGTTTAATCAATATTACTTTTTTAAACGAAGATTCAAGTCATGGTGTGTTTTTCTGGACTATTTGCTCCCACACTAAATGGCCCCGGATTCTCCTATCTTCCTTACATTATCAGATCCTGGTGTGTGGGATACAACATCCTGCTCTTTTCTGCCTCCTTCTGCTCCTCTTCCCACGTCAATAATCTAATAAGAACTGAGGAACAAAAACAATAATTAAACTTATTAAGCCACAATTTATATCCAATTCTAAGTCAATAGACTCTGACCTGAAGCTACTTTCACTCCAGTGTTGCACATCGCTTCTCAGAATCCTTTGACACTGACTTCCCAATTGACATCTTTGTACAGTTGTTGAGATTGGTAAGAATTGACTTGAAGATAATCAAAGTGTTTCCATCACAATGCAGTAAGTTCTTTTTTAAAATTTTTTATTGGAATATAGTTGCTTTACAATGTTGTGTTAGTTTCTGCTGTACAGCAAAGTGAATCAGCTATACGTATGCGTATATCCCCTCTTTCCTGGATTTCCTTCCCATTTAGGTCACTGCAGAGCATTGAGCAGAGTTCCCTGTGCTACACAGTAGGTTCTCATAGTTATCTATTTTATACATAGTATCAATAGTGTATATACGTCAATCTCCACAATGCAGTAAGTTCTTATCAACGTAAAATACTTTCAGTTAAGGCCAAGTCTACATAAGTTTATATTATTTGTTTTGACTCAACTTTGTCCCCCAGCCTAGCCTCTCCAACAAAAGGAAGAAAATATTAGAGGCAGAAATGTCCACTGCTGACCAGGTTTCATTAAACTTTTTCTTCCCAGTAATTGTTTCCAATTATGCATTAAACAGGAAGTCCTATACTTTTATTCTGTAAAGTGATGGTTTTGTCACTAAAATTAGCCTATAAACATAGTGTGCCAGGCACATTTTATGGGAGAAAAAAAAATGATGCCCATATAGCAAGAAATTATCTGCTAAATTCACTCACACTCAAGCATGAGCTGGGTCTACATAATCAAAGTGAAATGGAGAATTTAAGTAATTTGAGATAATTCAGACCAGAAAAATCTACCCCAAAACCTTTCACCTAATTGCATCAATTATCTAATTGAAGCAGACCTTGGAGAATTGGGGCTTGAATTACTCTGATAATGGATTTAATTTTCATTTAGTTGTGTGTATGAAAATACACCCACATACACTCTACCTTGAAGCTTTCTATTTAGTGACAAGCTAATGCAGCCTTCATTACTGCAACTGACACAATATTTCACTTGTCATTTCCTCACATTGGCATATCCTGACCATAAGATCTCATTGGCATGGTTATAATACAGCTCTAGGGGGAAAGTTTCAATTTTCTACAACTTGAATTATGTAACTGGATATTGTTTTAGGAGGTGAGGAATGGAGAATTCGTACACTTCTGATATAGACTCTAATTTTTTCTATTTTCCTATTTTTGCTTTTTACAAAATGATTTCTTACTTTTCTTGTATATCTGACATTTTGCTGGAGAAGCTGGAAAACCTTCGTTGGAGAGAAGAGGGCCAGGGCAGAGTTTCACTGCTCAGTTCTGCTAATTCAATAAGAAAGTATTGATATACTGTGCTCATACAGAGCTCAAAAGATTCCACACATTATCAAATATACAGCTCCCCACATTAATTAAACCCTCTGAACTGGCAGTAGGGGCCCACTAGTTAGTCCCTCTGCTCTTGAAAGCAAACCATCCTCTTTCTGCTTCCCTGCTCAATCACTACTATCATGGAGTAGTTCAGAAGCATCAAGTATTTGCCTATTCAGACTTTGCCACTAATGGATACCTAAAGACTATTCAATCCAAGCCAGTATCACAAACAAAAACTTATAAGTACAGACTATTGTAGGAGTTATTTCATTCAACAAACATTTAGTGGCACTGCGATGGGCCCCGGAGATACAAGATAAGTACAGTCCCCACCCTCCAAAAGTCTTCAGCGTAGTCAAGGAGGAGACAAATAAATTGACAAATTTCAATCTAAACTGAGAATGTTCCAGGAGGGTAACTGATCACAGGGTACTGGGGGAACACACAGAGGGGCCTCTGACCAAGGGTTGCCCTGGGAGTCAGAGAAAGCATTCCAGGCTATAGTCAAGCTTCAGTTTTAGGGTAATAGGACACTATTCAAGAGTTATAAGGTAGGAAATGAAGTTATGAGATCACTCTAGCTGTGTGTCAAAGAAATTGGTGGGGAATGGGAAGGATGGAAATAGGAAATGCAGGAGGACCAACTATCAGGGTGTCACAGTGGTTCAGGTAAGAAAGGATGCAGTGAAAGATGGAGATTAAGTGAAGAGTTGAAAAAGATATTAGGAGAGAGAATCAAAAGGATTTGGTGATTAACTGGATGTATGGGGTGTGAAGGAGGAGAGGGAGAGATGTTCAACAAGTCTCCTTCATTTCTGGCTGGGGCAGCTGGGCGAGTGATGACACCATTCATTGAGCCAGGAAATGCAGACAGGAAGAGGAGCAGGTTTGGTGTAGGGGAAAGATGATGAGGTCAGTTTTGAACCTGTAGAGTTTGAGGTGAGGTGTCAATAGGATTTTCAAGTGGAGATCCAGTAGGCGGTGGGCAGTTGTCAATATGGGTTTAGACTCAGGTAGGAGCTCTGACCTGGAGGCACTGAGGTGGGATTACTCAGTATATAGCTGGTAACTGAAGCTATGGGAAAAATTAACATGTCCTAGAGGAGAGTGTATAGAGTTCAAAGAGACAAGAACCCAGGATAGAAACAGCAAGAATTCCATTACATAAAGAATAGGTAGAGGAAGAGGGGCCACCATAAGACAAGAGTAGCCAGGGGAGTAGGAGAAAAAACTGGATATTAGAGTCAGATAGACCTGGGTTTGTTCCCCTGCTCTAGTTACTTGTGTCCTTATGCAAATTACTTAGCTTTTCCAGCTTCATTTTCTTAATCTTTATTGAATTAAAATTAGTAACATCTACTTCCATGTTGTTAGGACTAAAGAAATAAACACAAGCAAAAAGAAAGCTCATGACATAATAAATCACAGTCAATCATAAAGGAAAGAATCATTTTACCTATAGATTTATTCTGGGAATGATGGAAGCAAATGCAGATTTCTGTTTGTTTTTTAAGATTATTCAATGACATATTACTTATTAATAGCAAAATCTTTCGTATGATCTTGAACTAATACAAAGTGTTAGATGTCAATTAAGATACACAAGAATAAGAGATTTTATCCCATACCAGACTTAACTATTTTGAAAGATACAGGCTATTTAAACAATAGAAGTAAATGTACTGGCAAAACCTAGAGAAGCATGGGATCAGCAACCCTTTGGTGTAAGTGAAGAATTTTTCTTTAGTATAAATAATTGCCTATTCTGATTTATCAATTTCATAAATTCAAATTTTATTACAACAGATTTTCTTAAATCAGGGCCCACATCTGGTTATATTTACAGCCATTGTTAAAGTACATGAGCAAGAGTATTATCGATGCCATCTTTTTATTATCACTCTTAGATGGATTTGCGGTAAAATGGATGTTTAAATTAATTAATCTAAATACAGATGTAAAGTTATTGAATATTCCCATTTTTTCACAGAACTTTCTCTCTTTCACTTTGCTAACAGCATTTACAAATTTAGCTCATCATGATTGAACCCTTAAAAGTTAGCTAGTACTCTCAACATCTATAGCAACATCCAGGCTGCAATGTCATTAGTATTTTCAGACTTGCAGTTGGTCACATTGGCTAATGTTTGACAAAAGGCAGAACATGAATGCAGCTGGGTTCCTGGGAGCCATTCATGGATGTGGCCAATCAGAGTGTATCTGCAGGCCTCTGGTCAGGATACACTGACGACTCTTTGGCAGTCTCGTGCAGTGAAAGAACATTTACGGTGTCAAGTGAGGAGCAATTGGATGTGCATGTGACAGAACAAACAGGGTAATAAAATCTACAGCAACCAACTGCAATCCTGAAATCTGAAAGGTTGTTTTCCATTTGAGAAAGTAGGAGAGGAAGAACTGTGAGAAAAAAGGGCTCCTTCATATAAAGGACAAGGGCAATACTGGACCACCCACCTATCCACTCCACTCTCAGGTGATTTCTATGATCTAAAATTACAACAATGTTATTCAGGTTAACTTCTGTGTATTGAACATGCAATATGAGCCAGGCCTAGAGCTACAAGGATGAATACAGCAGTTCCTGGCCTCTAGGAACTCATAGTTCGGTGAGGGTGACAGGCACATTAATGAGTAATTACCCAACAATGGAATTAGGGCTTTAATAGATGTGTGAACAAAGTGCTGTGTTGGAGCCAGAAAGTACAGGGACTTAACTGCATCACAAAGGGTTTGTACTTTGTCCAGTAGAGAGTCCTTGACGCTTTGTGAGCAGGGAAGTGACATGGACAAATAAATGTTTAATTTAAGAAATCTGGTGGCTTAGTGTAGTAAGAACAAGGATATGGGAGAAATTATAGGAAAGAAAATACTTAGGAGACTAATTAATTCTGACATATTACAAGAAGGATTTGAATTAAAAGAGTAATGGTAGTAACTGAAATAAAAGAACATATAGAGGTGTCTGTTATTTCAATGGACGAATTGGAATCAACAGGGCTTGGTGGTTGAGGGGTTGGGAAGGACAAGGCAAGAATGGTTTTGTGTCTATGTAACTGACAGTGTGGTGGTGCCATTGATAGAAATGGAAACTTTATGACAGGAGAATGCTGTGAAGGAAAGAGGCTATGGTGTGTTTTCAACATGCATGTTTTGGGCAGCAATTGAGCATCTCAGTAGAAATGTTCAGCATACAGCTGGACACATAGGCTTGAGCACAGAAAGGAGGACAGGTGTAAGGAGGAATTATAAGTGTTCCACAACTAGAAGACAGCTGAGGGGGTAGGAATGCATATATACTTTGAGAAAGTGAGTGGAACAAGAGAAAAATGAAGAGCCATAGGACATAACTTTGAGGAATGCTGATACTTATGGGGTAAGAGTAAGAAAAGCAGATAGGGAAGAGTATAGGAAAATTCCAGATATGTTCTCCCAAAAAACACAAAGGAGAGACATTCCGTGTTAATCCTATGGTGAAGTCACAGAGGAGGATGGAATTAGAAGAAAAGGCTATGGTTTCCAGATTTTAGATATCACTGGATATCTTTGAAAAAACTTGTTGAGTATTGCAGGAGGAAGCCAAAGTGCATGTATTCAAGGGAGACTAGATGGTGAAAAGTAAAGGCAGCAGAGATAGAGACCACTCCCTTTCACCAAATGAGCCTTTTCACCAAGCTTCCGTCCAGTCCGGTGGAAGTACCACTCCATAATGCAGCATTTGCCAATAATTCAATCTAGGGTTTTGACCATGAACTGAAGAAAATGTAATACTCTGTTGGGGGAGCAGCATCAATATCTTTGAGATATAAGGAAAGGCCTTGGAGGATGGACAGAGAGAGAGAATGCATTGAAAACTCATACTGTATTGCTTCTATCTTCTTCAGAACATAGGCAGACAAGTGAAGGAGAGACCTGGGTGGGTAGAAGAATATGTGAGGCATGAGTTGCATGGAGATTAAAAATAAGCATTGAGGGGGCTTCCCTGGTGGCTCAGTGGTTGAGAGTCCGCCTGCTGATGCAGGGGACACGGGTTCATGCCCTGGTCCAGGAAGATCCCACATGCCGCAGAGCGGCTAGGCCTGTGAGCCATGGCCGCTGAGCCTGCGTGTCTGGAGCATGTGCTCTGCAACGGGAGAGGCCACAACAGTGAGAGG
Source organism: Delphinus delphis (assembly GCF_949987515.2). NCBI lineage: Eukaryota > Metazoa > Chordata > Mammalia > Artiodactyla > Delphinidae > Delphinus > Delphinus delphis. Next base: position 15,774,301 of record NC_082704.1, on the reverse strand, counting down.
CCCGCGTACCACAAAAAAAAACAAAAACATTGAGGAGAGTGTGGACAAGAATCAACAAGAGAGGAACTTCCTCGGTGGTCCAGTGATAAAGAATCCACCTTCCTATGCAGGGGCTGCGGGTTCGATCCCTGATCGGGGAACTAAGATCCCACATGATGCGCCGCAGCTACTGATCCCACGCACCTCAATGAGACAGCCCATGTGCCATGAAACTACAGCGCCTATGCACTCTGGAGCCCGCATACCACAACTAGAGAAGAGAAAACCTGCATGCCACAACTAGAGAGAAAGTGAGTGGAACAAGAGAAAAATGTGCCACGTGCCTCAACGAAGAGCCCGTGCCACAACAAAAGATCCCACGTACCTCAACAAAGATGCCACGTGCTGCAACTAAGACCCAAGGCAGCCAAAAAAAAGAATCGATAAGAGAAAGAATAAGAGGGAGCAGGAAAGGGACTCATATTCTTAGCACTCCTACTATGAGCCAGGCACCCTACTAGTGACTTGTCAGATAAGTAACAATAGTGAGTCTTGAAAGGAGTAGTTGGTCCAAATTAGAATGTTAATGGAGGGAAACTAAGTGCAAGATCTCAGAGAAAGTGCATATCTTCATGAAACTGGAATTCAGGAAGTCACCAGTATGATGCATAACTAATGTAGCATGGAGTCTGGGCTCAATGGAGCTGAGGATAGGATGCCATTCTGTTTGCTGAAGTCATCAAGTATATACCAAGGGAAGGCAGGGAAGAGGAGAAAACCATGAACTAGTCACCAAAATAATTGAGGAAGTTAACTCCCAGAGCACTAGGGGGTGAAAATTTAGCTAATGTTTATAATTAAAGAAAAAATTCTCCACCCTTCTAGTGAAGAGAAAACTAAACCCAAATCAAGCAAAAAATAAATGAAAAAATAAGGATTAGAGTGTAAATTTTAAAATAGAGAATGGAAAAACAATAGAAAAAATCAACAAATTAAAAGTTAATTGTTTGAAAAGATAAATTAATTGACAAACCTTTAGCTAGACTGATAAAGAAAAAATAAGCAAACTCAAATTATTAAAATTGGGCTTCCCTGGTGGCGCAGTGGTTGAGAGTCCGCCTGCCAATGCAGGGGACGCGGGTTCGTGCCCCGGTCCAGGAAGATCCCACATGCCGCAGAGCGGCTAGGCCCGTGAGCCATGGCCGCTGAGCCTGCGCGTCTGGAGCCTGTGCTCCACAACGGGAGAGGCCACAACAGTGAGAGGCCCGCGTAAGGCAAAAAAAAAAAAAAAAAAAAAAAAAAAAAATTATTAAAATTAAGAATGAAAAATTACTACCTACCTTAGAGAAAAAGAGTTATAAGGGAATACTATGTATGATTGTATGCCAATCAATTCAATAACCCAGATAAAATGGAGAAATTCCTAGGAAGACACAAATTATCAAAACTGACTCAAAGAAGAAATAGAAAATCTGAAAAAAGCTATGACAAGTAAAGAGATTGAATTAGCAATAATTTAAAAAAAAGAAAACCCAGGCTCAAATGGCTTCACTGGTGAATTCTACCAAGTGTTTAAAGAAAAATTAACACCAAGTTTTCACAAGCTCTTCCAAAAAATAGAAGTGGAGGGAACACCTGTGAGCTCATTTGATGAGGCCATTATTACCCTGACACCAAAACCAGACAAAGACATCACAAGAAAAGAAACTACAGACCAATGTGTCTGGTCAATGTAGATGCAAAAATCCTCAACAAAATATTAGTAAGCTAAATTTAGCAGCTTAAAGGATTTTTATACCATGACCAAATGGGACTTATCCAAAAATATAAAGTTGCTTCAACATACAAAGATCAATCAATGTAATACACCATATGAAGAGATTAAAGGACAAAAATCACATGGTCATCTCAATATATGCAGAATAAAGCATTTTACAAAGTCCAACACCCTCTCAGATAAAATCATTGAACAAAATAGGAATAGAAGAGAACTCCCTTAACCTGATAAAGGCCATCTATGGAAAACTCATAGTTAGCATCATACTTAATTGTGAAAGCCTTAAAGCTTTCCCCCTAAGAACAGGACCAAGACAAGAATGTTTACTTTTGCCACTTCTATTCAACATTTTACTGGAGGTTCTAACCAGGGCAGTTAGGCAAGAAAATGGAATAAAAGGCATGCAGATTGGAAAGGAAGCTATAAAACAATCTCTATTCATAGATAACATGGTCTTGTATAATACAGAAAATCACAAATATTCCACTAAAAAAACTATTAGAGCTAATAAAGGAGTTCGAAGTTGTAAGGAACATGATTAATATACAAAAATCGATTGTATTTCTATACAGTGTCAATGAACAATATGAAAATGAAATGAAGGAAACAATTCCGTTTACAGTACTGTCAAAGGAATAAAATATTTTGCATCCAATTTAACAAAGGAAGAGAAAGACATGTGCACTGAAAACTATAAAAACATTTTTAAAGGAAGTTAAAGAAGACCTAAATAAATGGAAAGATGTGCCATGGATTGGAAGACAATGTTGTTAAGATGGCAGTACTTCCCAAACTGATCTACAGATTCAACATAATCCCCCTATCAAAACCCTAGCTGAAAATTCAAGGGACCCAAAATAGGCAAAACAATCTCAGAAAAGAACAAAGTTGGAGGACTTACACTTGCTGATTCCAAAAGTTACTACATACCTCCAGTAATCAAAACAGTGTGGTACTTGCATAAGGATAGACATATAGATGAATGGAATCAAATTGAGAGTTCAGAAATACACCCTCAAACTTACAGTCAATTTATTTTTGACACATGTGCCAAGACAAGTGAACAGGGAAAGAACAATATTTTCAACAAATGATGCTGGGACAATTGGATATCTACATTCACGAGAATAAATTTGAGCCCTTACATATCACCATATTAACTCAAAATGGATCAAAGACTTAGACATAAGAGCTAAAATTATAAGAAACCTAGAAGAAAACATAGGGATAAATGTTCAAGACCTTGAATTAGCAATGTTTTTTCTTATATATGACACCCAAATTATAAGCGACAAAAGAAAAAATAAATTGAACATTATCAAAATTAAAAACTTTTATGCCGCAAAGAACATCATCAAGAAAGTGAAAAGACAACCCACAGAATGGCAGGAAATATATGCAAATCATAAATCTGATAAGAGTCTTGTATCCATAATATATAAGTAACCCATAACTCAACAATAAAATAACAAATAACCCAATTAAAAATGGGCAAATGATTTGGATATATATTTTTCCAGAGAAGAAATACAAATAGCCAATAAGCACATAAAAAGATGATCAACATCATTAGTCATGAAGGAAATGCAACTCAAAACCACAATAAGATACCAATTCACTTCCACTAGAATGGCTATAATTTTTAAAAATGGACAGTAACAACTGTTGACAAGGATGTGGAGAAATTGGAACCATCAAACATTGATGATGGAACTGTAAAATTTTGCAGCTGCTGTGGAAAATAGTTTGACAACTCCTCAACAAGTTAAACATATAATTACCATAAGACCCAGAAATTCCACTCCCAGGTATATACCCAAAAGAATTGAAGAGAGATATTCAAACAAATGCTTTCACATGAATGTTCATAGCAGCATTATTCACAATAGCCAAAAAGTAGAAACAACGCAAATGTTTGTCAACTGATGAATGTATAAATAAAACGAGATGTATTCATACAATGGAATAGTATTCATCTATAAGAAGGGGTAGATTGTAATGATGTAATATCGATGAATCTTGAAAATATTATGCTAGTGAAAAAAGCCACCCACAAAAGACCACGTATTGTATGGTTTCATTTATAAAAAAAAGGTCCAGAATAGATAAATCTATACAGAGAGAAAGTAGATTACGTAGTTGTTGCCAAAGTTCTGAGAGGGGAATGGAAAGCAACTGCTTAGTGGGTATGGGGTTTCCTTTTGAGGTGATGAAAATACTCTGAAATTAGATCATTTTGATGGTTGCACACTTTGTGAATATACTAAAAACTACTGAATTGTATGCTTTAAAATGGTGATTTTTTATAGTATATGAATTAGATCTCAATAAAAAAGTAAATAGCATAAATAAAATCCGAATTCAAAAGAAAATTAGAGGTAATCCAAAACCTCCCTTGTGACTGTGAACACACACACACACACACACGTTTGGTTTAAAAATAGATACGTAGTAAAAACATACATATATAGCAGAATAATTATGTTAGATAAATGGTCTGAGAGAGGTCACTGGGTTTGAGAAAAGCCAAGTTTCCATTAGGACAAGCCAGTGAAGGGAACAGGAGAGTAAAATATTGGTGATGGAAAGGGAATTTTCACACTATGGAGCAGGAATCTCACAAAGCTCAGAGAGCTACCCTACTAGAAGAGCTCCTTTATGGGAAGTGGGGGGGGGGCAACAGGTGGGACTGTGGGTTTAAAGAGGAACTCTGGGGTAGGTGGGCAGACTAGGTCCATGGAAAGCAGAGATGAGGTGTTGACAAGGAGGCACATGATCGAAGCTAAGAGAACCAGAGTTCAGAGTAAGTAGATTAAGAACCTGGGGCACGAGGCAGGGGAGGAAAAGGCAGCATGCACTGCAAGTAGAAGACAGTAATTACTGCTCTGAAAGCTGAAAGAGTGGTGCTCTAGATTGCAGAGGAGGATAGCTTAGCCCAACAAAAACTGCACCGAAAGTATGACACAGTGCAGAGAAGGACGGCTTCTCGATTCAACATTGGTTCAGAATTCCTTGTAGCCATCTCTGGGCTTGCTATACTTGTTTCAGAGTGTGAAAAATAAACAAAAAAATAAAAATGTGATTAAGTGTTCAAGAATTTTAGAAGTTCAGTCATGACACAGGTAAGGAAGATCCTAATGGTCTGAAAAATCTAGTTTAAAGCAATTCCCTCATCAGCTGCCATAAGAGTTTGCGTAGTCGACACCCTTGGCTAAGAGCATTTTGTTTCAAAAATACATTTTGTTTCATTGTGTTGATGGTTTCCTTTGCTGTGCAGAAGCTTTTTAGTTTGATGTTGTCCCATTTGTTTATTTTTGCTTTTGTTTTTCTTGCCTGAGGAAACATATCTATGAAAGTATTTCTAAGACCAATGTCAAAGAGCAAGCGTACTGTCTATGTTTTCCTTTAGGAGTTTTATGGTTTCAAGTCTTATATTCAAGTCTTTAATCCATTTTTAGTTGATTTTTGTGTATGGTGTGAGATAGTGGTCTAGGTTGTTTCTTTCTTTCTTTCTTTTTCTTTTTTTTTGCATGTAGCTGTCCAGTTTTCCCAACACCATTTTTTTTTTTTTGCAGTACGCGGGCCTCTCACTGTTGTGGCCTCTCCCGTTGTGGAGCACAGGCTCTGGACACGCAGGCTCAGTGGCCATGGCTCACGGGCCCAGCCGCTCCGTGGCACGTGGGATCTTCCCGAACTGGGGCACGAACCCGTGTCCCCTGCATCGGCAGGTGGACTCTCAACCACTGCACCACCAGGGAAGCCCCTCAATAAGCTTTTTTATTTTAGTTTTTACTTAGAAAAATTAGTAAAACCAGTTTATTAAATATAAAAAGACTTTGAGAACCTATAAAACTATGCTTCCTATTTCATATCACTTAAGATTGATTTTTAAAGAAACTATTATTATTATTACTACCACTATTACTATTATTATTTTTTAACATCTTTATTGGAGTATAATTGCTTTGGTTTCATGTACTTTTGACAGTTTTTTGATGCTTACAAACATCACATCATTTCCCCTTCATTTGGGAGATCAAAATATTGAAATTCCACCTCCCTTTTCTTTGACAACCATCTCCAGTCTACACCTGTAATTTCAAGCTCTTTATTTGCAAACAGACATATCTGATTCTAGGTAGTGTGTCGAGGATCACATACAGTTTAAAACTCAAAGAAATTGAACTCTTTGTTTCAGTTTGGGAAAATACAGCCAAAGCTGGATAAGACCAGAGGATGAGAAATGATAGCACAGTCACAGATGTTTGAAGAAGGGAATAAGGTGTTAGCATTCCCATCTTTGGATAGAGATACATTGACAGTTGGGCTGGAAGGCTTCTGCGTAATTCAGAACAAGATAGATGAAGTATCCTATGCAATACTCCTTGAAGAGTCCTCAAGAAAATTGATTCCTGTAAATCTCTTATTGCTATGGTTAGCAGAATAAACCTTTTTCTGAATGACATAAAATCTTCCTGTTAAAGAAAAGCATGGAGGATATTTTCTGTTACTTCTTGGAATGAAAGGGCCACAAGGAAGAGGTGGTTTGGACACTGAAATGTTTGAATTTGGTGAACATTTCCATTGACTTGGGAGAACAACAACGGATTTGAACTTGGGAGGCAACGTAATGTAGTGGGAAGGACATGGGCCTTGGGGTCAGATGAAGCATTGAATTCTGGCTCTGCCACTTATGTTTCTACTTTGAACACAGACTGAGGAGGAAAAAGGAGGAGTGCCTCTTAGTAACTTAGAAGAACGCAGTTTCATGGCCTATAACAATGGAGGTGGCCTGAGATGATTTCTTATTTAGATAGAAAAAGAATGAGGTCTGTGCTAGGTGAGTGCAATGATCTATGTCAAAGCAGACTATTTATAACAAATCTGGTGGTTCCAGCAATGCTTCTGAGATCATAAACCAGCTCCATTACTGCTTGATAGAATCAGGCAAAGATGTTCACTGATATCAGAAAGGAGGTGTAAGAGATCTCTAAGCATTAACAAAGACTTCTAAAATCCTCTGAGCCTTTCCAGGAGCCCTTGCTCACCATCTGGATGATGCAATTAGATTCTGTGTGAATTTTAAAATATTAAATTATTTAACCAAAACTAATCTTATAAAAGTGTTGTCAGTAAATGGTATATCACCCTTGAATTTCTATCGCTATCTTTGGTTAAAGTCCTTTGACCTTATTTTCCATGCTTATAAGTAGTAGAAAGTCACCTCTGCTTGCCTTTGACATACACAGTGAGGTGATCAATCGTGGTCTAAAACAGTCAAAGATAGAGCTTCATGAAGAATCAGGTATTGAATTCCAGCCAAACTTCTATGACTATATTCACAAAAATGTCAAATAAAAATCAGGGTATACTGTACGACAGAGGCATTGTGAGTTGCTTTTAAGTGTGAGAGAACATCTGAGAGACATAACTTGTACATGGAAATGTTTGAACTTGGGGACCATTTCCATGGTATATGGCCACAGAGAACAGGTATTTTAAATCCAGAGTCAATTTTCTATGGTAAGAGACAGTAAGGGTACATGGACAGAGCCAAACTTTGGAGTCATTGAGGCCTGGGTTTGAATCCCAGCACCATCACTTAATTAATTAATTTATTTATTTTATTTTTGGCTGTGTTGGGTCTTCGTTTCTGTGTGAGGGCTTTCCCTAGTTGCAGCGAGCAGGGGGCCGCTCTTCATCGCGGTGCACGGGCCTCTCACTGTCTCGACCTCTCTTGTTGCGGAGCACAGGCTCCAGATGCTCAGGCTCAGTAGTTGTGGCTCACGGGCTCAGTTGCTCCGCAGCATGTGGGATCTTCCCAGACCAGGGCTCGAACCCGTGTCCCCTGCATTGGCAGGCGGATTCTCAACCACTGCGCCACCAGGGAAGCCCACCATCACTTAATAACTGAGTAAATCTGTAATTTAATTCCTACACCTATCAACATGGGCATATTTCTATATTCCTTACAGGTTTATTTTGAGGACTCAATGAATTGATATTTTTAAAAGGCCTGGCCTATAATAGGTGCTCCACAAATATTAGTTCATTTATTCATTCAACAATCATTATTGAACACTTTCTGTGTGTGGCAATCATTGTACTAGGTATTGGGACTACAAAGAGAGATGAAATAGACTGTTCATTTTTTTTAACATCCTTATTGGAGTATAATTGCTTTACAATGGTGTGTTAGTTTCTGCTTTATAACAAAGTGAATCAGCTATACATATACGTATATCCCCGTATCTCCTCCCTCTTGCGTCTCCCTCCCTCCCACCCTCCCTATCCCACCCCTCTAGGTACTCACAAAGCCCAGAGCTGATCTCCCTGTGCTATGCAGCTGCTTCCCACTAGCTATTTTACATTTGGCAGCATATATATGTCAACGCCGCTCTCTCACTTCATCTCAGCTAACCCTTCCCCCTCCCCATGTCCTCAAGTCCATTCTCTACATCTTTGTATCTATTCCTGTCCTGCCCCTAGGTTCATCAGAACCATTTTTCTTTAGATTCCATATATATGTTTTAGCATACGGTATTTGTTTTTCTCTTTCTGACCTACTTCACTCTGTATGACAGACTCTAGGTCCATCCACCTCACTACAAATAACTCAACTTTGTTTCTTTCTATGGCTGAGTAATATTCCATTGTATATATGTGCATCTTCTTTATCCATTCATCTGTCAATGCACACTTAGGTTGCTTCCATGTCCTGGCTATTGTAAATAGAGCTGCAATGAACATAGTGGTACATGACTCTTTTTGAATTATGGTTTTCTCAGGGTATATGCCCAGCAGTGGGATTGCTGGGTCGTATGGTAGTTCTATTTTTAGTTTTTTAAGGAACCTCCATACTGTTCTCCATTAGACTCTTCATTCTTAAGGAGGTCAAAATTAAGGCCCGAAGACCTAGAAACAGACAATTAAGATACAGTATGAAAAATCTGACATTATAAAGCTATGCATAGGCCATTATGAAGGAACCAAAGGAGAGTTAAGGAAGGCTTCCTGAAGTAGGTGATGAAACTTAATGGTTAATTGGGAGATTTTCCAGGTTAAGGGGAGTAGAAGGGCATTACACAAAATAGAAGCAATCTGAGCAAAGGCCAGAGGTGAGAAAGGTAAGAAACATCATATGTGCAAGATACTATGACCATCTGGGTGTTGAGTATGAGGGAAGCATAGTGTATGAGAGCAGGAGTTGATGGAGGTGAGAATGGAGATGTGGGCAGGGAAAGGATTGCAAGGCCCTCTTTTCCTCTTCCTATCCTTTCCTTCTTGGAAAATCCAAAACATGTAGTTAACTGTAGTTAGAGCTAGAGGAACAGATTCCTATTCCTTTCTAGGCTATTTGTATGGTACATCTGGAGATAGGAGGGCCATTTTGAGACCACCTACTTCCATTGCCACTTGGCAGCCAGAATGTATGGAAGAAAAAACAATTCTCTAAAGCTCTTGGGTGGGGCAAGGAGACTTAGTAGTTGTAAAGTTAGGCTCTCCTTGCAGTAGAGCTTAGGTAGTTAAGAGGGTGGGCTCGGGCTTCCCTGGTGGCGCAGTGGTTGAGAGTCCGCTTGCCAATGCAGGGGACACGGGTTCGTGCCCTGGTCCGGGAAGATCCCACATGCCATGGAGCGGCTGGGCCCGTGAGCCATGACCGCTGAGCCTGCGCGTCTGGAGCCTGTGCTCCGCAATGGGAGAGGCCACAACAGTGAGAGGCCCTCGTACCGCAAAAAAAAAAAAAAAAAAAAAAAAAGAGTGTGGGCTCTACAGAGAAAAGAATGAAATAATGCCATTTGCAGCAACATGGATGGACCTAGAGATTTTTTTTTTTTTTTTTGGCTGTGTTGGGTCTTCGTTGCTGCGTGCGGGCTTTCTCTGGTTGTGGGGAGCGGGGGCTACTCTGTGGTGCGTGCTTCTCATTGAGGTGGCTTCTCTTCTTGTGGAGCACGGGCTTTAGGCATGCAGGCTTCAGTAGTTGTGGCACGTGGGCTCAGTAGTTGTGGCTCACGGGCTCTAGAGCGCAAGCTAAGTAGTTGTGGCGCATGGGCTTCGCTGCTCTGCAACATGTGGGATCTTCCCAGACCAAGGCTCGAACCTGTGTTCCCTGCATTGGCAGGCAGATTCTTTTTTCTTTTTTTTAACATCTTTATTGGAGTATAGTTGCTTTACAATGGTGTGTTAGTTTCTGCTTTATAACAAAGTGAATCAGTTATACATATACATATGTTCCCATATCTCTTCCCTCTTGCGTCTCCCTCCCTCCCATCCTCCCTATCCCACCCCTCTAGGTGGTCACAAAGCACCGAGCTGATCTCCCTGTGCTATGCGGCTGCTTCCCACTAGCTACTTATTTTACGTTTGGTAGTGTATATATGTCCATGCCACTCTCTCACTTTTTGGCAGATTCTTAACCACTGTGCCACCAGGGAAGCCCGGATGGACCTAGAGATTATCATACTAAGTGAAGTAAGTCAGAAAGAGAAAGACAAATACCATATGCTATCACTTATATGTGGAATCTAAAATATGACACAAATGAACTTATCTACAAAAGGGAAACAGACTCACAAACATAGAAAACAGAGTTGTGGTTGCCAAGGGGGAGGGTAGGTTGGGGAGGGATGGATTGGGAGTTTGGCATTAGCAGATACAAACTACTATATGCAAAATAGATAAACAACAAGGCCCTACTGTATAGCATAGGGAACTACATTCAGTGTCCTATAATAAACCATAATGGAAAAGAATATGAAAAAGAATGTACATAAACTATATATATATGTATATGTGTGTGTGTGTGTGTGTGTGTGTATAATATATAAAACTGAATCACTTTGCTGTACACCAGAAACTAACACAACATTTTAAACCAACTATACTTCAATTTAAAAAAAAAATTTAAAAAGAGTGTGAATTGTAGATTCAGACAGACCTGGCTTGTGAATTTTACTTATTATAGGCGTTACCTTGAACTAGTTACTTAACTTCTGGGCCTTAGTTTCTCCAGCCCTAAGATGGGTTTAATGAAATGATGCACGTAAAGCACTTATCACACTGCCAGGCTATACAAAGGCACTACGTAAATATGATATTGCTATTGTCTGAGTACTGTCCACCAAAATTGTCATAGAAGAGCAACGAGCCTCAAAGTTAGCCCCATTTTTCCCAATGATTATTTCCAAACCCTCCTTACCACTATCACTTTGACTTCATTCCATTTGAATATGACTTGACTACACTTTAGTAGGACCCCCGAAGCTCTGATATTGTCACACCTGTGCTCATAACAACTAGGAACATAGCAGACTACTTACGTGTCAAATTGCAAAAGCTATTTTTTTTTTCCTTCTTCTCAGGCAAATTCATCTTAAGGGAGGAACATCCAGGGAACCGTCAAAATTAGTTCATGCATTATCACTTACATAATCATCTCCTTTTCTAGACATTGTATGTGCATAAAATATTAAAATGTACAGATGTGATTAATCATCTAATTAGGAGGCAAATTGAAGGATTCATGTTTTTTTATGAACTTACTTTGAGTTTTAAATACAACTTCACATATGGTAACAAGAAAAAAATTAGACTCAAACCTATGCAGCGTGTTCATTTACAATCTCTTTAAATTCAATTAAACTTAGAAAAGCATGTCAAAAACCATGGCTTAAGAACTCCTTGGCCGAACTGCTAAACATAGACTTACCATATGAGCCAACAATTCCAATTTTAGGTATTTACCCAAGATGAATGAAGACACATGTCCACACAAAACTTGTACACAAATGTTCAAAGCAGCATTATTCACAATAGCCCCAAATAGGTAACAACCCAAATGTCCACCCACTAATAAATGGATAAACAAAATGTGGTATAGCCATGCAATGGAGTATTATTCATCTATAAAAATGAAGTGCTGATACAACATGGATGAACCCTGAAGATATTATGCTAAGTGAAAGAAGCCAGAGGTAAGAGGTCACATATCATATGATTCCATTTATCTGAAATATTCACAATAGGTAAATCTACAGGAACAGGAAGTAGATTAATGGTTGTCAGGGGCTGAGGGGAGAGAAGACAGGGAAGTCGCTGTTTAGTGGGTGTGGGGTTTCTTTTTGTAGTGATAAAAGTGTTCTAAAGTTAGATAGTGGTGATGACTACACCAAGAACGACTGAATTGTACACTTTTAATGGGTGAACTGTATTCTATGTACATAGAATGAACTATATTATATCTCAATACAGCTGTTAAAAATATCCCACTGCCACATCCCATGTTTATAATTGACCATCTTGGGATTCAGAATGTTTATTTTGCTCCTGAACAACTCCCTTCTCTACCGCTGCTGTTTACCGTGTATGGTAAGAGAACTAATCAGGTCAATGGAAGCAGAAAGTCTAATCACTGTTATTAAACAACATATTTGTAAACAATAAAAATAATTCCTTTGCCTGATGTTCAAGACAAGTTCCTGACTGTTGGTCCTCAGCAAGGTTAATTAATTTCCTACATATTCCTGAGTGCTAGCTCACCCCATGTGCCCTTCTGCCCTTGATAATTATGCCCCCCGTTACTCTGCAATTGAGCATTAATGTCACTTTTCCTCTGTTGAGTAGTTGAGAAATTTCAAATTGCTGCTAATTAAAGCTGTAACCATTCCCTGAATGGGTATAAATAAAAGGAATGTGCTTTAACATTAAGTGAGAAGCTAGGGGCTAAATGATCTGTTCCAGGCAAGCACTCATCATTTCCAAGTTGGGGTTAAAAAAATAAACAGATTTTTTCTCACAAAGCTAGATTCAGAAAGGTATACCAGATCAGAGGAGGAGTGAGAGCATATGAATTCTGTAAATAAAATGGGAAAGGTTCATTTGTAGCTCTTTTAAAAGTCAAATTAAACAAGGTCATCATCTCCGAAAACTTTCTTCTCCTTTCTTTTGAAAAGAATATATTTTGGTGTTAGGTAAGAGATGACTTAACAGTGCCCAAATAATTTCTTAGCTGGTAAGTTATAAAAAGTAAATTATTACAGGAAGAGAAAGAAGCAAAAGCTAACATTTTAAAAACCAGGCAGCCAGTTTAAAGATGACCCATTTTGACACTTGGAGCTGTCTAATGGCTGTGCCCTGTGTTCTGCCTTAGATGATTAAAGAGCAAGATCCTAACTTTAATTAAGCCCTTTTATAGGAGTGGGAGTAGATTATACATTATTCCATACATTAGCCTGAATGGAATAGCTGCCTAAAAGTTCTGTTATATCCAGATAGACTCCAATGAAATGAGTTTAAGAAAGTTTTTCACGGGCACTGAATTCGAAGATAAAGGCCTGTTTTTTGGCAGAGGAAAAAATGTAAAAAACACAAACACATGGAGGCTAAAATACATTACTAAATAACCAAGAGACCACTGAAGAAATCAAAGAGGAAATCAAAAAATACCTAGAGAAAAATAACAATGAAAACACGATGATCCAAAACCTATGCGATGCATCAAAAGCAGTTCTAAGAGGGAAGTTTATAGCAATAGAAGCCTACCTCAAGAAACAAGAAAAATCTCAAATAAACAATCTAACCTTACACCTAAAGGAACAAGAGAAAGAAGAACAAACAAAACCCAAAGTTAGTAGAAGGAAAGAAATCATAAAGATCAGAGCAGAAATAAATGAAATAGAAACAAAGAAAACAATAGCAAAGATCAATAAAACTAAAAGGTGGTTCTTTGAGAAGACAAACCAAATTGATATACCATTAGCCAGACTCATCAAGAAAAAGAGGGAGAGGACTCAAATCAATAAAATTAGAAATGAAAAAAGGAGAAGTTACAACAGACACTGCAGAAACACAAAGCATTATAAGAGACTACTACAAGCAATGCTATGCTAGTAAAATGGATAGCCTGGAAGAAATGGACAAATTCTTAGAAAGGTATAAGCTTCCAAGACTGACCCAGGAAGAAATAGAAAATATGAACAGACAAATCACAAGCAATAAAATTGAAACTGTGATTAAAAATCTTCCAACAAACAAAAGTACAGAACCAGATGGCTTCACAGGTGAATTCTATCAAACATTTAGAGAAGAGGTAACACCCATCCTTCTCAAACTCTTACAAAAAATTGCAGAGGAAGGAACACTCCCAAACCCATTCTATAAGGCCACCATCACCCTGATACCAAATCCAGGCAATGATACTACAAAAAAAGAAAATTACACACCAATATCACTGATGAATATAGATGCAAAAATCCTCAACAAAATACTAGCAAACAGAATCCAACAGCACATTAAAAGGGTCATACACCATGATCAAGTGAGATTTATCCCAGGGATGCAAGGATTCTTCAATATATGCAAATCAATCAATGTGATACACCATATTAAGAAATTAAAGAATAAAAACCACATGATTCTCAGTAGATGCAGAAAAAGCTTTTGACAAAATTCAACCCATTTATGATCAAAAACTCTCCAGAAAGTGGGCATAGAGGGAAACTACCTCAACATAGTAAAGGCCATTTATGACAAACGCACAACAAACATCATTCTCAATGGTGAAAAACTGAAAGCATTTCCTCTAAGATCAGAAACCAGACAAAGATATCCACCCTCACCACTATTATTCAACATAGTTTTGGAAGTCCTAGCCACGGCAATCAGAGAAGAGAAAGAAATAAAAGGAATACAATTTGGAAAAGAAGAAGTAAACGTGTCACTGTTTGCAGATGAAATGATACTATACATAAAGAATCCTAAGGTTGACACCAGAAAGCTACTAGAACTAATCAATGAATTTGCTAAAGTTGCAGGATACAAAATTAATGCACAGAAATCTCTTGCATTCCTATACACTAACAACGAATGATCAGAAAGAGAAATTAAGGAAACAGTCCCATGCACCATTGCAACAAAAAGAATAAAATACCTAGGAATAAACCTACCTAAGGAGGTAAAAGACCTGTACTCAGAAAATTATAAGACACTGATGAAAGAAATCAAAGATGACACAAACAGATGGAGAGATAAACCATGTTCTTGGATTGGAAGAATCAATATTGTGAAAATGACTATACTACCCAAAGCAATCTGTAGATTCAATGTAATTCCTATCAAATTACCAGTGGCATTTTTTACAGAACTAGAAGAAAAAATCTTAAAATTTGTATGGAAACACAAAAACCCCGAATGGTCAAAGCAGTCTTGAGGGAAAAAAACGGAGCTGGAGGAATCAGATTCTCTGACTTCAGACTACATACAAAGCTACAGTAATCAAGACAATATGGTACTGGCACAAAAACAGAAATATAGATCAATGGAACAGGATAGAAAGCCCAGAGATAAACCCACACACCTATGGTCAACTAATTTCTGACAAAGAAGGCAAGGATATACAATGGAGAAAAGACAGCCTCTTCAATAAGTGGTGCTGGGAAAACTGGACAGCTATATGTAAAAGAATGAAATTAGAACACTCACTAACACCATACACAGAAATAAACTCAAAATGGATTAGAGATCTAAATGTAAGACCAGACACTATAAAACTCCTAGAGGAAAACATAGGCAGAACACTCTTTGACATAAATCACCCCAAGATCTTTTTTGACCCACCTCCTAGAGTAATGGAAATAAAAACAAAAATAAACAAAAGGGACCTAAGGAAACTTAAACCTTTTGCAAAGCAAAGGAAACTACAAACAAGATGAAAAGACAATCCTCAGAATGGGAGAAAATATTTGCAAATGAATCAATGGACAAAGGATTAATCTCCAAAATATATAAACAGCTCATGCAGCTCAATATTAAAAAAGCAAACAACCCAATCAAAAAATGGGCAGAAACTGTTGGTGGGAATGTAAGTTGATACAGCCACTATGGAGAATAGTATGGAGGTTCCTTAAAAAGCTAAAAATAGAATTACCATATGACCCAGCAATCCCACTGCTGGGCATATACTCAGAGGAAGCCATACTTCAAAAAGACACATGCACCCCAATGTTCACTGCAGCACTATTTACAATAGCCAGGTCATGGAAGCAACCTAAATGCCCATTGTCAGACGAATGGATAAAGAAGATGTGGTACATATATATGATGGAATATTACTCAGCCATAAAAAGGAACGAAATTGGGTCATTTGCAGAGACGTGGATGGATCTAGAGACTGTCATACAGAGTGAAGTAAGTCAGAAAGAGAAAAACAAATATCGTATATTAACGCATGTATGTGGAACCTAGAAAAATGGTACAGATGAACTGGTTTGCAGGGCAGAAATAGAGACACAGATGTAGAGAACAAATGTATGGACACCAAGTGGGGAAGTGGCGGAGGGGTGGTGGTGGTGGGATGAATTGGGAGATTGGGATTGACATATATACATTAATATGTATAAAATAGATAACTAATAAGAACCTGCTGTATAAAAGGAATAAAATTAAATTTTAAAAATATGTGGGTGTCGGGGGGAAAGGTTGAAACTTACTGATCTAGAGCACTGTTTCTCAAAGTTTAATATGCTTACAACTCACCTGGGTATCTCGTGCAATGGCAGATCAAGGTTCAGTAGGTCTGGGGTGGAGCCTGAGATTCCGCATTTCCAACAATCTCCCAGGTGATGTTTATGCTGCTGGTCCCTGGACCATACTATGGGTATCAAGTGTATAGAGGACCACACCAGCTCTGAAATTCTATGATCTTTATGTGTAATTACTTTCTTCTCACCCCTCTCCCTTCCCACTATGGGTAAAAGGATTGACCCTAGATATCAGGTTTCAATGAGTCTGCTGGTTTGGCCAAGTGGTAAAATGGGGAACTAGGAAGACCATTGTCCCCATCTGGCCCCATATGCCAAATCCAGTTGCTTGTGTGCTGTATATAACAGTGTGTCAGTAGTCCTGACTCTGGGTTCTATGACCCTACTAGCTCTTGGCTATGGGAGTACTCTTTGCCACATCAAATTGCTGGGTAGTGTGGGCACTGACATCTTCCCTAGGATTCCCTGGCATTGTAGAGTGGGGTAGTCCATTTTCATCAGAGAGGCAGGCTTTTAAATGCAGAAAAAGAAACACTATGGGGGAAAAGGGTGATCAATCCACATGGGAAATTTTTCCAAGACTTCTGGCACTAAAATATTGATTTCACTTTACCTTTATGGTTTCATGAATAAGTGCCTTCAGTCTTAGATAGTGAGCCGTCCTTGTTCAGCACTATATGCCCAGGGCCTACCCCAGCACAAAGCACAGAGCAGGTGTTCAGTAAATATTTGTTGAATGTATGAATGAATGAAGCAGCCAGAGCCATAGTTTGCTTAAAGAAAACTTCTTTGGGGAATTCAGCAGGAGGAACAACAGAATTAGCTGGAAGCAGACGGCAGGGAAGCAGGTACTCGTTGGGTCATAATTGTCTGAAGTGTCCCTGCCCTTGTACTCCTCTTTGTTGTTCTGTAATACACAACAGGATGCACCTGCCCAGGCATGGGAACTCTAGCTGGGTAGATAGGAAAGCTGATACAAAGCCCCTGTTAATTAAAAAGCATTTGCAACTGGAATGGTCTTCTGGCAAACACAAAGTACCCTGCCTCCTGATGGGTTTAATGTCTACATGTGTTGAGAATATACAATGAACAGTCTCAGGATTATCTCCTAATCCTGAACCCAGCAAAGGAAACAAGATATCCAGTCACTCTCTGGTCTGTTATTTATTATGTAAAAGCCAAAAATTAAATTCATGAAAGACCAGATGGCCAAGGAAATCAAGTTTCACTTTTTTATGGGTTATTCATGAAAATAACGTTTAAGCATCTCTGCCCTAATTTTCTGTGGTTTCTTACTCCTTGGTCCTACTTATCTCTGAATATCTAGCCAAGAAATAACACCAGTGCCCATGCTAGAACTTTCAGAATGATCTACTCAAACAATTTACACTAAGTTTTCCAAAATCTAGGGGAATTTTCATTTGGGCATTAATGAATTTTCAAGAGGACACTAATGAAACCAATGGGATGGATCGAAGATAAGATGAGTGAGAACAAAGTGGAGGTGGGGAGGGGATTCTCCCAGATCTTACCTGAGGCCATGTAGGTAGGCCACCTTTCTCTGCCACACCTGTTAATTAAGACCCTTCTTGTCCCACTAAGCAGATTTGCCACCAGGAAATGAAAACAACTTGTTGTCACTGGCCAACTCAAATCCATTCATTCTACTGTTGCATTTTCAAATTAGCCTAGGCAAAGATCTCCTACTGAACTACTGGGACAGGGAAGAGTTGGTGTCTGCATAAAAGAGGACTCTTTTGTGGCCTGCTGGCAGCACTAAATGACCTGGCCTTCAAACTGGACAGACTGAGGTCCAAAAAGACCAGAGAAGCAGGCAAGTGTTCTGTGAGCTTTCAGCTGAGAGATCAGTGTGCTCCCCTGTGACCAAAGCCTGAACTGCAGCCACTGGGGAGGGGTTCTTCCTGCTAGAGCCTCACCATAAGTAGTGTCAGGTTGCTTTGTTTTTCGATGGCAGAGGGGAAAGGGGAGGATATTTAGAAGAGCTTTAGAGGTAAATCTAAATTCTGCTTCCAGCATTACTAATTTTCTCTTTGAAAATTAGCAACTCTTTAGTAAAACTCTTGATAGAGCTCCATTAGGGTTTGTGTGTGACAAAGAGTAGCTACTAATGGCCTTTGATGATGAGTAAGTGGATTGCCCAGAATATTACTTATTTAATGAAAAGTAATGGCTGTCTCACTGCAGCGAGGAGAGTGATGCTAAGTGGCCTCTTCACATGTATGTTCCTTTTAGTGCTGGCCTTTGGCGGAGCATACATACTTGAGAGACTCTAAACAAAAAGGACTCAGGCCCACCTGGTAACAACCACTACAAAACACACCCAGAAATTGCTTTCAGTTCATTTTCCACATGCTCCACAGTGCTTCTAACCAATTCTCAACCTCTTTGTGGTTCTAAAGGTTGGAGACTATTGATCTAATGGAAATGGACCAGAAAAGTAAGGAAATCTAATCTTTTTTCCTTCTGAATCAAATCTCCACTAAGTAGCACATGATGACATCTGTATCCTCATCTAGAAAATAGGGCTTGGGCTCAAGGGCCTTAAAGGACAGTCCTTCAGAATCAGGTTTTCAATGTTCCTGAGCTTCTGTTCCAGTTGTAAATGGAAAGGTGATATTACTGAAGCACACACTTGAAACATGAAATTTATTGGTTGATTGAAAGCAAAACACGCTTTGCAGCCTTGCTGACTTCTGCATTTATTCGGCCTGCCAGAGCATAGCACCCTAGCCCACTTCCTGCCTCAAAAGTATTGATATTTCAGAGCTGCTACCTCTCTGTTACCTTATCAGATTATTTGTGTATTCATAACATGACTTTCCCCATCTTAGGGTGTGGGGAGTCTCCTTGCCAGGATTTTTTAGTTAACCCATGCTATAATCAACAAGGTGGGACAGAATTAGTCCTTCCTAGAAGTGTGTCTTATCTTCCCAACCCAGCAACAACAAACAAGACTAGGATTTATTGAATGTCTACTATGTGTCATGTGCTTTGCTAACTACTTTATACCTATTACCTAATTGAACACTAATATCATCATTAGGGAGTAGGTATGATTAATCCCCAACTTAATAGATGAGAAAATAGACTCTGAGAAGGTAAAAACAGGAGAAAGGCAATACAGCTTGTGTGTGGCCAACCCAGGACTTACACCCAGGTTGTCCCACTCCAAAGTCCATGCTCTTTCTATGACATTCTACTGCTTATCGTTAATCCATGATGAGCCAGCTCACAAGCCTGGCCCAGAACTTGGGAACTATTCTGCCATGATTCAATGATAAATGAATTATTAAATGATTTCTAAAATGAAGTACTATATCTAAACTGAATATGGGCTCATGAAGAAAGCAGACATGTCTTTTTTTGAAAGTCATTATCAAAATGACTCTTCTAGTCTTGAGAGTGAACTTGGGAGTACCACCTTTCTTTCAGAGATAGGCAGTCATGCTCTCCTATATCTCAACTCAACACTATGACCCTTTCTCTTTTTCTTCCAGCAAATGGTTATTGTGACATTATTATCTTTGTTAGCTTTGCTTTGTTATGATACTAAGTTCCTAAAAATATTACTATTAATGCAATTGAAGAACACAATAAAATAAACAGGTAATCCATGCAAGAGAAACTACAGAAAACAAACACATGAAAACAAAAACCAAAATGAGATGTCCCTTGTCAGTTTGGGAAACTCCAACACATTCTGCAGGAACCAACTTCCATGGTAAGTCTGCCTATGTTCCAGAAAAACAGAGGTAAATGCATATATTTAATCTACCCCTCATTTGCATTCCTATGGAAATGTATACAGGCCTCTGTTATACCACACTCTCTTCTCCTCATCTATCCCACTAGATTGTGAATTCCTCCTAGGCAGTGCCCACATTTTATTCATCTCAATGTCTGTAGTACCTGGCACAATGCCTAACTCAGTATGAGTTCAACATACATGTTGAATACACGCACCACTTATACACATTATTCAACTAGCAAAAAAACAAAGAAAAATAATTTTTAGATTGCTGTCAAGGGAAACGAGCATACCCATCACCTCTTGGTGTCAGGATACACTGGTACAATATTTTTAGGGCCCAATCTGTATCAAAGGCCATAAAATATTATCAGCCTCAAACCCAATAAGTTCAATTCTGGAAACTTCTAAGCAACAAGTCAAAAGAAGCAAATGCACAAACACGTTTACAAAAGTATAATGGGAAGAATGTGGAAATGGCTTAAAATCTCAACAGTAGGAAAACTATTAAGCAAATTTACAGCTTGGTGGAATATACTAGGCAGCCATTGAAAATGATGGACAAAAAATTGTGTAATAAGAGGAAGGAGTATTTATGAAACACTAAAATGTTTCAAAAGGAAAATGCAGCATTGTATATTTACCATGATTACACCTAAGTAAGTTGTGTAAGCCCATAAATAAATTTTGGAAGGGAATGTGGGGAAATGAAAATAGTTATATTTAGTTGGTAGAGGTTGAAAACGTTTTCTTTTAAATGCCCTTTAATGTGGTTGTAACATTATTTTAACAAATTTCTTAAAAACCGAGTTATAAGTGGACCCTATCTTAAAAACAGGTTATGGTCCTGAGATTGATTTGTAAGTCAGATGTTTGGTACACCAAGATATTATACATGGTGGCTGTGGGGAGTCTCAAATGTTTTCAAAATATCCTCCTGAAGATAAACAAAATACAACTCAAACGTTGAGTTTTTGATTTAAAACTAGTATAAAACTACATTGTTGCAATAAAACAGAAAAAATAGATTTTTTTAACTTCTCTTGAATGATGGTGGTAATTAAGGAACAGCAGGTTTAATAAGAGGAAGATGAGAAAAGTAGGCAGGTACTTTTGTTGACATTCTGAAGGGGTCCTTGACAGTTTCAAGGACTTTAGCAGTTCATGGCACTTGTTCTGAGTATACTTTCATGTCATAATTTATGAATTTCTCCTTGATTCAAGTGCATCACTATCATTACTCTTATGCATTTTAGACCTGATTAGGGTTATTATTTTTTTGACACTCCAATGAGATGAGTATAGAAGGAGACAAAAAAAGAAACTCCTGAGGTAAAGTCAGAGCTGAGAAAGAAAGAAACAACTAAAAGGTGGTTAAAGCAGATGTACCCCAAAATTTAAGAAAGAGACTGAAATGAAATTGCATAAAAAGAGACAACGCCAAGTTTATTTCTGGTGTTCTAGCAGAATAACTATCTTGCCTGATGCTCCTGCCTTAAAAAAAACAGAAAAGCACACACACACACTAAACTAAAAATGTTGAATGAAATATTCCAAACATCTTTAAAGCATCGAGGAGCTTGAAAAAGAGTTAGTAGTTACCAGGCCAAAATATAAGTGAGGGCTGGAACTTGGATACGTAGCTGGGCATTAATAGTACTTCTGAACTAAGGGCATTTACTGAACCTGGAGCATCTCAGTTTAAATTGTCACAGCCTTCTGAGGTGTGGGTGACAGAAGGTTAAGCCCAGAGCCACCCAGTATTATATCTAATACTGATATAAAATAGACCAGCAACACGGATGTAGTGCATAGCAAGAGAATTATACCCATTATCTTGTAATAACCTATAATGGAGTGTAATCTGCAAAAACACTGAATCACTATGCTGTACACCTGAAAATAACACAATGTCATAAGTCAACTACACTTCAATAAAAAAAATACTGATTGGGCTTCCCTGGTGGCACAGTGGTTAAGAATCTGCCTGCCAATGCAGGGGACACAGGTTCGAGCCCTGGTCCAGGAAGATCCCACATGCCGCGGAGCAACTAAGCCCGTGTGCCACAACTACTGAGTCTGTGCTCTAGAGCCTGAGAGCTACAACTACTGAAGCCCACGCACATAGGGCCCATGCTCTGCAACAAGAGAAGCCACCGAAACGAGAAGGCTGTGCACCAGAGCGAAGAGTAGCCCCCACTCGCCACAACTAGAGAAAGCCTGCACGCAGCAACGAAGCCCCAAAGCAGCCAAAAATAAATAATTTTTAAAAAATATACTGATTATATAATTATAATGCCTTGTGGGGTGAAGAGAACTGAACT
Source organism: Delphinus delphis (assembly GCF_949987515.2). Classification (NCBI taxonomy): domain Eukaryota; kingdom Metazoa; phylum Chordata; class Mammalia; order Artiodactyla; family Delphinidae; genus Delphinus; species Delphinus delphis. Next base: position 15,751,915 of record NC_082704.1, on the reverse strand, counting down.
AAAAAATATATAGCAAATCTGTCTACATATATATCTCTCTATCTATATCAGGAGAAGAATAAATGTAGGTAGTGTAACAAGGTCTAATAATTGTCCAGGAGAGTAAGAATATGAGCCAAATATTTTTGGTAAGTTAAGTATGCACTCTGCCATTTCAAAGATAAACATTAAAAGCATAAGACAGAGTCTATAACGTCCAAAGTAGTAGAGGAGAAAATTGAATGACAAAATATACTAAACCCATCTAAAATAATGGAGAAAGAAACACAGAACAAGGGTACAAAAGAAATGGAGGAGCTGAGCCAATTAGAAAGCACAAAAGTAATATGGTAGATATAAATCCAAAGACATAATTAATTAAATCAAATGTAAGTGGACTAAAAGCCCTAGGTAATAAGAAAGACTTTCAGACTAAATTAGTAAAAAGATCAACTAAATGTTGTTTACAAGAGATGCAGCAGAACGCTAAAGATATAGAAAGGTTGGAAATAAAACATGGAAAGAAGATAGAGCATGAACATGCTGAAAAAAGGAATACAGTGTAGCAAGGTTAATATCTGTTAAAATAGACTTTGAGGCACAAAGTATTGCTAGAGATGAAGATCTCTTTGGGGCTTCCCTGGTGGCACAGTGGTTGAGAATGCCCCTGCTAATGCAGGGGACATGGTTCCATCCCTGGTCTGGGAAAATCCCACATGCCACGGAGCAACTAAGCCCATGTGCCACAACTACTGAGCCCACGCTCTAGAGCCCATGAGCCACAACTACTGAGCCTGCATGCTGCAAGTACTAAAGCCCGGGTGCCTAGAGCCCACGCTCTGCAACAACAGAAGCCACCGCAATGAGAAGCCTGCGCACCGCAACAAAGAATAAACCCCACTCGCCACAATGAGAGAAAGCCCGTGCGCAGCAATGAAGACGCAACACAGCCAAAAATAAACAAATAAAATAAATAAATTTATTTTAAAAAGATCTCTTTTTGTAATGAGAATAAGCTTAATTCACAACAATATGACAATTCTAAATTTGTGTCTCCTAACACCATAGCCTCAAAAATATAAGTGGCCTATAAAAAGAAATAGAAAGGAGGAGCTTCAAGATGGCAGAAGAGTAACACGTGGAGATCACCTTCCTCCCCACAAATACATCAGAAATACATCTACACGTGGAACAACTCCTACAGAACACCCACTGAATGCTGGCAGAAGACCTCAGACCTCCCAAAAGGCAAGAAACCCCCCACGTACCTGGGGAGGTCAAAAGAAAAATGAATAAACAGAAACAAAAGGATAGGGACGGGACCTGCACCAGTGGGAGGGAGCTGTGAAGGAGGAAAGGTTTCCACACACTAGGAAGCCCCTTCTCGGGTAGAGACTGCGGGTGGTGGAGGGGGGAAGCTTCGGAGCCGCGGAGGAGAGCACAGCAACATGGGTGCGGAGGGCAAAGCGGAGAGATTCCCGCACAGAGGATCGGTGCCGACCGGCACTCACCAGGCCGAGAGGCTTGTCTGCTCCCCCGCGGGGGCGGGCGGGGCTGGGAGCTGAGGCTCAGGCTTCGGTCAGAGCGCAGGGAGAGGACTGGGGTTGGCGGCGTGAACACAGCCTGCAGGGGCTTAGTGCACCACGGCTAGCCAGGAGGGAGTCGGGGGAAAGTCTGGACCTGCCGAAGAGGCAAGAGACTTTTTCTTGCCTCTTTGTTCCCTGGTGCGCGAGGAGAGGGGATTAAGAGCGCCGCTTAAAGGAGCTCCAGAGACGGGCGCGAGCCGCGGCTAAAAGCGCGGACCCCAGAGACGGGCACGAGACGCTAAGGCTGCTGCTGCCGCCACCAAGAAGCCTGTGTGCGAGCACAGGTCACTATCCACACCCCCCTTCCGGGAGCCTGTGCAGCCCGCCACTGCCAGAGTCCCGTGATCCAGGGAAAACTCCCCCGGGAGAACGCACGGCGCGTCTCAGGCTTGTGCAACGTCACGCCGGCCTCTGCCACCGCAGGCTCGCCCTGCGCTCCGTGCCCCTCCCTCCCCCGGCCTGAGTGAGCCAGAGCCCCTGAATCAGCTGCTCCTTTAACCCCATCCTGTCTGAGCAGGAACAGATGCCGCTAGGAGACCTACACACAGAGGCAGGGCCAAATCCAAAGCTGAACCCCAGGAGCTGTGCGAACAAAGAAGAGAAAGGGAAATCTCTCCCAGCAGCCTTAGAAGCAGTGGATTAAATCTCCACAATCAACTTGATGGACCCTGCATCTGTGGAATACCTGAATAGACAATGACTCATCCCAAATTGAGGAGCTGGACTTTTGGAGCAGCGACATATATATTTTGTTCCCTTTTTCTCCTTCTGTGAGTATGTATGTGTATGCTTCTGTGTGTGATTTTGTCTATATAGCTTTGCTTTTACCATTTGTCTGAGGGTTCTGTCTGTACGTTTGTTTTTTGGGGTTTTTTAGTATAGTTTTTAGTGCTTGTTATCATTGGTGGATTTTTTTTTTTTTTGGTTTGGTTGCTCTTTCTTTCTTTCTTACTTTTTTTTCTACTTTAAAAAGAATTTTTTTAATAATTATTTTAATAACTTTTTAATTTTATTTTATCTTCTTGTTTCTTTATTTCAGTCTCTTTTATTCTGAGTCATGTGGATGAAAGGCTCTTGGTGCTCCAGCCAGGCGTCAGGGCTGTGCCTCTGAGGTGGGAGAGCCAAGTTCAGGACATAGGTCCACAAGAGACTCCCAGCTCCACATAATATCAAAAGGTGAAAATCTCCCAGAGATCTCCACCACAATGCTAAGACCCAGCTCCACTGAATGACCAGAAAACTATAGTGCCTGACACCCTATGTTAAACAACTAGCAAGACAGGAACACAACACAATCCATTAGCAGAGAGGCTGCCTAAAATCATAATAAGGCCACAAACACCCCAAAACACACCACCAGATGTGGACGTGCCCACCAGAAAGACAAGATCCAGACTCCACCACCAGAACACAGGCACTAGTCCCCTCCACCAGGAAGCCTACACAACCCACTAAACCAACCTTAGACACTGGGGGCAGACACTAAAAACAACGGGAACTACGAACCTGCAGCCTGTGAAAAGGAGACCCGCAAACATAGTAAGTTAAGCAAAATGAGAAGACAGAGAAACACACAGCAGGATACAGTTGCAGGATACAAAATTAATGCAGAGAAATCTCTCACATTCCTATACACTAATGATGAAAAATCTGAAAGTGAAATTAAGAAAAGATTGCCGTTTACCATTGCAAGAAAAGAATAAAATATCTAGGAGTAAAACTACCTAAGGAGACAAAAGACCTGTATGCAGAAAATTATAAGACCTTGATGAAAGAAATTAAAGATGATACAAACAGATGGAGAGATATACCATGTTGTTGGATTGGAAGAATCAACACTGTGAAAATGACTCTACTCCCCAAAGCAATCTACAGATTTGATGCAATCCCTGTCAAACTACCACTGGACTTTTTCACAGAACTAGAACAAAAAATTTCACAATTTGTATGGAAACACAAAAGATCCTGACTAGCCAAAGCAATCTTGAGAAAGAAAAACGGAGCTAGAGGAATCAGGCTCCCTGACTTCAGACTATACTACAAAGCTACAGTAACCAAGACAGTATGGTACTGGCACAAAAACAGAAATATATATCAATGGAACAGGATAGAAAGCCCAGAGATTAACCCACACACACATGGTCACCTTATCTTTGATAAAGGAGGCAAAAATATAGAGTGGAGAAAAGACAGCCTCTTCAATAAGTGGTGCTGGGAAAACTGGACAGCTACATGTAAAGGAATAAAATTAGAACACTCCCTAACACCATACACAAAAATAAACTCAAAATGGATTAAAGACCTAAGTGTAAGGCCAGACACTATCAAACTCTGAGAGGAAAACTTAGGCAGAACACTCTATGACATATCACTGCAAGATCCTTTTTGACCCACTTCCTAGCAAAATGGAAATAAAAACAAAAATAAACAAATGGGACCTAATGAAACTTCAAAGCTTTTTCACAACAAAGGAAACCATAAACAAGACGAAAAGACAACCCTCAGAATGGGAGAAAATATTTGCAAATGAAGCAACTGACAAAGGATAATCTCCAAAATTTACAAGAAGCTCATGTAGCTCAATATGAAAACAACAAACAACCCAATCCAAAAGTGGGCAGAAGACCTAAATAGACATTTCTCCAAAGAAGATATACAGATTGCCAACAAACACATGAAAGAATGCACAACATCATTAATCATTAGAGAAATGCAAATCAAAACTACAATGAGATATCATCTCACACCAGTCAGAATGGCCATCATCAAAAACTCTACAAACAATAAATGCTGGAGAAAGTGTGGAGAAAAGGGAACCCTCTTTCACTGTTGGTGGGAATGTAAATTGATACAGCCAGTATGGAGAACAGTAGGGAGGTTCATTAAAAAACTACTAATAGAACTACCATCCGACCCAGCAATCCCACTACTGGGCATATACCCTGAGAAAACCATAATTCAAAAAGAGTCATGTACCACAATGTTCATTGCAGCTCTATTTACAATAGCCAGGACATGGAAGCAACCTAAGTGTCCATCGATAGATGAATGGATAAAGAAGACGTGGCACATATATATAGAATGGAATATTACTCAGCCATAGAAAGAAATGAAATTGAGTTATTTGTAGTGAGGTGGTTGGACCCAGAGTCTGTCATACAGAGTGAAGTACGTCAGAAAGTGAAAAACAAATACCGTATGCTAACACATATATATGGAATCTGAAAGAAAAAAAAAAGGTTCTGATGAACCTAGGATGAGGACAGGAATACAGACGCAGATGTAGAGAATGGACTTGAGGACATGGGGATAGGGAAGGGTAAGCTGGGACAAAGTGAGAGAGTGGCATGGACATATCTACACTACCAAATGTAAAATAGATAGCTAGTGGGAAGAAGCCGCATAGCACAGGGATATCAGCTCAGTGCCTTGTGACCACCTAAAGGGGTGGGATAGGGAGGGTGGGAGGGAGGGAGATGCAAGAGGGAAGTGATATGGGGATATATGTATATGTATAACTGATTCACTTTGTTATAAAGCAGAAAATAACACACCATTTTAAACCAATTATACTCCTATAAAGATGTTAAAAAAAGAGAGAAAGAAATAGAAAAACCCACAATAATGGGAGATTTCAAACACACCTCTCTCAGTCATCCATAGAACAAGCCGGAAAAAAAGGGGGAAAATGATGTAAATAGTACATAAAATACATAAGGGCCAAAAAGAGATCTTAACACCACAAAACTGCAAAATATACATTTCCCCCAAGCATTCATAGCACATTTTTATAAAATTAGAGCTTCAACAAATTTTCAGTCTTCAAAACTACACAATTCACTTTAGCTTACAGCAATGCAATAAAGCTATAAATCAATAACGAAAAAGATGACTAGAAAATACATTTGTAAATTAAGAAACATTTTAAATGGGTGAAATAATAAATTATAATGAAAATTAGAAATTAATTTGAACAGAAGGATAATGAAAACCACAAGGAGAGACCCACGATATTGACAAGAAGGAAGTAGTCGGGCTTCCCTGGTGGCACAGTGGTTGAGAGTCTGCCTGCCGATGCAGGGGACACGGGTTCGTGCCCCGGTCCGGGAAGATCCCACATGCCGCGGAGCGGTTAGGCCTGTGAGCTATGGCTGCTGAGCCTGCTTTTTTTAAATTTTAATTTTATTTTTTTATACAACATGTTATTAGTTATCTATTTTATACATATTAGTGCATATATGTCAACCCCAATCTCCCAGTTCATACTATCACCACCACCCCCCTACCCCCGCTTTCCCCGCTTGGTGTCCATACATTTGTTCTTAACTCTGTGTCTCTATTTCTCCCTTCAATGCATACTTTTGACTCAGTGAGTCCATTCCTAGGTGTATACCCTTGGGCACCTGTATTTCAGAGATGTGCACAGGAATGTTCATACTACTGTTTGTAATAGCTCAAAACTGGAAGCAGCCCGAATATTAGTAATAACAATACTGATAATAATGCTGATGATAATAATAATGTGGATGAATAAATAGTGAAAATTTTTTTCTTTTTTAAGACTAGAAGATTTTTATTAAATGGATTGCTGCACAGCAGTTAAAGTAAATGAACTACCTGTTCATGCAGCAACATGGATCAATTTCACAAAGAGTGAACCATGCCATTCATAACAGCGTACTGTATAATTCCGTAATTTACATAAAGTTTTTTAAAAGCAGGCAAACTAAACTTTAGAGATGCACGCTCAGGGGGTACTACTAGGTATTGTAGGTAAGGGAAAGATAAGCAAGGGAATAAGTAATGCAAAGTCAGCACTGTGGTTTGCTCTGTGAGGAAGTGGGAGAAGAAGAAAGTGAGGAAGAAGCAAAGGGAGCTTCCAAGATGCTGGCACTGTTCTAAATATTTTTTTCTATTTACAACAAGTTTTATTGGGAAGAAATTCATCCAAAAACTGCAATGCATATGCCAAGTTCTGCTGTAATGTGTTAAAATTGCTTCAGTATCACGTTTGTGGTCCATCCATATCTAATCTCTCCATATGAAATGACACTGTTCTATTTTTAACTGGGGTGGAAGTTACACAGGTGTTCTCTTTAATATTATTCTTTAAAATATGCCTTTTTTTTTTCTGTGGTACACGGGCCTCTCACTGCTGTGGCCTCTCCCGTTGCGGAGCACAGGCTCCAGACGCGCAGGCTCAGCGGCCATGGCTCACGGGCCCAGCCGCTCTGCGGCATGTGGAATCTTCCCGGACCGGGACACGAACCCGTGTCCCCCGCATCGGCAGGAGGACTCTCAACCACTGCGCCACCAGGGAAGCCCAAAATATGCCTATGTTTGACATGCATTTCTGTATGTGTGATGCGCTTCACAGAAATGAAACCTAAACAAATATATTAATTTTTTAAAACATTGAGAAAAGAAGGGGTCACTTCCTCTTTAACCTCCTTTTGCACTCACTAAAATATTGAGTTCCTGCTACGTACCAGGTATCGTTCTAGAGAAGATACTGATGATACAGCAACAGTGAAGACAAAGTCCCTGTCTCAAACCTTTTTGTTCCAAATGACGGAAAATCTAACGCAAACTGCCTCACCTAACTGAAATGTCTAGAGGCAGATTTAGACTTCGATGAGGCTTGACCTAGCAACCGAATAATGTCACCAAAGTTCTTTGTGTCCCTCTGTCTTGTCCTCTGAAGTACCAGCTTTACCCTTGGGTTTCACATGATCCCCAGCAGCATCAACTGTTACCCTCCTGGCCATCAGTGGTTGTAGCCCCACATCTTCACACCCATGGAAAAGCAAATGTTCTGAGGTTTACCTTAATTGGATCAGCCTAAGCCTGGGTTATATATTCCCATCTCTGACACAATCAGTAAAACTTCAGGAGGGGGAGTAGATCATGCCACTGCGCTTGGAGTAGGTAATAGGGTCAACATACTAGCACATGGCTAGTACTAGCAACATCCAAGCACATGGCTGAAAATCTTATTTGGGGCGTTTCCCAAATCATCACGGGGTGTCGTCTGGAGAAAGGGGAATGAAAGAAAGGCAACCAGAATCATCATCTACAGTGACTGCTGCCATGGAGCATACATCCTTGGGAGGGGTTGGGAATCAGTAAACAAATAAATAACAAGCTAGTCAGAAATAGTGATGTGCTATGACAATAACAAAGTAGAATGTCACCTCCAAGAAAACAGGGATTTTTTAACATCTTTTTTTATTGAAGTAGAGTTGATTTACAATGTTGTGTTAATTTCTGCTGTACAGCAAAGTGATTCAGTTATATATATATATATTTTTTTCATATTCTTTTCCATTATGGTTTATCACAGAATATTGAATATAGTTCCCTGTGATATACAGTAGGACCTTGTTGTCTATCCATCCTATATATAACAGTTTGCATCTACTAATCCCCAAAATCCCACTCCATCCCTCCCCCACCACTCCTCCCTCTTGGCAACCACAGGTCTCAAGTAAACAGGGTTTTTTTTTTTTTTTTTGGCTGCGTTGGGTCTTCGTTGCTGCACGCAGGTTTTCTCTAGTTGTGGCGAGCGGGGGGGCTACTCTTCATTGTGGTGCACGGGCTTCTCATCGCGGTGGCTTCTCTTATTGCAGAGCACGGGCTCTAGGCACGCGGGCTCAGTAGCTGTGGCTCGTGGGCTCTAGAGCGCAGGCTCAGGAGTTGTGGTGCACGGGCTTAGTTGCTCCGCGGCCTGTGGGATCTTCCCGGAGCAGGGTTCGAACCTGTGTCCCCTGCATTGGCAGGCAGAATTTTAACCACTGCACCACCAGGGAAGTCCTGAAAACAGGGATTCTTATGTGATTTGCTCATTACAGTATCCCACGCTTCTAGTCCAGAGCCTAGCACTGCCCTCCTTGGGTTCGTTGTCAGCCACATGCCTTTGTCTATATGATTCTTCCCACCTGGAACCTTCTCCATTTTCCCTCCGTTATCCAGGTCTTATACATCTTCCCAAGTGCTGTTGAAACTCCATGTTGTTTTTTGTTTGTTTGTTTGTTTGGCCACAGTGTGTGGCTTGCAGGATCTTAGTTCCCCAACCAGGGATTGAACCTGGGCCCACAGCAGCGAAAGTGTGGAGTTCTAACCACTGGACCGCCAGGGAATTCCCTGAAACTCCATGTTCTTCAGGACATAGCTGCTGTCCTTAACTTCTCTCCTTCCTTCCCATCCCCTACCCCCACCATGACATTTATCAACAATGTGCCTTGTAGCTCTGGGGTTTATTACATTTGTTAATTTGCCATATACTCTTTCATAATGTTAACTAAATCAATTTTACCTTTACACGTTTTTAAACCTCCAACAGAACATGATTTACCTGTGGATAGGCATTGGCACTAGCTATATATGAACTTGGAGAAGTGATTCAGCTGGCTGCTCTGCGAGTCAGTTTCCTGATCTGCAATATGGGCGTAGTGCTTGTAGGCTGCTCTGAGTGCTGAGATAATGTATGCCGGTACCATGTGGCAGGTGCCTAATAAACAGTAGCGATGAGGAGGTGGAGGAGGATGGAGAAGAATTTCGTCCTTTATTCTCTACCCCCTCCCTTCAGCACCGAGCCCAGTTAGGGGTACATAATAAGGGCCTAATAAAGACTTACTGAATTTGCCCAAAGATTCCCATTTCCTAGAAAACTGCAGTCTTGACCCCTCTTGCTTGTTTGCCACTGGTGTGGAGACCCAGCTGCGAAGCCCACCTTGACTTCAGTGTCAACAGGAGGGACCTCACTGAAGCACGACCAGCTATGTCACCACACTGCTGAAATGGAGAAGCTGGGAAGGAAGAGAACAGCGGGAACAGGACACAGCCATGGCGCTAATACTCAACTACCACACATCCAGCATCGGTGTGGGCTGAGTGACTGAACACACACTCAGTAGCTTCCTAATTGACTCAAGTGATAGTCGGTGTGGGCATCCCACGGGTCAAAAAAGAACAGATACTTCATCTGCCACGGGAGGAATGGCAGCAATTAAAGCAGTCACAATGCCATGAGGTGGTATTAACAGAACAAATGAGGACTCCGTCTCTGGGTAAAATCACTCTGGGGGACTTTTGGGGGAGAAAAGCCCTGCCTGACTAATTTCTATTTACTTTTTATGCTTGTAGCCCATGATTGCTCAATTAGATCAGTCATGAGCATAGTGTCCCCAAATGTAAAGAGTGAAATGGACAGGCTTTCCTCTAATCCCAGCTCCTCTGCTAGCTGGCTCATTGGGATTAGAATACACCTGCTCTCTTCTCAGCCACAAACTTCCCTGCATGACAATTTGTTTATTTTTTATTTTTAGCACATAGAAAGCATTTAATAAGTGTTAGCTATTACATTAAAGACCTTTGTTGTTATTGGTGTTAACTTGTTTTATTGCGAAGCATAACACACGCAATGGATCCCCAGAAGCTCCTGTACCCAAGTCTTTTTTTCAGGTTCCCTGCACGACAATTGAGACCCAACTTCTTACCCAAGTCCACCTCATCCAGCACCACTTCCCACCCAGGAGTGAGATTTGGGTCTGGGGAAGGTTACTACTGAGCAATAAGGTTGAGTGAGTGAAGCCTGAGGTCCTGACCTGGACATATAACTGGCAGGAAAAGCTTTCTTAATGTGTTCAAAGTGTGCTCATTCTAGTAGTTAAGAGTACAGGCTGTGAAATGAGATCGACCTGACTTTAAATGGTCCCATTTATTAGTTATGTGGCTTTCAGCAAACACATCTCTGAGGAAAAAAATAGGTCCTACCTTACGGAGTAGTTATGAGAATCAAATAAGACGGTGCATGCATGGAGTTTGGCATGGTGCCTGGCACAGATTAAGTGTTCAGTAAATGTTAGCTCTTATAATTATTGGCAAGGGCAATGGTGATACTGAGAGCAATGGCTTTAACCAAGGAGCTGGCTGGATGGATGCTATATCATCTGGATCAACTTGTAGCTGCTCAACCAGGCTGGCCTTCAAGGAGAATTGGCTTGTTTCATAGACCATAAGTGAGCTAGGACACCTACATTTTTTCCATAAATTTTATTCTATTTTATTATTTTAAAATTTTATATTAGGGTATAGTTGATTTACAATGTTGTGTTAGTTTCAGGTGTACAGCAAAGTGGCTCAGTTATACATATACATATATCCATTCTTTTTCAGATTCTTTTCCCATATAGGTTATTACAGAATATTGAGTAGAGTTCCCTGTGCTATACAGTCGGTCCCTGTTGATTATCTATTTTATTTATAGTAGTGTGTATATGTTAATCCCAACCTCCTAATTTATCCATCCCCCCCACCTTTCCCCTTTGGTAACCATAAGTTTGTTTTCAAACTCTATGAGTCTATTTTTGTAAATAAGTTCATTTGTATCATCTTTTTAGATTCCACATTTAAGTGATATCATACACTATCTGTCTTTCTCTGTCTGACATACTTCACCTAGTATGATAATCTCTAGGTCCATCCATGTTGCTGCAAATGGCATTACTTCATTCTTCTTTTATGGCTGAGTAGTATTCCATCGTGTGTGTGTGTGTGTGTGTGTGTGTGTGTGTGTGTCTGTGTGTATACATATCACATCTTCTTTATCCATTCATCTGTCGATGGAAATTTAGGTTGCTTCTGTGTCTTGGCTATTGTAAATAGTGCTTCAGTGAACATTGCGGGCACCTGCAATTTTAAAAAGAGAAGTATCTTGTACAAAGCATTAGTTGTCAGTATCCACGAAGTAGATTTGGTTCCTGCCAGCCCCAGGAATTTAGCTGGGTCAAATGGCTCTGACCAGGTATAGGTGAATCAGCAGCCAGAGTATTTCAGGATCATTGGGGGTTAGCAGCAGCAGCATCTGCTGGCTCAGTGGTAACATGCAGTGAGACTACGCACATGTACAGTAAGCCTTTGACACCAGCTCTCGTGTGTTCCCATTAATCAATTTGCTAGATCGGGTCCTGCAAGAAGCAGAGACCAAGACAGGATTCAATGTGCAACAATTTCATCAGAGGAAACAACTGTGTGAGAAAATGGGGCAGGGTGGGAGCTGGAGAAGCTGGGAATGGTCTCAGACAGCAATGTAAGTCTGACCCTGTGAAGCAAAGGAGAGAGGTCAAATTCCGCAGAGGATCTCAGAGCACAGCAGCTGGGGCCTTTGGTCATTTATGTTCTCTGGAGTTGGAGGTCTGCAATGCGCGTTATCATGGCTGCCACAATCAATGAGTGGAAAAATATTGAAAAGACACAATGATCAAATTTGCAGATGACACCGAGATGCAATGCTCGGAATCCTGTCTTACCAGGTTTTGAACTCATCCTTTTTCAAAGGCGAGCATATCCACGAGCTTCCCATAAGAATGCACCAGTTTCTTGGGTTCTCCCCTTATTCTTTCACATCATGATCATCTGTGGCTGTAGAATGAGAATTACATTTTGACAGGTTTAAGAAATTGTATTGTGGAGGAATACTCGATGACATGAAAAGATATTCAAGATGTATTTTTAATTTAAGAAAAATTTGTATTTACAGCATGATTTCCATTTTGTTAAAAATATATATACAGAGGAAAATATAGAAAGATAAGCATAAAAATATTAACAGTGGCTATTTTTTAACTTTTTTTCTCTGTGGTTTCTGTTTTTCCACAGTGAATGCGTATTACTTCTGAGACATTCCCAATGCTTTGGAGCTATCGTCTCTCTCAAAATCCCCAGCACTTATTTCAGTGTACCTTGCAAAGGCTGGGGTGTGCCCCTGACTGGCTTGGCCTCTCTGTGAAAGAATGAAATGACAACGTGGTTTATTTCAAGACTTGTCACTGTTTCAACTACCTTGTTACCTTTTGACTCTTTACTTGCTTCTGACCATAGATAACTGCTGACACCCTGTCTAGGTCACTATGCCCTCCTAGTGTCCAAACCTCTTACCTGACTTAACTTGAAGCTACTATGGGATTATGCCCTATTGGATGTATTAGCAATAATAATATTATTAATAATTTGGTCTCGCCTCCTCTTTTCCTAAAAACAATGATCAACATTTACTGAGTGCTTACCATGTGCCAGGTACTGTTCTAAATGTTTTAAATGCACTGACTGACTTCGTTCTCTGTGTAACTCTATGAGGTTGATACTATTATTATCCACATTTTAAAGATTAGGAAACGAGGCAACAGAGGTGAATTAAGTGGGCTAAGCTCCCACAGCCAGTGAGTGGCAGGCCAGGATATTTTCCTACTTTTGCCTGGAAGATTGATTGCCTGATGCTTCATCCTGCCTCCAAATAGTTATCCCTTTCAACTGCCACTGGCCCAGACAGAAGCATGAAAGATCTCTATGCAACTTTGCTGTACACAGGGCACCATGTGAAGCATCCAGCTGTGACTTCGGGCAAGTTATTTAAATCCACGGAGCCTCGGTCTCACCACCTGTAGAGAGGACTAATGTATCTTTTCAGAGTCCTTAAGAAGACTGAGTAGCACAAGGTTTGGATAACACCTAATGCCAATTCCCAATACAGGGACGACACTCACTGAAGGGGAAAGTAAAGAAGAAATGGGAATAGTCACCTTCAGTTAATGGAGAAGAGGGGACTCAAATATGAGCACTATTAAATATGCATTTTTGGAAATGAAAAAAGAAAGATTGTGTTCAGAGTGAACCTTCAGATCAGTGGCCTCCAGAGTTTGGGCATTTGAAAATGTAGACAGTGAAGGAACTGCATGACTAACACCTTGATAGGAAATGTACAGTCCCTCAGGTCCACCCAGGGTGCTATGGAAGCACAAAGGTGCTCCCATAGAGGAGGAGGCTAGGAGAAGGGGCCTAGGAAAACTCCCTGGAAGAGGTGGTGTTTACGTTGAATTGTGAAGGGTGGATAGAACTAATCAAGAAAGGGGGTTAGAGCATGCCCTATAGAAGGAACAGCATGCACAAAGGCCCAGAGGCAAAAATGACATCATCATCATCGAACCGATCTTTGAGTACCTGCTATGTTATAGGTACTATACTGTACTAGGTATATTCTATATGTTATTTCAAATCTCCACACAACCCTGTAAAGTACACATTATTATGCACATTTTACAGAAGAGCAAACTGAGACTTCATAGGTTCAATAGAGTTGTGTACATGGTAAAGCTGGAACTGGAGAGCCCAGGCATGCTGACTCCAAAGCCCAGACTCATTCTGCTGCACTGAGGCCCTCCTTTGAGACATGAAAAGCCACTATGAGTTGGGGGAACCATGGACTATTCAGTGTGGTGGAGATGTGTCTGGGGAGTGAGAGAAACTAGGCTAGAGGAGTAAGCAGAGTGCAAGTCTCATACAGCTTTAAAGGCCATGATCATGAATGTGAGTCATTTCCCTTCTCTGAGCTTGGGGGTTTTTCCCCTCATGTAAGGCAGCATTAAGAATATGGACTCTGTTGCCAGACTGCTTGGGTTCAAATACCACAACACCACTTATTACCTGTGTGACCCTGGGCTAGTTATTTAATCTCTCCATGTCTGAGTTTCCCCATTTGTAGAATGGGGATAATGATTATAGAGTTGTTATAAAGATTAAATGATTTAATACCTGCAAAGGACTTAGGACAGTACTTGGTAAGTGTGATATAAATGTTTTCTGTGGCTATTATTATCTAGTCAATGAGGCAGGTGGACCAGATGTTCTCAAGTATTTCTAGAGTCCTCTTTCCCTCTAACCTAAGCCTCTCCCTGACCAAGGCAGATCCTCGCTGCAGGCCACCCATACCCTCTTAACTTAATTAAAGGGAGAATGCCTTCTCCCTGGCAGCCTATCCACATCCTGCCGATCTATTAAAGGCTTGCTCCACTCTACTCCTATGCAGAAACTTCTCCATATACCCCCATCCTAAAATTTCCTTAAAGCCTGAATTATTTATGCTGTACACACTAACATCTCTTTCATTTTGTGATGAACACAATTCTTGCCTTCTCCTTTCCACTGTTAGGTCTCTTGAGGGCAGAATTGTGTTTTCTATTTCTGAGATGCCCCATAGTAAGTCCAGGAAAACAACTGAATGACTACCTGATGTCAGAAGAGCAGAGTGGAGCTTCTCTCAGAACCATTCTGAATACCATTGGTCTTGTGTGTCTGCAGAGGTGGTGGCAGTCGACAGGGTGCAACTGGATATGACCAAGAAAACCTCCTTGTCCAAAATATTTCCCTCACCTGGGCCAGGTGTTCCACCATCAGTAATGTCTTTGTCTTAGGCTCTTCCCTCTTTCTATAACCCTTTCTAAAAATGTAAATACTCATGGGATCTTTATAAGATGGAAAAAGCAGAGATTCAAAATGGGAATATGTGGAACAGTAGTGGAAAGAAACATGTAACTGAAGTCAAGTGTCCTCATTCCAATTCCTGGCTCTTCTAATTCCCACGGAGAACTTTCATGAATCACAGTCTCTCTGTGTTTCTGTCTGTATAAAGAAATATTGCCCTGTGTAATTCCCAGCATCTCTCTGGCTTGAACCTTCTATGATTCTACTAATGAATCAAATAATGAAAATTCAGGCATACCTTCAGGCAGCTAAGGAAATATTTCTTGCTTCGTGTCTGTCTTTCAAGCACTGAGATTGTTGATTGATACAACCAGCTCAGAAATCAATCTTGACATTTATCCAAAACTTTAAAGAGGTTCACATTCTTTGATCCAGTAATTTCATTTCTGTGAAATCATTCCAAATACACCAGAGCTTTAGCAATGAAGACTTTAAATACAGTGATATTTATAATAATGAAAACAGAAAGAGCCTAAATGGTAAATCATATGGAAAAGGCTAAGCAAACTATAGATTCCATTCATTCAATTGCCAAGTAGCCTTTAAAAAAGAACACAGCAGGGAAAATATTTATGCTTTAAAGATAAATTTTTTTAAAGTATGCAACATTACATGTACAGTATTTTCACAATCTTGTAAGACAAACAGATCAGAAGAAAAATTATGCATAAAAGAAAGATTGAAAGGTAATATAACAAAATGGTGGGATTTAGGTGTGAATTTTTTCCTGAATTTTCTAATATGAACATATAGTTCTTTTATAATAGAACAATACTCTTTATTTAAATAATCTATTTAACAGAATTTAATATGCCACAAATTGTAATATGGATGCTAATTTCTTGGACAGTAAAATGTCAAAAATGTTATATCAGACCTTCAGACTACCCAGCTCCAGTCTACTGAAGAGTGGCCTACCTCACAGACATAGAAAACAAACTTATGGCTACCAAAGGGGATAACGGGGCTAGGGGGGAGATAAATTCAGAGTTTGGGATTAACATATACATGCTACTATATATAAAATAGAAAAACTACAAGTGCCTAGCACAGGGAACTATACTCAATATCTTGTAATAACATATAATGGAAAAGAATCTGAAAAAGAATACTATATATATATGTGTGTATATATATATATATATATATATATATATATATAAATGTGTATGTATAACTGAATCACTTTGCTGTATACCTGAATCACTGTAAGTCAACTATACTTCAATTTAAAAAAAAAAGTGGCCTAAAGAGTGACCAGCCCTGTCACTCTTTACCTGTGTGACTTTGGGCCAGTCACTTAAATTCTCTGAACTTCCATTTACTCCAAGTATAACATAGGGGTTAATTGCATAAAACAACTTAGCACAAAGGCATGCTCAA
The DNA here is from genome assembly GCF_949987515.2 of Delphinus delphis. Taxonomy (NCBI): domain Eukaryota; kingdom Metazoa; phylum Chordata; class Mammalia; order Artiodactyla; family Delphinidae; genus Delphinus; species Delphinus delphis. Next base: position 15,735,650 of record NC_082704.1, on the reverse strand, counting down.
AGTACCCACTCAATAAAAATTAGCTATTATTGGTTATAATAGTATTGTTGTCTTTTCCCCACCAATTCTGATAGGAAACAAAGATGAGTAAATTTCCAGTAACAGGTTTTGCTTTTTGTTTTTTGATTTCACGTTTTTTTGGGGGGGGTTGTTTCGTTTTTCTTTTCTTGGTTTTTTTGTTGTTGTTTACCAAAATATGAAGATGGGTTTGACGGTCTGCCTGCATTCACAAAATTACTCTCCTAACTTTTACACTTACATTAATGAAAACAGAATCATGATACAAAGTGGGGCAGGAATCTAAACAGCAGAGGACAGCTTCCTAGTATATATTTATTTTAAAAGACATTGTACTATGTAGAGAGAAAGCATGGGGTTCACATAACTGGAGATTAGTCATTTAAACTCTGAATATGAAACCCCACTGTAGGATCAGAAGAGGCTTTCTCAGGCATTATCCCCATCCCCAGTGATATTTCCAGGAGTTAACAACTGCAGTCTGTGGTATAAGTGGATTGGAACAAAACTACCTGTGAGAACATTTAGGAAGCAGACTTATTTCTTAATACCTTTCTCTAGCCCTCAAAAGATTTGAAGCAGCTATATTTAAAGATAAAATGGTGTGAGCCAAAGCAAGGAATAAGATCCTGCTAACAACTGATGTATAGGAAAATATTACATATTGTACAAAAGGAAGAGGAAATAGTGTGGTTCTTTGAATGTGTGGGGAGGAGGTTGAAAACATGACATTAAAGTCAAAGGATGTGGAGAAAAGGGAACCCTCGTGCACTGTTGGTGGGGATGTAAATTGATACAGCCACTATGGAGAACAGTATGGAGGTTCCTCAAAAAACTAAAAATAGAACTACCATATGACCCAGCAATCCCACTACTGGGCATATACCCTGAGAAAACCATAATTCAAAAAGGTCATGTACCACAATGTTCATTGCAGCTCTATTTACAATAGCTAGGACATGGAAGCAACCTAAGTGTCCATCAACAGATGAATGGATAAAGAAGATGTGGCACATATATACAATGGAATATTACTCAGCTATAAAAAGAAACAAAATTGAGTTATCTGTAGTGAGGTGGATGGACCTAGAGTCTGTCATACAGAGTGAAGTAAGTCAGAAAGAGAAAAACAAATACCGTATGCTAACACATATATATGGAATTTAAAAAAAAATGGTTCTGAAGAACCTAGGGGCAGGGCAGGAATAAAGACATAGAGAATAGACTTGAGGATGCAGGGAGGGGGAAGGGTAAGCTGGGATGAAGTGAGAGAGTGGCATGGACATACATACACTACCAAATGTCAAATAGATAGCTAGTGGGAAGCAGCCGCATAGCACAGGGAGATCAGCTCGGTGCTTTATGACCACCTAGCGGGGTGGGATAGGGAGGGTGGGAGGGAAATGCAAGAGCAAGGAGTTGTGGGGATATATGTAGATGTATAGCTGATTCACTTTGTTATACAGCAGAAACTAACACAACATTTTAAGCAATTATACTCCAATAAAGATGTTTAAAAAAATAAAATAAAATGATTGAATTTTTAAAAATAAATTAAATTAAAAAGTCAATCCCACTACTGGGCATATACCCTGAGAAAACTGAAATTCAAAAAGAGTCATGTACCAAAATGTTCATCGCAGCTCTATTTACAATAGCCCGGAGATGGAGACGGCCTGGGTGCCCATCATCGGATGAATGGATAAAGAAGATGTGGCACATATATACAATGGAATATTACTCAGCCATAAAAAGAAACGAAATTGAGCTATTTGTAATGAGGTGGATAGACCTAGAGTCTGTCATACACAGTGAAGTAAGTCAGAACGAAAAAGACAAATACAGTATGCTAACACATATATATGGAATTTAAGAAAAAAAAAATGTCATGAAGAACCTAGGGGTAAGGCAGGAATAAAGACGCAGACCTCCTAGAGAACGGACTTGAGGTTATGGGGAGGGGGAAGGGTGAGCTGTGACGGGGCGAGAGAGAGTCATGGACATATACACACTAACAAACGTAGTAAGGTAGATAGCTAGAGGGAAGCAGCCGCATGGCACGGGGATATTGGCTCGGTGCTCTGTGACAGCCTGGAGGGGTGGGATAGGGAGGGTGGGAGGGAGGGAGACGCAAGAGGGAAGAGATATGGGAACATATGTATATGTATAACTGATTCACTTTGTTATAAAGCAGAAACTAACACACCATTGTAAAGTAATTATACCCCAATAAAGATGTTAAAAAAAAAAAAAAAAAAGTCAAAGGAGACAAACACACACACACACACACACACACACACACATACACACACTTAAAAACACAGCAGGCAACATGGGTTGCTTAAATCTCCATGAATTGGTACTGAGCAATCTTAATTGATACTGAGAATTCAAAACAGTATCTTAGGACTTGCATCCTAAAATGTTTAAAGAATAATTTAGATTCTTTGAAAAACTACTGTACCATGTTTGAAAATTCTTGGAAGCCAGCGTTTCCTGGGGATCATAACAAGGACAAAGGCACCACCTACCTTTCAAGAAAGGGTACAGTCAACATAGACATGAAAGGTAAAATAAATCTCATGTTACTCGCAGGACAGCATTTAAAAAAATAATTTCACAATAAAAATTAAAAGAAAGGGAAGAACAGAGAAGAGCCCACACCCGTGCTGCTCAGATCTCCCAGATGGACATGGGAAATAGTTTTTGATGGTTTAGGGCCTCTTTCACTTGACCCCAGCTGTGTGGCTGACAGGGTCTTGGTGCTCCGGCCGGGTGTCAGGCCTGAGCCTCTGAGGTGGGAGAGCCGAGTTCAGGACATTGGTCCACCAGAAACCTCCCTGCCCAACGAAATATCAAACAGTGAAAGCTCCCCCAGAGATCTCCATCTCAACGCTAAGACCCAGCTCCACTCAGCAACCAACAAGCTACAGTGCTGGACACCCTATGCCAAACAACTAGAAAGACAGGAGCATAACCCCACCCATTAGCACAGAGGTTGCCTAAAATCATAATAAGGTCACAGACACCCTAAAATACACCACAGAATGAGGACCTGCCCACCAGAAAGACAAGATCCAGCCTCATCCACCAGAGCACAGGCACTAGTCCCCTCCACCAGGAAGCCTACACGACCCACTGAACCAACCTTAGCCACTGGGGACAGACACCAAAAACAAAGGGAGCTACGAACCTGCAGTCTGTGAAAAGCAGACCTGCAAACACAGTAAGTTTAGCAAAATGAGAAGACAGAGAAACACACAGTGGATGAAGGAGCAAGGTAAAAACCCACCAGACCAAACAAATGAAGAGGAAATAGGCAGTCTACCTGAAAAAGAATTCAGAGTAATGATAGTAAAGATGATCCAAAATCTTGGGAATAGAATGGAGAAAATTCAAGAAACTTTTAACAAGGACCTTGAAGAACTAAAGAGCAAACAAACAATGATGAACAACACAATAAATGAAATTAAAAATTTTCTAGAATGAATCAATAGCAGAATAAATGAGGCAGAAGAACAGATAAGTGATCTGGAATATAAAATAGTGGAAATAACTACTGAAGAGCAGAAAAATCTAAAAAAAGAAAAAAATCAGAAAAAAGAATGAAAATAATTGAGGACAGTCTCAGAGACCTCAGGGACAACATTAAGCACATGAACATTCAAATTAAAGGGGTCCTAGAAGAAGAGAAAAAGAAAGGGACTGAGAAAATATTTGAAGAGATTATAGTTGAAAACTTCCTTAATATAGGAAAGGAAATAGTCAAATCCAGGCAGCACAGAGAGTCCCGTACAGGAAAAATCTAAGGAGAAACATGCCAAAACTCATATTAGTCAAACTATCAAAAATTAAATACAAAGAAAAAATATTAAAAGCAGCAAGGGAAAAACCAACAAATAGCATGCAAGGGAATCCCCATAAGGTTAACAGCTGATCTTTCAGCAGAAATTCTGCAAGCAGTTTTGCAGTGCTTGCAAAAGTGCAGTGCAGGAGGCAGTGGCAGGACATATTTAAAGTAAAGAAAAGGAAAAATCTACAACAAAGATTACTCTACACAGAAAAAATCTCATTAAGATTCGAAAGAGAAATTAAAATCTTTGCAGACAAGCAAAAGGTAAGAGAATTCAGCAACAGCAAACCAGCTTTACAACAAATGCTACAGGAACTTCTCTAGGCAGGAAACACAAGAGAAGGAAAAGACCTACAGTAACAAACTCCAAACAGTTAAGAAAATGGTAATAGGAACATACATATCGAAAATTACCTTAAACGTAAATGGATTACATGCTCCAACCAAAAGACATAGACTGGCTGAATGGATACAAAACAAAACCCGTATATATGCTGTCTACAACAGACCCATTTCAGACCTAGGGATACATACAGACTGAAAGTGAGGGGATGGAAAAAGATATTGCATGCAAATGGAAATCAAAAGAACACTGGAGTAGCAATTCTTATATCAGGCAAAGTAAACTTTAAAATAAAGACTAGTACAAGAGACAAAGAAGGACACTACATAATGATCAAGGGATCAATCCAAGAAGAAGATATAATAAATGTAAATATTTATGCACCCAACATAGGAGCACCTCAATACATAAGGCAAATGCTAACAGCCATGAAAGGGGAAATCGATAGTAACACAATCATAGTAGGGGACTTTAACACTCCACGTTCACCAATGGACAGATCATCCAAAATGAAAATGAATAAGGAAACACAAGCTTTAAATGATTCATTAAACAAGATGGAGTTAATATTTATTGGACATTCCATCCAAAAACAACAGAATACACTTTCTTCTCAAGTACTCATGGAACATTCTCCAAGATAGATCATATCTTGGGTAACAAATCAAGCCTCGGTAAATTTAAGAAAATTGAAATCATATGAAGTATCTTTTCTGACCACAATGCTATGATACTAGATATCAATTACAGGGGGAAAAATGTAAAAAATACAAACACGTGGAGTCTAAACAATACACTACTAAATAACCAAGAGATCAATGAAGAAATGAAAGAGGAAATCAGAAAATACCTAGAAACAAATTAGCTTTGAAAACATGATGACCCAAAACTTATGAGATGCAGAAAAAGCAGTTCTAAGAGGGAAGTTTAAAACAATACAATCCTGCCTCAAGAAACAAGAAACATCTCAAATAAACAACTAACCTTACACCTAAAGCAATTAGAGAAAGAAGAATTAAAAAAAGGCCAAGTTAGCAGAAGGAAAGAAATCATAAAGATCAGATCAGAAATAAATGAAAAAGAAATGAAGGAAACAAGAGCAAAGGTCAATAAAACTAAAAGCTGGTTCTTTGAGAAGATAAACAAAATTGATAAAGCATTAGCCAGACTCATCAAGAAAGGGAGAAGACTCAAATCAATAGAATTAGAAATGAAAAAGGAGAAGTAGCAACTGACACTGCAGAAATACAAAGGATCATGAGAGATTACTACAAGCAACTATATGCCAGTAAAATGGACAACCTGGAAGAAATGGACACATTCTTAGAAAAGCACAACCTTCCAAGACTGAACCAGGAAGAAATAGAAAATATAAACAGACCAATCACAGGCACTGAAATTGAAACTGTGATTAAAAATCTTCCAACAAACAAAAGACCAGGATCAGATGGCTTCACAGGCGAATTCTACCAAACATTTAGAGAAGAGCTAGCACCTATCCTTCTCAAACTCTTCCAAAATATAGCAGAGGGAGGAACACTCCCAAACTCATTCTACGAGGCCACCATCACCCTGATACCAAAACCAGACAAAGATGTCAGAAAAACAGAAAACTACAGGCCAATATCACTGATGAACACAGACGCAATAATCCTCAACAAAATACTAGCAAACAGAATCCAACAGCACATTAAAAGGATCATACACCATGATCAAGTGGGGTTTATCCCAGGAATGCAAGGATTCTTCAATATACGCAAATCAATCAATGTGATACATCATATTAACAAATTGAAAGAGAAAAAACATAAGATCATCTCAATACATGCAGAGAAAGCTTTTGACAAAATTCAACGCCCATTTATGATAAAAACTCTCCACAAAGTAGGCATAGAGGGAACATACCTCAACATAATAAAGGCCATATATGACAAACCCACAGCCAACATCATTCTCAATGGTGAAAAACTGAAACCATTTCCTCTAAGATCAGGAACAAGATAAGGTTGCCCACTCTTACCACTCTTATTCAACATTCTTTTGGAAGTTTTAGCCACAGAAATCAGAGAAGAAAAAGAAATAAAAGGAATCCAAATCGGAAAAGAAGTAAAACTGTCACTGTTTGCAGTTTACATGATACTATACATAGAGAATCCTAAAGATGTTACCAGAAAACTACTAGAACTAATCAATGAATTTGGTAAAGTTGCAGGATACAAAATTAATATGCAGAAGTCTCTTGCATTCCTATACCCTAATGATGAAATTTCTGAAAGAGAAATTAAGGAAACACTCCCATTTACCATTGTGACAAGAAGAATAAAATACCTAGGAATAAACCTACCTAAGGAGATAAAATAACTGTATGTAGAAAACTATAAGACACTGATGAAAGAAATTAAATATGATACAAACAGATGGAGAGATATACCATGTTCTTGGATTGGAAGAATCAATGTTGTGAACATGACTATACTACCCAAAGCAATCTACAGATTCAATGCAATCCCTATGAAACTACCAATGACATTTTTCACACAACTAGAACAAAAAATTTCACAGTTTGTTTGGAAACACGGAAGAACCTAAATAGCCAAAGCAATCTTTTTTTTTTAACATCTTTATTGGAGTATAATTGCTTTACAATGGTGTGTTAGTTTCTGCTTTATAACGAAGTGAATTAGCTAGACATATACATATATTCCCATATCTCCTCCTTCTTGCGTCTCCCTCCCACCCTCCCTCTTCCACCCCTCTAGGTGGACACAAAGTACCGAGCTGATCGCCCTGCACTATGCAGCTGCTTCCCACTAGCTATCTATTTTACGTTTGGCAGTGTATATATGTCCATGCCACTCTCTCACTTCGTCCCAGCTTATCCTTTCCCCTCCCTGCATCCTCAAGTCCATTCATCTACGTCTGTGTCTTTATTCCTGCCCTGCCCCTAGGTTCTTCAGAACCACTTTTTTTTTAGATTCCATATATATGTGTTAGCATACGGTATTTGTTTTTCTCTTTCTGACTTACTTCACAGTAAGTCAGAAAGAGTATGACTTAGAGTATGACAGACTCTAGGTCCATCCACCTCACTACAAATAACACAATTTCGTTTCTTTTTATGGCTGAGTAATATTCCATTGTATATATGTGCCACATCTTCTTTATCCATTCATCTGTTGATGAACACTTAGGTTGCTATCAGCTCACTGCTTTGTGAATCATATACATATGATTCATTTTGTTATACAGCAGCAGCTAACACAACATTGTAAAGCAATTATACTCCAATAAAGATGTTAAAAAAAAAAGAAAGGTAAGAACAGCACAGGGTGCTGAGTAACAATCAACACTACATTATGAAGGAAAAAAAATACTGCTGAACAATGTAATTTTTGTTGGTAACAGATGACAAGTCTAATGGATTTTGGATACCAAGCAACATAACATGTATTGACCTTAGAAAGTCTTTTGATTCCACTCCTGGCAATGACCTACTCATTAACGAGCTTGAAAACTATGGTTCAGACCATATACAATTGGCACTAGAGGATGATATTGACAAACTAGGTTTTGATAGTTCAATAAGATCCAGAGGCAGGGAAGCACACTGTGTTGTGTTTCTCAAGGGACTGACCTAATGCTGATGCTCTTTAATATTTTCATCAGTACTCAGTAGGTATAAGGCAAATATGCCTGTTGATTATAGGAAAATACAGTAATGAAAGTTTTCAACCTGGAGATAAGAAATTCCATAATAGATGGTAGCTAGTTTTAACTTTCTCCAGCAAAAGAAAATAGATCTAGAAGAGTATATGAAAGATGGGCAGAGGAAGACACTAGTCTTTGACACATACTATCTTCTAGGATAAGGCAAAAAGGAGGTCATAGAGAGTTATGGTGGAGAGCACATAAATGATAGGGATCTCAGAAAAGGAGCTCTGTGTAGGTATAAAGATTAAGGCAACTAGTGGAAAAGGCTGAAAAGTCATTTACAAATATAACTGCAGGTCAAAATCTGATGGTGATATGTGACCCGCAATCTAATATACCTGTTGGAAAAAAGTACAGTGAGGCGCAAATTGCAAAATATGCCTCAGGAGTGCGTTTAACGCAAGCACTCAGCAAAGAAGGTGAACTAATCGGCTAAAATGGATAGCATTCATCATGGCAATTTTTCCTCTGAGGGTAAATAGTTAAGGAGTTGAATGTGGATGGAGGCTTGATGGATGCTACCCTAGTGCAAAAGCATATAAGATACTCAGAAATCAAGAACATTCAACAAAATGCAGTCTAAGAAGGCAAATGTTTTGTAACAAACCAAAAACCATGATAGAGGTCCCCAGGTGATCATGAGGAAATTGTGGGGCAATTGTGGGGATCCCAGAATGGATTATGTCATTTTTAGTCCCTGGGAAGAAAGAAGAGGTGAGAGAGCAAGAAATAGAGTTGGCTGAAGTGACAATTCCCCAGAACCCTGGAAAGAACATTGGAATGCTTTTACAAAAGTCCACATCTAGCCAGATCACAGAACCCTAATGACAAGTACTGAAAACTGCATGATTGTGTAGAAGTGCAATTTGGAAAGCCCTAAAATAAGAAAAGACACAAAAAGTAAAGGGGAAAACATTCTTCAATGAGTTAAGGCAACGGAGGAGGCTGAAGGAAAGAAAAACATTCTTTTCTAGCCAACCCTCTTGCTCCTCACCCCAACCCCTCCCATCATCCCTTGCAGGGCTACAACCAGATGACAACCAGGAAAAACTTGTAATAAAAGCGAATTCTGTGGACCTGAAAAGAACAAAATTAAGGGGTATTAGGAGCACACAGTTGTTAATCTTTATCTCATGTAGGTCTTAGCTTTTAGATTTCTTACTGAGGATTATTTGGACACCTGTGAAGCTTTGAGAAGAGAGGCTGTAACTTTTCTAATCCTAGTAATATCGTTTAAAATAAATTTATTTTTAAATTTCATAATACGTTAACACATGCTTATTATTAAAAATATAGAGAGAAGTATATAAAGCAAAATGTGGGAGTGTTCCTTCACATTGTCAATCCAAATCCCCTCTGGAGAGCTAGAGCTAATCAGTATTATCAGTTTGTAGTGTGTCCTCCCAGATCTGTTTCTGTATGTTTATACACACACACACACACACACACACACATGCACGCACACACATTTTTAAAAACTATATAGACTGGAGATTGGCTCATGTCAGTACATATAGTTCTGTCTCAATCCTTTTAACAACTGCATATCTCATAGTATTGATATGCCAGTTTATTTAGCCACTGGCCTAATTGATAGAAAATGAGATTGTTTTCCATCTTTTCTAGCATAAACAATGCTGTGATGAGCATCTTCATATGCACAAATTTGGGCACATATTGAGTATTTCTATAGGAGAGTGGAATTCCTAAAAGTGGAATTTCTTGGCATACACATTAGAAGTTTTGATAGAAGCTGCCAAATTGTCATCCAGAATTCCTGTTAAAATTTATTCTCAAGAGTATATGAGATTTCTTTCATCAATGTTTTGTAGTTTTCTGAATACGAGTATTTTGCCTCCTTAGGTATTTTATTCTTTTTGTTGCAATCATAAATGGGATTGTTCCTTAATCTCTCTTTCTGATTTTTCACTGTTAGTGTATAGGAATGCCAGAGATTTCTGTGCATTAATTTTGTATCCTGCAACCTTACCAAATTCACTTATTAGTTCTAGTAGTTTTCTGGTGGCATCTTTAGGATTTTCTATGCATAGTATCATGTCATCTGCAAACAGTGACAGTTTTACTTCTTCGTTTCCAATTTGTATTCCTTTTGTTTCTTTCTCTTCTCTTAGTGCCATAGCTAGGAATCCCTATCAAACTACCAATGGCATTCTTCACAGAATTAGAACAAAAAATTTTACAATTTGCATGGAAACACAAAAGACCCTGAAGAGCCAAAGCAATACTGAGAAAGAAAAACGAAGCTGGAGGAATCAGTCTCCCTGACTTCAAACTATACTACAAAGCTACAGTAATCAAGACAGTATGGTACTGGCACAAAAACAGAAATATAGATCAGTGGAACAGGATAGAAAGCCCAGAGATAAACCCACACACATATGGTCACCTAATTTATGACAAAGGAGGCAAGAAAATACGATGGAGAAAAGACAGCATCTTCAATAAGTGGTGCTGGGAAAACTGGACAGCTATATGTAAAAGAATGAAATTAGAACACTCTCTAACACCACACACAAAAGTAAACTCTAAATGGATTAGAGACCTAAGTGTAAGACTGGACACTATAAAGCTTTTAGAGGAAAACATAGGAAAAACACTCTTTGACATAAACCACAGCAAGATCTTTTTTGACCCACATCCTAGAGTAATGAAAATAAAAACGAAAACAAACAAATGGGACCTAATGAAACTTAAAAGCTTTTGCACAGCAAAGGAAGCCATAAACCAGATGAAACAACAACCCTCGGAATGGGAGAAAATATTTGCAAATGAAACATTGGACAAAAGATTAATCTCCAAAATATACAAACAGCTCGTGGAGCTCAATATCAAAAAAAGATAATTAAAAAATGGGTCAAAGATCTAAATAGACATTTCACCAAAGAAGAAACACAGATGGCCAAGAAGCACATGAAAAGATGCTTAACATCACTAATTATTAGAGAAATGCAAATCAAAACTACAATGAGGTATCACGTCACACCGATCAGAATGGCCATTATTTAAAAATCTACAAACAATAAATGCTGGAGAGGGTGTGGTGAAAAGGGAACCCTTCTGCACTGTTGGTGGGAATGTAAACTGATACAGCCACTATGAAGAACAGTGTGGAGGTTCCTTAAAAAACTACAAATAGAACTACCATATGACTCAGCAATCCCACTACTGGGCATATACCCTGAGAAAACCATAATTCAAAAAGAGGCATGTACCACAATATTCATTGCAGCACTATTTACAATAGCCAGGACATGGAAGCAACCTAAGTGTCCATTAACAGATGAATGGATGAAGAAGATGTGGTACATATATACAATGGAATATTACTCAGCCATAAAAAGAAACAAAATTGAGTTATTTGTAGTGAGGTGGGTGGACCTAGAGTCTGTCATACAGACTGAAGTAAGTCAGAAAGGGAAAAACAAATACCGTATGCTAACGCATATATATGGAATCTAAAAAAAAAAAAAAAGTGGTCATGAAGAACCCGGGGCAAGATGGGAATAAAGACGCAGACCTACTAGAGAATGGACTTGAGGACACGGGGAGGGGGGAGGCTAAGCTGGGACAAAGTGAGAGAGTGGCATGGACATATATACACTACCAAATGTGAAATAGATAGCTAGTGGGAAGCAGCCGCATAGCACAGGGAGATCAGCTCGGTGCTTTGTGATCACCTAGAGGGGTGGGATAGGGACAGTGAGAGGGAGACACAAGAGGGAGGGAATATGGGGATATATGTATACATATGGATGATTCACTTTGTTGTCCAATAGAAACTAACACAGCATTGTGAAGCAATTATACTCCAATAAAGATGTATAAAAAATAAAATAAAAGTAAAGTAAAAAAGTAAAATAAAAAAAAAGAGTATATGAGAGTATCTCTTTCGCTATACCATCAAAAACCCTGGATGTTATCTTTTTTCCCCTTTCTGAGAAGCAAAAATAATGCTATTTTTTTCATTTGGATCTGTATTTTCCTATTACCAGTACCTAGGGGCTTTTCATATGATAATTAGCCATTTATATTTTTTCTGTAAATTTCTTGTTCAAAGATCCTTATTCATTTGGCTGTTGACTTGTTTATCTTTTCCTTGTTGGTTTTATATTAGTTCTTTGTAATTATGTGTATTAGCCCTTTGTCATATATGGTATAGTTATTTTCTTCTAGACTTTCACTTGTCTTTTATTTTCTGTAATATCTTAAAATTATCTTTCTATAGGATTTTCTGTTTAGAAAACCAACAATTTTTCAAATTCTAGTATTAAATTGTCTTATTTTTGAATAGAATAAAATTTATACCATTTTACATTCTCTGTTATGTACATATAGCTAATCTTTCTGACCAATGTATTATTAAAGGTGAGCCATACTTTACCTGTTGAGTTGTGAATTCTTTTCTAAAGCACTTAAAGGTAGCTTTCACTCACTTCAAAATCCTATATTTTATGACATTTTAGCCAGGCCCTCCAGGTCACATGCCTACCTTTAGGAATCATGCTGCTAATGGGTGATATGAACCAATCTACCTTCGTCGAGCCCCAGACAGACGAGACAGCAACACATACTTGCATTAAGACTCTTAAGCCATCTTGAACTGCTGCTATTTCACTTTCCTGTACAGGACTTAAGTGGCATAAAGTAAATGAAACTCTTCATCCAGGCCGCAAGAGAAAAGTATATGGTTAGAGGGGCCAAAACTCTGTGTCCCATTCCACCCCACAACCCATCAAGCACGTCCAATGGCAACAGAATCTGTTGTATAAAATGTGCCAATTTATGCCACAGTTTATTAGCTTGCCATGTAACTGAAAAAAGCAAAGAACTCATGATTAGCTGACAGATTTACAGACTGCATACCCACTACTCATCACTACAATTTCAGAGCCAAGCATGGCTGTAAATAGGTTTTCTTCATTTTCAAACACTGCAGATAATATTTGGTAAAACATTCAAATTCCCTGGCTCCCTTCCACATTTGCTATCTTCCCAATGCTTAGGCCCCATATGGAAAGACAAAAAAAGCTGAATATTTAGAGGGCCTTTATCCCCAGCCCCCTCCCCTGTGTACACAATGTACACAGTCATTGCACCATCTTGTGGCCATGCCTATAAACTGCACATTCCTTGCTAGTAGGCAACCTGCCAAGATCCTCTCTGCTGAAACCTTGCAAAACATCCATCACCATTTTGTCTTCTTTTTTTCTCTTTCCAGCCACCAAACTGGAAAGGAAAGTCTGTGCTAGCAAGGCTTACCCACTGTGTTTCCTAAGTCCTTCTCTCTCTCTCTCTCTCTCTCTCTCTGGCCTGTCAGGACGGCCTCAATGCCTCAATCAGCTCTAACAACTCAATCAGAAATCCTGAAAGTCAGAAAAGTGACTTCCAGAATAAATTCTTCACAAAGGTACTGTTTCTTTCAATCACCAATATCACCTACCCATAGACATAGCAGGTCTATGTTTGATTTTTAAACAACTCCCCTATAATCCTGCATAGCCTCTGAAGAACTATTAAGAGGCAGAAGAACCCAAGGAAGAGTCCTCATTAAAAACAACAGCGACAAATCAAAAAAATCAGCTTAAACACTGCAGAAGAAAATCACCTGTCAGCTCCATAAGATGGCGTTTCTCTGAGGGCTGTGACGATATGACATATTTAAAGGAGTAACAATGTTTGGTTCAAAGTACACTGAGTCAAACAGGGAAGTCTGACACACTCAAGCAGGGTTGAAGGATACAGGTTATATTTTTCTACTGTGAAGGAGTAAGGAGCATTTGATTACTGGCTGTAAAGTATGGGGGTTGAGTCAAAGCCACTGTGTTGGCTTTGTAATGAACCCACTTGCCTAGGCCAAGCTACATTTCCCAGTATTCCCTTTCCCGGATGTTTCCGCTAGAGTGGTCCCCAAGACAGATTCAGAAAGGAAGCAGCAACCATGTTGCACACCTTGTCGCTTATCTGCTGGCTCACCTTGTTGCTGTAAGGATGCGACTGGGCCTGCAACTGTTCCATCTTTCCCTGTATCCTCTTTCAGCTTCTCCAACTTCTGGACCGGGTGTGCATGTGTTTAGCTTTGTGACAAAGTGTCCTGGCCTCTTCAGGACAGCCATGCTATCAAGGTCAAGGCAACAAGTACTGGCATGGGTTTCAATCCATCCTCATGAGTTCCACCACATTCTTGCTTTCCTCCACTTTACATCCATCTTTCCTTCCCAACTGCCTGCCCTGTGGACTTTAAGCTTCAGCATCAGACATAAAGATAACTACGTTACAAAGATGACCGAACCAGCTCCCACAACTGTGTCTTGCCAAATTCCTAAAACAAATCTCTTTATAGATAGATAGATATCCTTGTGGTTCTGCTTCTCTGATTTAACCTCTGACTGATAGAGCCACATTACGGATGGACCACACACAAGGAAACTCACTACACCACGAACGGCCCTTGAACTTAAGTGAAGCTTTTCCAAGAATATAATTCAATGAAGAAAGCCCCAATACATTTCCTCACAGGAAAAAATCTAATCCAATCACACAGGGCAAGTCAATAATAGGAGACAGAAGATGCCTAAAAAAGCACACTTTTACCCTAAAGAATATATTTACGGTTCAGTAAGGGAGATAAGGCAGGCACACAAAAAATAAAATTCAAGGCAGTATGTGATAAGCTCTGGAAGAGAGGTTCAAAGTGTTGTCAGATTATCTTCCTGACCAAGGATCCACTATCAAACTGTATATAGAAATGACCACAAACATCCTACTGCATCACCTCTAAGGATATGCCTACGGTTCTCAAGTTTTCCAAAGGGTATATAAATCAAAGAGAACAACATCCTATCAAGTCACATAAAAGCTTATTTATCGCTGGAAGAGAGCTCTTAGAGAGGAGTTCCCAGGTTGGGAGGCTGCCCAAGGCCAGGGACCAGGATGCTGGGTCATGTGCATTAGGGCCTGTTAAGAACTAGTGAATGGCTGAGTTGGGGCAGCACCCCCTGCTATAAGCAGCCGCCATATTCTCAAGAACTAGCAGCTCAAGGACTGATGTTAGACCGCTGATGGTCCAGGGCTGCCTGGAGAGGAAAATCCAAGACAGAGAACATAGAGATCAGGATTGTTCTTTCCATTACAAGTGACCCTTCATGATAACAGCCTTTGCAGCAGAATTCATTTCAATATCCCTCAGTCATTAATTAATTCATCAACAAATATGTATTGAGTACCTAAAATATGCTCCCTTTCTCCTCTGACGCACTGCCTCTGTGCAACTAGCTCCGTCTCATCCTTCATGTTGCAGTTTAAATGTCACCTCCCAAAGTAGTCTTCCTTGTTCACCCTGAATATTTCTTCTTTGTTACCCTTTATCACTTTCCTCTATACATTTCCTTCATGGCATTTAGCATGGTCTGGCATAATAATTGACTTGTAAACTATTTTGATTAGTATCAGTCTCCAATGCTAGACTGTAAGCTCCCCAAGAGGGGGGCGGTCATATCTCTTCCATTTATATCTGAATATCCTAGATGAGCACACACCCGGGCATATAGTAGGTTAAATATTTGTTGAATGAATGACTACCAGGGCACTGGACCTATGAAAATGACTGGGACAGGCCATACCCATGCTTTCCTGGGACTCACAGCCCATCAGAGGAGGGAAATGGGCAACCAGAAGAATGAATGGTAGAAATGGCCTCAGACAGCTTAACTCATCACCTCTTAAAGATACTCTTACCCCTATCAAGTTTGTGAAGTGCATATAAATCAAAGAGGACAAGGTCCTATGCATTCATGCAAAAGACTATTTGCTATTCTGGGATGAGTGCTGGGATGGGGGTTGACATGGAGGCTGGGGGGAGCACAGGAGAGAGATGACTAAATCCAGGTAGGAGGGGGTCAGGGAAGACTTGCCGGAAGTGGTGACATCGAAGCAGAGTCTGAAAGAGGAGCAGAGATTACCTGTGCTAAGAGGGTGCCTTTATGTGTGTGCGTTATTGGGTGGGGGAACATGCGACAGTGATAGAGAAGGCAAGAGTGAGGGGGATACGGAATAGCATTTAAGGCAGAGAGAACAGCATGTGTCAAATGCCTCTAGGTGAAATGAGAGATGATGGGAGAACTCAAATAGCTCCTCTTGGCTGCTGCCTGGAGTGTGAGGGGCAGGTGTTAACACAGGCAAGTGCCAGATCCTGAAAGGCCTTGAATGCCAGACTAAAGATCTTAGAACGACACTCCAAGATAGTCGCTGAGTGGGCTTTATTTACAACTGTATCATTTTGTTGGTTATATGCAACCAGGGATTAAAATTAAATGCATGAAGTAATGCTAAAATTTAGTACTAATACTAAAGATAATCATAGTTTTCAGGACAAAAACTGGAACTTATGGACTGACAATGGATTAGAATAATAGAAATCATGATCGTCACGGAAAATGCACAGCCCGCGGCTGATGTGTTCATTGCCTGTACTAGAGTCAACACACAGGGAATTCTGAGTACAGAGCCAAGTACACTTTGCACATCTGCTAAATAGTGATTCCCAGCATTGTTGAGGATAGCCATTGTTCTTATCTATCCAAAAAAGGTACCTGCCAAATTTGCACAGATATTACTGTGTCCAACAAAGTACCCAGTAGGTGTAAAATACAATACTGGACCCCATGAGGGGAGAATAAGAGAAAAATAGAAAGAAAAAAATATATAGAAATCTAGTTTCTGCAGGGATTTGGGGAAATATTTCCTTTTAGTGATAGTGAATTCAATTACTGGGTAACTTAGCAGAATTCAATGAATGGTTGGGGTGGGGGAAGAATGTAAAACATTACCAAGAAACACAGTGTAGGTGTTCCATTAAAAGTTTCTGAATGAATAAAACATATTAGTCCAAAATAATAAATTGCTTCAGTGCTAGAAATGTTTACCCGTATTAATCCGATCAAACTGCAAAGAACCAGAACGCTGTTCTAAAATGCTTTGCATGTTTTAACTCATTTAATTATTACCACAAATCTATGGAGTAAGTACTATTATAATTTCAATTTTAGAAATGAGGAAAGTTAGGCTCGGAAAGATGAAGTCATTTACCCCAGGTCACACAGCTAGTAAGCCAAGGCTTATTAGGTTCATTAAAACTCTGTTAAGATGGCAATCAGCCGAAATAAGAGCCTGTTAGAATCTACGGTATCTCAAAAACTTCCATTCAAATTCATTTTGCAAGTCCGATGCCTGGGACAAGAACTTTAGCCTGAAGCAAAGGTTCAAGTTCAAGTAAGGTGGCATTCAATGATGAGCATGGGCAGAGAGTGGGGGTCAGATTATAGAGAGCTTTGTGTATTTAGCTGATGAGTGCGGACTTCCATCTGAGGACGGTGCAGAGCTCCCAGCACTTTCTGAGAAGGGCAGTGCGGTGATCAGACATACGATTTTGGACAGTAGCTCTCCAATGTACCTGCGCGTCTTAGAATCTCCTTACGGTCATTTTAGAATCTCACCCAAAAAGGCAGGATCTCTCACTTTGTACCAGAGATTCGGATTCAGAACCTCTGCAGTGGGGCCCAGGGAATCTGCGTCTTTAAACAAACACATCAGGGAAGCTCCTGAGGCCACAGGTCCATGGATTAGGTCTTGAGATGCAGTTTTAGGAAGATGAGTGTGGTGGTCAAGAAAGAGGCTGAGGGCAGGAGAATAGTTAAGAAGGTATTGTGACCATTCAGGTGGGTTACATAGAAACCTGACCTTGAGTGGGAGCGCTGGTAAATCAAAACAATGACCGCCTTGTCAAGTTCCCTGGAGTTTGGGGGAAGCATGTTTCCAACAGCGACGGATGCTGAAGAGCATTGGGTAACGACTGATGACTGTTTAGATCAAACTCATTCTTAATAAGTCCTGTTCATCTTAACAAGTCAGTGCTGAGGCTCCTTACTTAACCTTCCTTCCTACCTGTTCACTTTTGCAAAGCCTAAATCTGCCTCTTGGGTCAAATTCACGAAGTCTTTGCCACGTAATCCCAAGGCCCTTGATGGACGCATGGTCCTGCTCTAGCTAGTTTCAGGGACAGAAGACCTTTTTCGGGCCTGAGAGAAAACACCACTCTTGTGTTTGAATTAACCTCTCTTGTGTTTCCTTGAGAAAGCTGGTGAGGTCGGGCTCCAGTTGGCTGATTAGGGCCTATCAAGCTATGGTTAAAGCACTCTCTGCTAAGACTTGACAATTCCTTTCAGGTCCTCCTAAGTCACATGAAATCCAGTAGAGCATTTTTAAGTCACAAAAACTGTTAAACTTTTCTTAGGCCCAGTTAGGCATCAGTAAATCTTACTGAGCTTTGTGAAGTCACAAGATTTAACCAGGCACAATGAGAATAGAATTTACACAATTTAGTGAGACTTGATGAGGTTTATTGAACCTTATCCTGCCCTTCAGGCAATAAGATCAAAATTTTAAAATTCAAATGAGAGGGAAGCAAACTATTCTATTTCTTTTCTTTTTTTAAAAGTGAAGTGAACTACCTGAATTTACAAGACTTGTGTGTCCCCTTCCCTGAGGGCCCTTCGTGACTGCTAACGTGATAAACTAGGAGGTGCTTTTAATGGGTTACTCTCCTTCCTCTCTCCTAGGTGGCATAGATGCATTTTAATAGGGTCTTCTGCACAGGCTGCTTTCACCCAGAGTAGAGACTTGGAGTGTGGGAATTCCAAGCACCCACCCAGACCGGTGAGGGAGGCAGCTAGATCTTTGGGGCCCTCTGGGATCTCACTGTGAAGACAGGCCCATACTCCGACAATGTTGGGTGGGGAGGTGGGTGGGAAAGGAAGGGGCCTGCTGGTGAGTCATCTTTGGTAAGTGCACTAAAGTAGGTCCCCAATCAACCAGGGACATCATGCATTTTCACTGCTGGAGGGAGTATGGGTGACTCACTTGGCATTTTGTGGATTAGATCTTTCAGGAGATCTGTCATTGGCTACATTCAAAACTCAGAAGTAAACCTTAGGGTAGGTCTTTTATACATTTAATTATGTAATCTTTGTTATATATATATATATATTTTTTTAATTAGAAAAGTGTTTTTTTAATCACAACAGGACATATACTACTTTTGGCTTATTTTCTTGCCAGCACTTATTTTCTTGCCAGCACTTCAATTCTTCATCTCAGAGTCAGTCTTTAGCTATCAAAGACACAGGCATCCATCAGACATCTAGGTTTCAAACTCATAGCAATAATAATGATAGTGCCATCAAATACATATTAAGCTTATTTTATGTCAGGCACTGTTCTAAGTGCTTTACAAATATGAACTCATTTAATTCTCACAACAACCCTCTGAAGTTGGAGCTATTATTTTCTCCATTTACAGGGGAGGAAACTGGGGCATGGAAGGGTTAGTGACTTCCCCAAGGTCACAGACCTGGTAAATAGTGGGGCTGGGATTCAAACCCAGGCAGTATGGATCCAGAGCCAACATTCTCAACCTGTAACATCAGCAGTAATCAGTTTGGGGGCTTAGGGGCTTAGGGTCAACCATCCACTATATTCCTATTTTGGAAGGAAAACCAGGATACATTGTTGAGCTTAAAAAAATGGAAACTGAGTAACATTGAAAACTATATGGTTTCATTTTTGTTATCAATATTATATGTGTGTGGGGAGAGAGAAGGGGGGATTAGATTTGAATGTGAAAAGGACAAGGAGGTCTGGAAGAAATCATATAATTATACTAGTTACTTTGGGGGAGTGAGAATTGTGTAGGTAATTGGTCATTTCATTTTTTATTTACATGTTTCTATATCATTTGCAGTTTTTACAACCATGTAATCAAACACACACACACACACACACACACACACACACACACACTGAAGAACGAATTAAGCTTTTAACTATACTCTCTGGCACAGCATTTGGTTTAGATTTCCTTAATCCTTTGAGGAAAGATCAGATTCTTCCCTGTTCTTAGGCCTAATGTGGTGCATTTCATATAATAGTAGGTACCCCATAAACGTTGGTGTGTTGTTGGTTTATTGGGAAGTGTGTTGTTTGAATCACACCCTTCTGTTCTCTCTGACTCTGGAATCATTATAAACTCTGCCAAGATTTTACTATTTGGGAAATTTTGATTGGCTCTCTAGCTCAGAGGTTGACCACTTTTTTTCTCTCAAGGGCGAGAAAATAAATATTTTAGGTTTTCGGGCCATTAGATGTATGTTGCAACTGCTCCTGCCTCTGGGGTATGAGAACAGCCAGAGGAAATATGCAAAGAAAAGGGCATGGCCGTGTTCTAATACACTGTTATTTACAAAAGCAGGTGGAGAGCCACATTTGGCCCCAGGTCTGTCCTTTTGGGACCCCTGCTCAAACAGTGTCACTTGCACTGACAAACAGCTGATTTGCTTTGTCCTCAAGATAGTTTTCTCCTGCAGTTCTAAAGGCTAGTTCTGAAGGTCTGATTGATGTGTTATAAATTTACTTTAGGATTTTTGAGGTCTTGATCTAATTCCTTTGATGTTTAAAACTGTCAACTCACTTCACTTTGGCCATTTGAGAGATTAGGATTGCCTTATTCCACAATCCCATGGGGTTATATTTGGAGTCAGCATAGCTGTGTCTTGTTAGACTCTTTAGAAAACACCTGGGCTTTGTTTATTTGCTTGGTTTAATCCCTAGTGAAGACAAGAGAGCAGTACTCCTCAGCACAGGGCAAGAAAGCTGGGAGTTGCATATCACCAGCCTGGACTACAATGTTGGTCTCTTCTGTGTCTCAGGCATGGGGAGAATGCAGTTGTCTAAAGCCTGTCCTGTGATGTTTTATGGCTCTTTTGGGCTACCTCAGTAGACCCTTTGCTCAGCTTCTGTGTCCAGAAGGATAGGGCAGGTTTTCAACATTTTCCCCACTTCAGTAAGTACTCTCCAAGAGTAGCCTCCTGGAGGGTAAAGGGAAATAATCTTTATTTCCTAAATATTTCAAGTTCTTGACCTCTACATTCCTGTTCACAGTTCCTCCCAAGGGGAAGCCATGGGACCCTTTTGCAGTCAGGACCTTTGACCACCCGATTATTGCTCAATGAACAGTTGATGGGCAGAATTTTTAAAGTATGAATAGCTTGCAGGCTGAGTATAGTTAAACCCCCCAAATTTTGTAGCTTTCTTCCCTCTAATCCTATGAACTGACATCTACATTCTCTTTTCAAAAGGGCAAGAACAAATCATCCCCATCCATAGTCCTAACCATAAGTTTGTTTGGAAAGATATGTACATTGAATACAATTAGAGCATATTGTCTTCATAACTTTAAAAGCCAATACTTTAATGCTCACCTTTAACGTCTATCCTAGACAGAGGGGATAGATTAAAAAATAAAAGTGCTATTTTTCTTTTCAACATGTGCTTAGATGTGCGAGTATCTCCTTTAATAATTTTTAAATTAAAACACTCACATATTTCATTTGCATAGCATAATGGACTGAATGTTCGTCTCCACCAAATTCATATGTTGAAACTCTAATCCCAGTGTGATGGTATGTGGAGGTGTGGTCTTTGGGAGGTGATTAGGTCATGAGGGCAGAGCCCTCATGAATGGGATTAGTGCCCTTATAAGAAAAAGCCAGAGAGTTAGCTAGCTACTTTCTGTGATATGAGGACACAGCAAGAAGACAGACTTCTGCAACTGAGAAGAGGGCCCTCATCAGAACCCGACCATACTGGCCACCTGAGCTCAGACTTTCAGCCTCCAGAACTGTAGGAAATAAGTTTCTGTTGTTGATAAGCCACCCAGTTTATGGTATTTTGTTATAGCAGCCCAAGCTGACTAAAATGCACACTCAACTTTGTCTTTCATTGACAACTTTGTTTTATTCAAAGGAGGACACGCTGCGGACTCCCAGAAGGAAGCACCCAAAATTAAGGCCATTTGGGTGCGCTAGATTAGAATGGCTCATCTCATTTCCATACCTGGTGGCTGAGAGGACAAAAAGAAACTCCTTGAGAAAAGAAAATTCTCTCTGTGATGTCATAATGTCTAGTGGCTGCAAACCTTGAAATCATGAAATTACTCAGAGCCTGTAATTTAAAGTTTATTTCATATCTATTGTTAAATTACACAAAAATCAGTGAATGGTTTGTAAAGCTACACCACTGGAAAGATGTTTACAGTCAAAATCATGGGATTTACATGATGGTGACCAAAATGTATATTTATAACGGCCCCTATATACAATAAATCAGTATAGACAGAGAAAATGCACTTAATCTCTGCAAACCATGCACACCACAGCAATAACACAAAATATTTTTTTCTGTAACAAGCTTTCCCACTGGCTCGGGCTTCAACCTGCTTTCCAGCAGTACCTATCAGTTTTAAGAGCAAACAATATCAATCAAAACAAAACAAAATTGAAATACCACAGTGATCTACAGAATCATTAGTTTAAAAACACAAAGTACACAAAATAGTTTCACTCTAAAACAGTTTGACTTCAAGATGTTTTGGATTTTGAAAATTTTTTTCCTTTCAGTTTTCCAGTTCTCAGATTCCCAGGACTGCGATACTGTCGGACAAAACAAAATTTAGATCTACTGATACAAGTGCAGAGTCAAGAACATTTATTTTTTTAACCAAGTACTCAGCTTCTTGTCCAGCTTGTGGCCTTATTATTACAGATGAAACTAGATCATGCAAATGAGCAGATTGTACAAGATGTGACTTTATGGTCACACTTCTAAGCATGTCCCTCGTGAAAACATAAATGCCACTTCCAGTTGCCTTTTTGATTGACAGCCAGGGGCTTAGCATAAGTCCTTATGAAAGGATAGCAAAACCCGTAAAATGGAAACTGCCCAGAATCAGGATGCCTGCTTGCACGGTGGGTTACACCCTTCCTTGTGCCCTGCGCAATTCGCAGTTGATACCCTAAAAGTATTTCTGCACAGACCTCCAATACCAAATCACTTTCTTCAATCCATATGCTTCTGATGTTTAACCTCAATGCAGAACACTCCTGCCTTTTGTTTTCTCAAAACAAAACCTGGTACACGGTTCACCCAAAGTATGGAGGTAAAGCTTTTGGTGTTACTGAATAATGCTGACTATCCTAGTGCTTCTTCTAGCCTTGTTTTTTCTCTTGTAATTGTCTATACTCTGTCAACATGAAAAAGAACTAATGGGCTAGAAAATAGCCAGCCCAACTGGAAACATTACAATAAAAATGCACAAAAAGTAAATAACAATTCATTCACATTCAGGTTTAATTCTATCTGATCAAGAATAATAACTTGAGCAATATTTTAAGACACATTATCCTGTTCAAGAGTTTCTTGATAAGGACCTCACTACACAAACATTGATAAGACAATTCTACAGAAAGAAAGTCCCGACTTTAATCCAGGATTATATTATCACAATGAATTCAGCAACACACCATTTAGATGATGAAGAAAGATTCTAAAACGGGTTAGTTTGGAATGAGCACAACTCGGAGAAGCTTTAAAATGAATGAGAAGCAGTGCCAAAAAGAGTCCAGAATTGTTGAAATTACAGTGCCCAGAAATCATCTGGAAATTAGATCTTTGCATTGGTACTCCATTTGGAAAAGGTGTTTTATTTAATATGAGATACACCCTGTTTAAAACCTTTAAATAGTAGAAGGCAGAAAAAGTTTAAAATTTTAAACATCTCTGAAATAACAAGATATGAGTCCCGTTCTACTCGAAAGCCAATATTTTTACATAAAACTACCCATGTTTGGGAGAGAAGTTTTTCATTTTCTACAGTTTGGTAAACTCTACCATCAGTTCTTATTCTTTTAAAATAGATTCCTTGTTAAAATCAGAAGAAAATGAACAGTTTCGTGTTTAATTTTAGTTTCTTTTGTGTTATATTCATGCTTACCCCTGGAAAAAAATGTTTGCTTCCAAGACTGGGTTTCAACAGTGTATCATGAATAATGTAAAGTCCATTTCTTAGCTATAAGTTAAACGGCCATATTTTATGTTTTCATTTTGTCTCTATGACTAATTTAAGAACTTCTGAAAATATCTAAACAGCAATTTCTGATGAGTCTGGTTTGCCTTTTGGATTTTATAAATTCCCCATGAACAAAAAAGAAAAAAAAGACAATTTAATTACATATTGAAATTTGTTTTACCCACGCACAGTAGAACACTGAATTGAAAGGCAACTGTAAAGGCAACATCTTAACTTTTGTAACTTCCAAACTTAAGGAAGCAGGACGTGTTTGGACACTCTCATGTTTGAAGACTTGCCCTATTTTGACTGGCGCTTTGGGAGAAGTGTGCAAAAGCCTTTGGGAGCCATTTAGCGCCATTTCTCTACACTGCCTATGTAGTCATGGGTGCCATTGCTGGTGTTGCCATCGCTCTGCTCTTGGCCAGGGCTCTGCTTCTGGCTTTCCCAATTCTCCTTCGGGCTCGGATTCTGACCCGAGCTCTGAGTCAGATTCTGAATCAGATTCGGAATCAGATTCTGAGTCACATTCTGACTGGCATTTAGGTTTGGGGTCTGACTCGGATTCTGACTCGGATTCTGGCTCTGGCCCTGACTCTGGCTCTGGAAATGGGTCTGAAGGAACCTTCCCTTCAGAAATTTGCGTTGTTCCTGACGCTTCCGCCTAGCTTCCTGATGCTCTTTCTGCCTCATAAACTGATACCTTTGCAAAAAGAGATCCTTTGCATAGCTGTACAATTCCATATCCAGAAAATTCAGTCCCTCAATACGCTTTTGGATTTCCTCATTGATCTCTACGCTAGAGGCCCTAGTGGTGTTATATTGGGTAAACGGCGAAATAAAGTTCATGTTGAAGGTTTTCTCAAACAGATACTGGGTCTTCCGCTGAAACTCGGTGAGGCCGAAGAACGCCATGTGCTTCAGATTCGATTTGGCGCTTTCCAGGAGGACCTTGTTCCTCTGCTTTTCGGGCATGACCGACAGGTTGTAGCAGCCGACGAGGGTCAGGTCAGAAAGCATGCGCACCTGGCGGTTGTTGGCTAGGTTATAGGGACAGTCCATGAACTCTTTCAGGGGGCAGCCAGACCAGTCGTCTCCAGTGTAGCAGCTGGGCAGCTCTTCGGAGGTTGGGGGCCTTCCATCGCAGACATGTAGGGACGCTTTCCATGTCGCCCCTCTCTGGACATGCCTCCACTCACTCAGGTACCGGGACACTGGGTCACGGAGGATGGTGATGTAGTGGAAGTTCCTGTGGACAAAGCACAAAGGCCAACGGTCAGGGATTCGGGTGACGTAAGTGGAGGCCGGGAGGTGCATGGCATATGTGATGTTCACTGGTCAGGAAGGAAGGCAAAAGGGAAACGATGGCGATCTGGTGGCAGTTGTCCTGTGAACTGTGCTATCGTCCCCTCTCTGAGTCCCACTAGCCAGTCCAGAGAGCTCATTTTTCACCCAATTCGCTGGTACTGCAGCTAAAGCACTACACCCACGGAAACTCCCCTCCCCTCCCCTCCTTTCCCTGCTTTTCTCTCTCTCCAACCAATGACAAAGTCCTCCCAATGACCTCATTTATTTCATACTCCCCACCCCCAAACCCCCATTAACTGATCGTGAGACGGAGACTCAGTGGAAACACGTGATTTCACTGAAGTGATACGAAGTTGACAAGTGAGTTCAAGTTCTAATCTTTCTTACTAAATACACAAAAGCATTTTTCTAATATCTAGCCTAATCGGGATATCTTATTAAAGAACAAAACTTCATTGAAAGAGTGTGTGATATGATGCTTTTGATTCTGGCTGTTGTCATAACATCATGGCTCCTACGTGATGGCAGTGGAATGTGGAGATACGCAGCGCAGCCGGGGGGCCTCCAGAAATGGACATTGTGGTTAGTCACTGACTGAAATAGATATGGTAGCTGCCAATGGCATATATATAAGCTACTACCTTGGTTTCAGCCTTTGCTCACGTGCTAATATTCCCAGCAGAGGCAAGTTAACTCTATCAGCTCCAAAATGCCCCTTTTCTTTACCCACAGAAAGGACACCCTGATGTCAGCATGTGTGGAGGCTTTGCTGTGTGGCTGTCTTCAATTTAAAGCTGCAAACTGATCAAGTTCTTTGCTCAAATAGCAGACTAGGAAACATTGAAACCACACACCCACACACACCCATACATAGCAGGTGCACGCACACACGTGCACACCCCCCCCACACACACACCCCAGAAGCATCCCAGCTTATAATGTGATCAGGGAAAAGCAACTCAGCAGTTGTGCTTTCATAATAAATGAGCTTCCACTCACGTTCAGTGGATAAAGGACGAGGTCGTGGATGAGCCGGCCTATCGTGGAAGGAAGACAACAATAAACGCTGAATATTAACATTTAGTTTCTGAAAAGAAACCTGGGGAATGGCTTGCAGCTTCTCTGAAGTTTATTCATTCCCATCTGAGGGATGGTGGTTCTCTGAGTCTGGTGGCTGATATCCTCTGAGCAGACTCTCCTCCTAAGTCTTGGGCTTTGAGCAACGAAGGCACCTTGGGATCTATATCCCGTGTGCCTGTTCCGTGCATGGTGTTTCCTCTGCCTGGCGTGACCTTCCTTCTTTAACTGAAAAATTCTAGGCATCCTTCGAGTTCCAGTCCAAGTACTATCTCTCCTCTGAGCAAATGTATCCCACCCCTTGCTGCCAGCCATCACCTCTTCCTCAGTGTCACTTCCACACTTGAACCTTTGTGAAAACACTTTTGATACTGAATTGCAATCAGTTGTTTGTATTTCTGCTTAAACTAGGTTTTCCAGGGCAGGGGCTTTAGGCATTCTTCTCCAACTCTCATCTCGTCCATTTCAGCTTTGTACCAGGCACAAAGCAGAATCTTCATAACTCCTTTAATTACTTCTTTAATGAACTATCTCGGGAAGAGAGGGGAAGAGTTTGGAACTGGGAAGGCCATGCCTCATTATATTAAAAACTCTGGAGAATCTAAGTGTCTGGCAAAAATTATAGAAAATTTTAAAAATCACCTTCTATGATTTTCTGGCAGAAACAAGCATGGGGCACAGGAGAAGCATTGGGGAGTGAGGCCGGAGAGGGGGCCAAGACGACCTTCACCTCTTCTCACTGCTTTTCCTGGGACCTGACTTTGCTGGTGCCACTCAAATTCATCTCTGTAGAGACCCACTGCTAACGAGTAGCAGCTTTTGTTCCCCAGTAGCCTCCTTGACCAACAAAGGTGACTGCTGTTCCCATGGGCTCTGCCCTTCCACTCCTAGCTTTGGTATTCATTCATTCATTCCTTCAGTACGGATTTATCAAGCCTTTATGCTAGGCCTGAGGCCATAGCTTTGTGGCAATTAGTCTGCTTATTTGGAAAAAAAAAAGACATTTATGAAGTGCAGTGACACATTTGGATTAGTCTTTCAACCAGCTTTTCCAGGCATGCATCATAAATGGGTGTTTTAAACCCCCATGATGGAGTCACCTTCATGCTCAGCTGACAGTCCTCTGCTTTACTGGTTTAAGCCTACAGTGACATCTTCTGGTAAATTCTAGAGTGCACCCCTGTGCAAGCCTGCGGCTCTCCTACCTAAAATCTCTCCCTTGTCCTTCAGAGTAGACAGATCGCAACCAGCAGGGTTAGTGTCTGGACCAAAGCACCATCCCCATGTGGAGAGAGAGAGAGGCAGCACAGGAAGGCAGAGGCAGACATTCACAGACGCTCTCATGTTATGGATGCGCGACTCCTCCCAGATGAAGGTCTCCTAGTGCCGTTATGAGAGGAGAGCCGTCCAAGGTGCGCAGCCTCGGTCTCCACACTGTAGGGATTATCACAGCAGCAGAGAAATTAGAGGCGTCTACACGCGTGCACGCACACGTGCTAGTGATGAGAGCTGCCCTCCACTCAGATGCCAATAGCTCTGGAGAGTCAGTGATTGCCAGCAGCCCCCTTCTTCCAGGGAAGATAGGCACGGGGTGCCAGACTGCCTCAACTGGAAACACTTGATGCTGCTTGGAAAAAGATCCCCTGGATGAAAAGGAAGATCCGCTGAAGGGTGGGTCTCCAAGACTGTCCAGTGGCCTCCCAAATGGCATAGTGTGTTGGAGGTGGGAAGGCAGGTGAGAATAACCCCTGGAAGGTTTTGTTGGGCAAAGGATCGAGGATGCTCATTATTCTGAGTGAAGAGCTGTCAGGGAAATGTCAGAGAAGCCGTCTCCCCACCCAGAGCAACTGAGGATATGAAAGCCCAAGCCAATGGCGCAGTGAGTGGAGAGGCAAATAGGCACAGAAACATGGGTGGCACTCTTCCAGGGCTCAGTTCTGTTCAAGCACCTGTGTGCCTGGCACTGAGAGAGGTCCTGGGGATGCCTAGAGGGCTAAGACTCGGGGCCCCTAGCGGAGCATTCCATTCTAATGTGCTATTAATGACCGGAGCAGGGACAAGGCACAAAGAAAGCACCTTGCAGTGATTCTCAGCCTAGTCTAATGGCAGAGGAAGAGTTTCTGGAGCTTTATTTTGAAAAACAAGGAAGAATTAGATGAGGCAAAAAGAGCAGAATGGAGTATGAGGCAGAAAGGTCAGCATGAGCAAAGGCACAGAGGCATAAACTAGCCTGCTGTGTGTGGAGGAAGGGCACAGGAAACATCTTACTGGGAATTACGGGCCAGTGACCGGAATGGAGGATGGAGAGGTAGTTACGGACCGGGTCGTGGAAGGCCTCAGATGCCACATTAAAGAAGTTAGATTTCTGGGAATTCCCTGGTGGTCCGGTGGTTAGGACTCCACGCTTTCACTGCCGAGGGCCTGGGTTCAATCCCTGGTCAGGGAACTAAGATCCCGCAAGCCACGTGGCATGGCCAAAAAGGAAAAAGAAAAGAATTAGACTTCTGAAGGCAACAGGGAGGCCTTTTTAAAGGGTTTTAGGCAAGGGAGTAACATGATGAGGTCTGCGTTTTAGAAAGATCACTGTATATGGTGTGTGGAATTGGGGAAATGAGTTGAGGTTACTATAGAAAACAAGACAGAAGAAGAGGGAGCAGACTAGAGAGATTTAGGAGGTCAAAGTAACAAGACTTAGTGACAAAATGAATATAGGGGAGAGAGAGAAGGAGGGGTAAGGAGGCCTCCCAGTCTCTGGCTGAATGGACAGATAGAGCCTCAGACAGTGATCTGGGCTTCAGACGTGGAGTTGTCAGCAAAACGTGGTAGTTTCAGACCTTGAGGACTTACTTAGGATCGGTTTTTAATTCCACAAGTGTGGCTTCAGGTATTTGAAGACAGCATTCCAGTACCCCGAGGTTTCTTTTCTTCATGCTAAATATGGTTTTCAACTGTTCTCTCCACTGCTTCAGGTCCCCTCACTATCCTTTTGTTTGCCTCTGAATATACTCCACTTTATTGGAACATGCCCTCTAGGCACAGTCTGACAAGGAACAAGTAGGGACAGTCTATCTCCCCCCTCATTCTTGACACCATTTCTCTTCACGTGGCCTCATCAGCCTTTCTGGCAGACGTGCCACAGCACTGACACGCTGTCAACGACCTTCTTGCATTCTTTTACACACAGGCCATTTGGAAACCCAATCTCCTTTGTCCAGAACTGATGCAGTTTGTTTGTGGCCCTGTTTAACTTCTTCTTGGTAGAGGAAGTCTAAGCCTGTCAAAACGCATCTGGATTCTGATCATATCGCCCAATATCTTCACCATATCTTCTTCTTTTCTTCTGGCAATGCCTGGATCCAGGCATTGATTAAAACAGAACAAGATGCAGGTGAGAGCAGATCTTTGGTAGCTGCTGGAAATCTCCCTTCGAGTTGACATAAACCCGAAGGGTGCTGCTGAATGGTCTGATTTAATTTTAAACGAGTGAGCCAAGCTCAGCCACAGAAAAATCACACTCAGCCTGTTTCAGTTAGTATGTTTCAGTTAGTATGTTTCAGTTAGTAGTGATTGGACAGGAATATCTTGTGACCAACCATGTCATTTCATTAAGATGACCAGGTGTCACATCTTTACAGTCATGACTCCCCCTCAGTTACCCGAGTTGACCCCCTCAGTTACCCAAGTCGATTTAAAGACCATTGTTTGGTGCCTTTGTATGCCCATGGTTTCTCGACAGGCAGGACACCGTGAAAGGTTTGCCACCCTCTACAAGTCTAGGCCAACTTTTATGTGTCATTGGTAAGCAATTGTGGAAAAACAGCAAAGAAGAAAGAGCTGTCCAAGCAAGAAACCTGGAGGCCGTCTTTGACTTCTCTATCTCACTTACCTCCAACGTCTGAATTTTCCCTGAGTCCTGCTGATTCTAGTTCTTAAGAGCTCACAAATCCATCCTTTTACCACTGCCTGGAGTTAGGCACTCATCACGTCTCTACTCAATCACTGCATCAGCGTCCTGGCCACCTCCTTGTCTCCAGCCTCACATCCATTCCACACCCCCATATGGCACGCATCTGACCTACCACTCCCTAGTTAAGACCTCTTAATGGCTCCCTATCAATTATGACATGAAGTTCAAGCTCTTCCACATGCCAGACACAGCCTTGTGGGACCTGGCAACAACATTTCTTTCTCTCCAGCCTTATCTCTACACAAGTCTTTCTCAACCATGTGTAATTTTGCATCGCCCCCTCCACTTCCCTTCCCTGACTCTAGGACCTTTGGAAATATCTGGAGACATTTTGGTTGTCACAACTGGGGGTCAGGTGCTACTGGCATCTAGTGGGTTGAGTCTAGGGATGCTGCTAAACAGCCTACAATGCAGACTATTGACTAATTATCAGTAGTGCCAAGGTTGAGAAACCCTGCTCTATACGCTACCTTCCAAGTATGCAAATGTAATCTTAATATTCCAAATTGGTCCCAGGCAAAGATCCTACAGGCCCTTTTCCTTTGTATATGGAGTGCCTACTCTTTGGAAGGGCTTCGATCTGTCCTTTGTACGTTACCTGGAAACCTCCAAGACTCAACTCTCCAAAGACTGCCTCTTCCACTTTCCTTGACCTTCCTGGGCAGAGTTAACTGCGCTGGTATTCCTCTGTTCCAGCTGTGCTGGTATTCTCCTATTGTGGCATTTATCACCATGGGCTGTGATAGTCTAGTGATTTGTCTGCTTCACCTATTGGACTATGAGCTCTGGAAGGGTAGGGAGTGAGTAGCATTTATCAACATGAGCTCCTCGGGGCCTGGCACAATGTTTGACATAAAATAAGTGATTAATAAAAGATTGTTGAATGAATGGCTGTAGCAGAAGCAGCAGAGCGTACCATGAGCTAATGGGAAAATGCCTATCATTTTCTTTGATAAGGAAAAACCACTAGATGTCAGTATTAAATAACAGATATACCATTTTACACCTGTGCCGGAACATTTTAAGGCGCTTTAGCTATGAAGGAGATCTAGTTATATTTAGCAGTTGTCCCTGGCTTTCTGTGTAGTAGCCCAATGTTAAAGAAGGCTGGGAAGTTTAAGGATATTAAGAGTAAGTAAATGGATAAAAACAAGAACCATACAGTTTTCATTTTCGTTGAAAGAGATTATTCTGAAATAAGTACCTGAGTTCTAAGTCACAGAATTCGAGACTTGGCAGAGCAAGAAGAAACCTTTGAGATGGCAAATCATCTAAATCAAAGTCTTCACTTTACAGGTGAAGAAATCAAGGCCCTGAGAGGCAAAGATTTGCCCACAAGTCACAAATTGCAAGTAGCTCTTGGGAATCAACCTAACTGCAAGGAATATTCCTGGGCTGAAGGCCTGTATTTTTAGTAGCTCCTGTCTTTGTGTCGGTTAATTACCTAGGATGGCACAATAAACCGTGCCTGGAAGAGCCCACTGACCCTCAAGAAGGGGAAGCATCTGACTGCAGAGAGCAGGCATTTCCTTACACCAACTGCATAGCCAGGAGCTGAGAGCCTTCGTGCCTGGCACTTACACATTAACTCCCAACAATACTGTGAATCAGATATTATTATTCCCATTTTGAGGATGAAGAAGCTGAGACTAACAGATATGATTTGACCCAGTGTCACAAGTTAAAGTAGGGATGCTCAGACACGAACCAGTTTCTCTTTGACTCTAGAACCTGGATTCTTCCCATCCTACTGCTGGGACACAAACCTAGGACTTCTGCTCCTATGAACAAGCTAAGGAAGTGGTTCTCAAATTGTGGCCCCAGAATCAAGCAGCAGCATCAGCATCACTTCATAAATTGTTAGAAATTCACATTCTTGGGTCTACCCAGTGAAGCAGAAACTCAGGGGCTGGAGCCTAGCGATCTGTTTTAACAAGCCCTCTGGGAAATTCTGATGGACGTGTGCTCGAGTATGAGAACCACTGTCCTAGGCATGTGGCTTCAGATATCAAAAGTCCCTCAGAGATCCCAGGAGTGCCCAGAGTGTGGACAAGTGACCCCAAGAGGAAAGAGCATGACAAAACAAGTCTAAGGATGCCCATTGCTGTCCAGGGAAAGCCCAGGGAACTTGGCCTGAGCAAAGTTATGAGGATTATGCTCAAACATTTACTTTCCTTTAAGGCCACTGGTTCACAAAAGGCCACAATAAGGTTTTTCCTGCACCATTCAAAGTGGAAATAAATATTAAAGCCATTTTTTTATGGAAGAAGACCAGCAAAACTGTACAAGTTAAGGTCATAGGAGTGATCAATAAAAAGTTAATTTAAGAAAGGAAACAAATTCTTAGCCCAAATCAATAGGACTGAACATTTTGGTATACCTGTAGCTTAGTTTTGTGTTTTATTTTTAAAGTTCAGCCTTTGCACATCTTATTCTTGGAGTAATGATGAGTGGTACAGAAATAAGAACTGTGGTTGGTGGTCCTAAGTAGACTTGGGAGGGGGGCTGTACATGACGTTGGGTCATTAATGCCGAAGGTCTGGTCTCCTTCCTTGGTTAGTGATGTCTAAACCAACTGCACGGGTCCTCCCATTGCATGTAAACAACTCGGTCAAAGCAAGGAGGATGGCTTGCAGATCAAACAACATTAATATATGAACACAGATGAAACGAAAGTATAGTTAAATGATTCAAAGGCAAATATGCCTCTGATGCGATTGGATTCCCCAAGCCCTGGGGTTACCATTTTAACTGCTTTCCTTGTGCGACTCATATACCAGCAGTCCCCAAAGAGGAGTCCCATAAATGCTGTGATCAGCAGTGGCAGCAGCCTCATAAAAGAAGCGTGGAACTTGGGACTTCCCTGGTGGCGCAGTGGTTAAGAATCCGCCTGCCAATGCAGGGGACAAGGGTTCGAGCCCTGGTCCGAAGATCCCACACGCCGCAGAGCAACCAAGCCCGTGCGCCACAACTACTGAGCCCGTGTGCCACAACTACTGAAGCCCGTGCACCTAGAGCCCATGCTCCTCCACAAAAGAAGCCACCGCAACGAGAAGCCCGCGCACCGCAATGAAGAGTAGCCCCCGCTCGCCACAGCTAGAGAAAGCCCGCACGCAGCAACGAAGACCCAACGCAGCCAAAACAAATCAATTAATTAATTTTAAAAAGAACAGTGAATTCTCATGGCCTTTAAAAAACTTTTTTTAAAAAGAAGTGTGGGACTTGAAGAGGGGACAACTTTGAAGTGGGTGGATGCTCATTTAGATGTGTTGTCTTTGGTACATTTGTCAAAACAGTCCTGTGGCTTAGTAGTCATGTTCGGTCTAGTGAGAAGAGTGAGCCCTTACAGTCACGTAAAGTGCATTACTTACGATCACTTGATTGTCTTCACAACACTAGGAAGACCTAAATGATCTGGATGCTGAATTTCTCTCTTTTTCTCCTTCAAGCTGATGCTCACAACTAGGCCAGGCTCTCCCGGGCAACCCAGGAGAGGTGGGGAAAAGGACCAATCCTTGGGAGCCCACTGATCTATAAGACAACCACGACTTTCACTGGCTCTTTGAATGGGTTGACTTAGAGTCCTTAGTGGTACACAGGCATTCCAGGAAAAGCATCTACTGGACATAAAACCAACTCGGAAAAGGCTGAAGTTCTCACACCCCCCAAATAAGCCATCCAGTTCTCCTTGCAGGGAGTTTTCTGCTATTCTTCACACCTCACCCAAGGGAGCAGTTCTGTGTATGTAAAATAACACCTTAATCAATGCCTTAATTAATTGTTTTTCCCCCCCTCTGGTTAACTGAAGGTTAGCCTGTGTGTATTGTGAGGGAACATTCAACGAAGCACAAATGGGATTTCCTTAAACAGAAGGATGTTTTTCTATGCCATTCTTCTTTTCTTTCTTTTACAAGGCAGGAGAATGATGGTTTCTTATTTGGTGAAAGGGAAGAAAAGAAGATTTCTTATGTCTGTAAATTCAAACCCAACGTGGAACTCTTCACACAATAAGTCCTGGTGATATTTACTTCTTTTTAAAGGAAATCTAGCTCTCCTCCTTCCCAAAGCCCGGTAGGCTCCAAAGTACATAAATCTAAGGACTTTTGCAAACAGTGAGAAAGCTGAGATTTTTAACAAGATGTGAAATTCCAAGCTTTATGACCCATAAGTTACCAGACTTCACCCAGAGTCCATGCAACTGCTTGGCAGCATGAAAAGTTTTGCAGCTTACACTGCCCCCTGAAATGTTCTGCATTCTAAAATTACTCTGTGAGTCTCGGATCATTAATACTCAGTGTGGTTCTGAGGTGGAAAGAACTTTTAGAGAAAAACCCTTTCAGTGTGAAGGGGTATGATCTATCTATGTCCCATGGAGACCAGTTCTGCCACTGATTAACAGACTCAGGCTTCCTGCCTTCTCCCTCCCCACATGGTATTTCTCAGCTTCCTGAGTGTTTCCATGTGGCATCCCCCTGGCAAACTGTCATCCCCTGACGGTTGGCATCTGGGGCAGCCAGGGAGAGGGGTTGGTTTTCTTCCTTCCTCCAAAAGAGCGGGCAGAGGTGAAAAGGGGTAAACTTCACCCCCCAGGGGACAGGAGGAAGTCGGGACAAATGTCTAAATGCCTCCCCTGGGACCACCATGGCTGATGCCTTGCTATTTGGATAAGCGACCTTGGTATCTCTTGTCGTGGGTGTCAGTGAAGATAAAATGGGTGATATATATAAAGTTCTTGGAACCGAGCTTGGAAGCCAGCACCGCACAAATGTTAGTTACTATTGTTGTCATTGTTATAACTGTTGTTGCTGTACAGATTAGGGTATTCAGCTAAAAGATGTTATCCAGTCCTCCTAAAATCACAAAGCTGGCTAATGACTGTCTGTCAGGTCCGTGTGACTCCTGAGCCCAGACTCCTGCCCTCCGCCCTGGCTGATGGTGCCCTATTTGGTCTTTGGCCAGGTGTATCTGAGCCTGCAGCTGGCGTGCTCTCTCTGGGTTGTACATCCCCACTTGCACCTGGGCACTGAGCACAGCCTAAGGAGCTACAGGCCAAGGGCACAACTGGCCTGGCCAGAGCAGGAAGTTTCAGGAGGAGGGCGGTTGGATGTGCCAGGATGTGAGAGGAGGGGCTGGGTCCGTGGTTTCTGCGAGCCCCTCAGAGCGATGGGACGTGAGCACGGCAGAGCTGGGGGCCCCCACTACCCATCGCACAGATGAGGAAACCAGAGAGCTGGCTCCCCTGCCATCTCCAGATTGTGAGGAATCTGGAGCCCCTCGGGATCCTTGCTTTAGGGACTTCCCCAAAGACAGGGACTCAAGTAACAGGCCTTTTGCGATGGTAGGCCATCAACAAATAGCATTTAAGGTCATTCTGAGCCGGCACCTCGGGTGTGCTTTGGAGAAATCGTTAGAGGAGAACTGGTGGGGATAAATGCCTGCTCTCAGCATCGTGCTATTTTCCAGAACAGCACAAGGGAAAAGCTTCCCCCTCGATGAAGGCTGCCCTTCTCGTGTCCTGGGTTGGTGTTAATGAGCTCTAATATTGTTGTAAGGTGCTGAGAGAGACGAAGCGCAAACCCTGGCTTTTGTGGGGAAAACAGACCTCGTTTACCATTTAAACTGTGAAGACCGGGAGCCATTCAGAATTTCCAGGGCTGGCAGGGTCGTGCCTCCTTTCCCCTGGGAGAGCTTTTTTTTCTCTGCAGGTATTCAGGCTGCAAGAGTCACAATTACTGGATAACGCGGCTGTGCTGCATGTGTGTGGAAATGAGCATCATACACAGCACCAGGCATAGCCTGGTTTCCTCACAGTGATAACGCTGGAAACGGAAAACGCACTCACTAATTCCCCATCTGACCTCCCTACCTCAAACAAGGATCCCATGTCACGCTGGAGTGAGTGCAGGAAGGGGCACCAAAGACAGAAAGATTGTGCTGGAGCAGAAAGAATGATTTTGAGTAGATAAGAGACTGGATAACCGTGTTTCCCCTCTAAGGCAAAAGAGGACCTTCTCTGGAAGCAGTGGTGCCCTTCTCAGCCGCTGCCCAGTCACAGGCTGCTTCTCCAGTTTACAACTGAGTATCGCACTGGAATGACCCGAGTCCTGGGGAAAAGATATTTTTGTACCTGTCCAAAATGCGCCAGAGTGGGAAAACTTACAGTGTGTGAAAACAGACAGCAACAGATGTTGTGAAATAGAAGTCCTGGTTCCATTTTGGTTGGTGAAAGCACAGACATCCCACAATTTTTGACAGAGTAGAAACTCTATTTATTTATTTAGGCCTCGCCACACGGCTTGCGGGATCTTAGTTCCCCGACCAGGGATTGAACCCGGTCCACGGCAGTGAATGCGCGGAGTCCTAACCACTGGACCGCCAAGGAATTCCCTAGCAACTCTTTTGAGGTGGCACTTTCCAAGCAGCATCTTGGGCCAGGTGGAGCCCTATTTTTCTGAGAAGGGGTGGGGCCATCTTCTAGTCACAGTGGGGAGCTGCTCTCCAGATGGGGGAGAACCAGGTTCTGTGTGCATAAACCGGCCCACCTGGTGTAAGTGAACCCCTCGTGATGGGCACTGATGGCGGCACCCACAGGTGAAGGCCACAGACCCATATTTCGCACAGAATAGCAGGGCCGGCAAGCCCCTCGGAGGTCATTTGGTCCAATCATTTTACAAACGAGAACAGCAGAGCCCAGAGATAAAAGATAGGGGCTTGCCTGGGGTCACATGAACCGTCTGTGGCAGAGCCGTGATCCGAAACCAAGTCACTGACTCCTTCCTCAAGTTTCAAAGATCACGCTCAAGGTGACGGACAAACAGGAACCAGCTTCAGGAAAAGGCAGCCCCTCTGTTTGGTTAGAAGCTCACTTATTCTCCACTGCAAGATTTGAAAGCCATAAAGAAGGACTAGAAGTCAATGCTCATATGGTAGTTCTATTTGTAGCTTTTTAAGGAACCTCCATACTGTTCTCCATAGTGGCTGTACCAATTCACATTCCCACCAGCAGTGCAAGAGTGTTCCCTTTTCTCCACACCCTCTCCAGCATTTATTGTTTCTAGATTTTTTGATGATGGCCAGAGAGCTAGTGGTAAGCCGCATAGCACAGGGAGATCAGCTCGGTGCTCTGTGACCGCCTGGAGGGGTGGGATAGGGAGGGTGGGAGGGAGGGAGACGCAAGAGGGAAGAGATATGGGAACATATGTATATGTATAACTGATTCACTTTGTTATAAAGCAGAAACTAACACACCATTGTAAAGCAATTATACTCCAATAAAGATGTAAAAAAAAAGTCAATGCTCAGACAGAGATGTCTGACTCTGATTTTCTAATCGAAGGCAAATGCTTGAGGGTGCAACACCCTCGGAATCTTCCATTAATCATTGACTCTGAAGACATGTCAGTGGGGAGTCAGATTCATTTACATGCTGCAGGAACCACCGACAGAGCTTTCTCCCGGGGCTTGGCTTTTCTCCCTGGAATCAAGGTTAATTCTCAGACATAGTGACCCACAGGAAGTTGGATTGAAGGCCCCAGATGATTACTCTAAATGACATCCCCCTTCCCACAATGGTTTTTTAGAAAGGTCATCTGAAAAAAAATCCACTGATATCCTGGGACAAGGAAGGAAGGAGGGGAGGAGAGAGGAGGGCAGGGAAGGAAGGAAAAAGGGAAGGCTGGTCAACAACAATCAGAAGTTTCATGTGAAATGATGGATGACTCACTGCTCTTATATCTTTCGTTCCTCACACAGGACAAAATATAGAACTACCATTTTACAGATGAAGTTTGAAATTCAAACGAAGGAAGTGACTTGCCCAAGGATACACAACTCATCAGCAATAGGTCTAGGACCGTAACCCAAGTCCCCTAACTACCAATTCTCTGTTTTCCCTACCATTCTCTGTTGTACATTAAGCCCCCAATGGCTGTCTGAACAGTCTATTTCTCTTGTTTTGTCTTTCCAACCGGGCTGTACATTCCTTAAAGGTCAAGACTACTTGGGGGAATTCCGTGGTGGTCCAGTGGTTAGAACTTGGCGCTTTCACTGCTGTGGCAGGGGTTCAATCCCTGGTCAGGGAACTAAGATCCCACAAGCCAAGCGGTGTGGGGGAAAAAAAAAAAGATGGTAATCAAATAGTATGTACAGCATTATTTTAAAACAAAAAAGACTCCTTGGCATGTCTCCCATCTCAGCACTGGGCCTAGCACCTTATGGGAATGCAGACTGGTGGGCCAGTTAATGGAACATTTACCATCAAGCCTTGGAATTGGCCAGGATATTCTTTTTTGTCTTCTTCCACCTCTCTGTGCATCAGCTCCTCCTCTCAGATTATTCACCACTAAACAGAGCTCAAGGGCATTATTCCCCAAGCCACACAGGCCTCTTACTCCCAACATTACCCTGCCTCTGGCTTGCTGCCACTCCTCCGGCCCCAGCGTTGGCATTCCCTAGCCAGGAGAGACTGTTGCACATGCAATACCACCTGAAAGGGTGAAGAAGGCCCCTTCCCCTCAAACACTTCCTCACTGAGGCCCCAAATCTCACCCTTAGTTAGAATTTCGTTTGTCCTTCATGATGGCTAGAAGCTGTTGTCCTCCAGTCTTCACCATCCCTGTCTTACACCTCCCCTTTCCTCTTGCCTTTTCCTGCTGGACTCTCTCAGCTTAGGCTGTTCAGAACATTAGATATGGAAGGAAAGTTCTTAGAAAAACTCCATTCATCAAAGTGTCATGTACTTGGCATCACCAGAAGGATTTCCATTCTAGAGAGGCATCCCCTGAGAGGCAGTGCTGCACCCTCTTCACTTAGGAGAGAATTTCACAGCCTGCAGGTGACTGGTTACTGCACGCCGGTGAAAGTCTGCTTCAATAGTCTCAGTCAGGATGCCTGATCCTTTATGCTCAAAGAAAGCACAGGAATTTAAAATGAGGCCATTTGGTGATGGTTTTGATCAGACTGCTTTCCCTTTCCAGAATCATGAATCAGTCATGAACACACTAAGGTTTGATTTCCCTAGGGCTATTTTTGAAGTCCTCTTGTTTCCCTGCCCCACCTCTTTCCCATTTAACATTCAGGAGTCAAGATGTTACAAGAAATGTGTGAGGGGAGAACACAGCAACCTTCACCTTCTGTGTGGTAAGAAAATGTGTTGACAGTTGAAATATGGGCAGGTACATTTTGGAGAGGCCGGTGTTGCCGCATTTCAGTGTACCAAGCATAGTTCAGGTGACAAGTGAGTCACCTTTGAGGTTCTTAAATAATTTGAAATATTTCTATTTCTCAGGTCATTTTCAAGGATTAAAGAGCTATTATTCCAAACATTTTTGAAGGCAT
Organism: Delphinus delphis; assembly: GCF_949987515.2. Classification (NCBI taxonomy): domain Eukaryota; kingdom Metazoa; phylum Chordata; class Mammalia; order Artiodactyla; family Delphinidae; genus Delphinus; species Delphinus delphis. The sequence goes on along the minus strand of NC_082704.1, from coordinate 15,696,061 downwards.
AACACTCTCTTTGTCCTCTTCTTCTGAAAAGTTCTCTATCGCAAAGATTTTTTTTTAACAAAGCACATTTTCTTTCTCTCTCATTAGATCTTTACAACATGCCTGTGAAATAGACAGGTCCAGTCCATTTCATAGATGCAGGTATTAGTGCACAGACAGGTGAAAGGTCACACAGCTAGTAAGGAATCAAGTTACCTATGTCTGAAACCCACGTCTAGACATCCAGACTCGTCTCGCTACTTCATGCCACTGTGCTCATTTATTTGACAATGAAAGGAATTTCGCGTGAAGCGGTGCAGAGCTTTCTGCAACACCCTAATAGGACATGCAACCAGGGCCAGCCTCGTTGGGTGGCAGAATTTTCAGGGGTGCTGGGAAGCAGAGCTCCCCCTCTCACAGTTGGCCGGGAAACCACAATGTAAGGTTTATTCCGTTCCTTTAAGGATCTGCCTCCTGTGTCGGGGGTGGGGAACAGGCGATAGGGGGTAGTGGGTCATAAGCCACTAAGACTTATCAGTCATTTAGATGTCAGAGGGTCTAAATGACCTCTAAGATATCCCTCCTGTAAGTTTAATCATCAGATCTCACGTTGGGGAGGGGGAAAGGTGGTGTGCAGGACATGTAAAGAGACGGGCATCAAGTTTTGAGGAAGAAACAGGAAACTAAGGAAGAAAACTGAGTACATCAAAGGCAAATGTGGCAGCCTTAGAATTTTGGGGGGCTAAGGACCCGCCAAGAGTCTCTGGTTTAAAAGTAAATGTAAAAGCAAAGATATAAAGGGTAAAGCACGAGGCTTTGCAGGGAAAATTAGCAGACTGATTTTTCATTGAATAATGCCCACGATTTATCACTAAGTTACTGGTCCAGACGTATCTTCCATCCTATCCCTGCTCCCCTGCACATGGAATCCCACACGCTCAGCCAACCAAACTCTCCCTCCTTGTGCCTCAAGCCTCCTCACGCCTCTGCTTCTGCTGGTCCCCCAGGCACACTGCCTGCTCCTCTCTACCTCTCTCCAAACAGGTCTTCTCCAGCATTCCTTCCTCCTGATGGCCATAGTTGAAGCAGCCACACCTTCCTTGGAGTCTGTAGAAAGGGTTATCTTGACTTCTCTCCGGGAACTCTGTTCATCTGACTTTGCGATGTTGGTGTTCATGTCCAAGTCCCCTTTTCCCTCCAAGGCCACGGGCATAGTGGAAAGAGGGTAGGACTGGGTCTTCTTTATATCTCTTCTCCTCTCTCCCCATGGACGTAGCTGACCCCGAGTCTTGGGAAGCAGTCAGCCACTGATAAATACTTTGTACTTAAGAGCTCTGTCTCTGGGGTTAGAAAGTTCTGGAAGCAAGCCCCAGCTATGGAACCTTGGGCAAATTACTTAACCTCTCGGTCTTCGTTTCCTCAGCTCTAGGCACCAATCTCACGGTGTTGTGCTTCTTCAATGAGATAACCCATGTAAAGTGCTTAGCACGATGCAGGTCGCCTGGTACGTGTTCCACAATTATTTGCTATTAATATTATTTTTCTCTTAGTGAAATGCGAAGTCCTCTCAGGGTCCCTTTATCAATCACCCAAAAGAGACATCATCCCAGAAGCAAAGGGAATCGTGTCAGGAGGGTTTGTTCAATGCCCTGACTCACACTCTAATTACAGCAATATTTACCTCATCAAAATGCAGGGAAGGACAGGAACTGGTTTCAACCTGAATCCAATATTTCTGGGGCCCGCACGCTGAATGCTGCCGAAGTCTCCACTCCCTGAGCAGCGGTTTGTAGAGATGGAATAGCGGCAGTTTTTCATTTTCCAGAGTCCACTCACCCTTCCAAGAATCTCAATGCCTCATTGATTCATAATACAGTGCATAAAGATTTCATTTTTCCTGTCCACAGTGATACATTATGGAAGCAATCTGTTTTGCCACTGAAAAGTTTGCTTAGTAGAAAAATTTGGAGTTTTGACATTCAGGAAATTACAGTCATCTGTAAAACACGATTGATATGCCAAGGCTAACATTTTCATTGCACTCGCAGAGCCAGAATAACTATGATAAAATATGTGTTACCCCACACACGTTTCAGGATCTTTTAAGGAAACATTAGTTAGCTCTGAGAGCCCCTCCGAAGGCTCCTGGACTGCAATGGCTGTGCCAGTTAGCTGTTCGCCATTCACAAGGGTACCTCCATTGACCAAACCAAAACTCGGGTCCTCAGAGAAAGCAACGGCCTAACACGTCTTCCGACTTGGCCTTGGGCTGGAGACTGGAACTACATATTCTCATGCCACCAGGTTAAAGACATGAAAGAAGATCGAGGAAAAGAAGTTAAAAATATTCCGCCCCCATCGTGGAATTGTTAGCCAGCCACAAAAGGCCCAGGTTTACATTAGTTAGAACTAGAAGTCGAAGGCTTACAAAAGAAAAAATTAGACTGTTCTATATCTGCTCTCTATATTTTTACACCCAAGCATTTATTTGTCTCTTTCTGGGTACCATTTTCAGTGTTAAATGGCATCAGAAACTCGAGTCTCTGGAGTTATCCACCTGTTCGACTTTTGACTTCGGAATGATAAATGCACTTTAGCTGAGGAGTGGGGATGATCTTTATGGCCACGTTGATGCAGCTGTCCGTTCAGGTTGGGCTAGGTTACGGGCAGCTTTTACTTGGTCCTTATCCATTGAGACCCGTGGGAAGTACACATGCAAATGGTCTGGTTCTGGGGGTAAAGGGACAGGTGCCACTGCCCTTGACATTGGAAACAGCTTCGCATGATTCCCTATCTAACCACAGGCCAACTTCTTTAGGTACTGAGAAAAGCCTTCTGCACAAAACATACAAGTATGCGTCATGGACCAAGCAGTCTTTAAAGACCTCAGAGAAGTCCTGCATGCACTCATACTCAGTTACAGCAAGTGTACACAGACCCTTTACTAAGCGTGAGTCTGAGTGATTAACATGGAGTAATTCATTTACTTATTCTCACCATCTATGTGGCAGGTGATAGTACTATCATCCTCTTTTTATGGATGAAGAAACTGAGGCACAGAAAGGTTGAGCAACTCCTTCAAAATCGCACAGTCATAAGAGGTGGAGCTGGCATTCAAGACTCCAACAGGGTGGCTGTGGAGCTCACGCTCTTGACCTCTATGCTGTATTGCCTTGCTTAAACGTTTTTGGGGAAAAGCCCTCTCTTGTCCTCCTGAAGCTCTTGGATACTCCCACCCCTTTTTTTACATTGACAAAGCATTCTCCTCCTGCCCCATGTTAAGCTTCTTGCAGCTAACAACTTAGCTTCATTCATTTCCCAACAGTGGTTGCACAGATGCTAGAGAGGCAAAGCTAAAGCCAAAGGGGGTGGGGCGGAGGACAGATGGATGCCAGACACACAGTTAGGCAAAGAACATGCCGACCTAGGAGCATTTGGACCCACCAGCAGGGGGATCCGAGGAAAAGTGATTTCTCAAAAGGGTGGGGAGGATCCACTTGCCCCCCACTGGGCTTAAGCTTTGGGGGGATACCCATATTCGGGGTTTCTGGATCCCATTGCTCCCCTCTGGTCCTTATTTAAACTGATTCGGCAACTAAATGAGGGAGACTGAGAGAAAGGAGAATGAAAAGGACTCATCAGAAGACTAGAATGAAGGGAAGTAGAGGTTAGAGGAGTGGAATAGATGGAGAGGAAGAAAGCAGGGTCGAGGGGTTGGTAAAGAAAGGAAAGGATGAAGGGAGAACAGAGAAAAGAGCAGAGAGGGAGGAGAAAGTGGAACACAAAGGAAGTGGCATGAGGTGGGGTGTGGAGGTGTCTAAGAGACAGGGAGAGACTGAAGGGAAAGGCAAGTGGAGGTGCTCTCCCTCCTGCCTTCCTGTGATCCAAAGCCTGTCCACACGGGCTCTCATCTTCTTTACTAGCCGTCCTTGAGCCCTTGGGTGCCAGCGCAAGGCTCTTCCCTTGCACCGGGCTCCATCTAGATGACCTTGCTCTTTCCCTTCTCTGAGCAACAAGAGCAGTTAGAGTCAGTCCTTGACTCTTTTCCCTGTATTTTTACACATGCTATTTTTTAAATTTATTTTATTCAAGTAGAGTTGATTTACAATGTTGTGATAATTTCTGCTGTACAGCAAACTGATTCAGTTATACATATATATACATTTTTTCATATTCTTTTCCATTATGGTTTACCACAGGATATTGAATATAGTTCCCTGTGCTGTACAGTAGGACGTTGTTGTTTATCCATCCTATATATAATTGTTTGCATCTGCTAACCCCAACTCCCAATTCACATGCTATTCTTTTGTTTTTCCGTCTGTAACTAGGCTATATACTCTTCAGGGGTTGGGATCAACTCTTACAGCATTATTTCTGACCCCAAATCTGTCTCCAACCATTACAGGAAATTCTTTGAGCATTAGGGTGACTGACATATTTAGTCTCTTATAATCATTAGTTCATATTTATTAGCACGTACTTTATTAGAAAGGAAATAAATATCTTTGCAGGTATGGGACACGAGACAGAGAGTTTTTCTTGGAAGGAAAGGCACTGTTTGGAGATTGCAGGTGCTGGGGGAAGGGACCAAAAGCACACCCAAGGGAAGAATGGTTCTAGGTGCCCCACATAATTCACTCACTTAACAATTCCCCCAGAGTTTATCTATTGTATAAAGCGAGAGATCCCTGATATATTCATGTCCTTACATAATCCTTCTTCTCTATTTATATGATACACATGACTCAAACTTTAAGAAATAGTTCTTAAATACTCCTAGGCACGAGTAAGAAAGCTAGGGCTTGGGAACTAGCAGCCTCGGGTCTCTTCAGTGAGGCAAGGGACTGTCATCCCAGGGGACCGTTTCCAGCGATGACTCTCACGACCCCTGCGGGTTGTTGAGAGTGGGAAGGGTTTGGCAGACCCGCTAAAGACAGGCACCCAGAGTGCCCTGGTCCCACTCAATAATGAAGGTGGGCTTTCCTTCTCAGTCCCTCTTGCTTCAGACCTACACCGACTAGGCCCGTATCTCTTTCAGTACAGCCAGTCTTCAAGACTTCAAGAAAGCAAGGCTTTTTCAGGGCTCTGGAGGTGCAAGCCGGGGGCAATTCCAACACAGCTCTCCCTGCCTGTCCTTTCTTTCTTTTCTTTTTTCTTTCCTCTCTTTCTTCCTTTCTTTCTTATCGAAGTATAGTTGATTTACAGTATTGTGTTACTTTCAAGTATACAGCAAAGTGATTCATATATATATATATATATGTATGTGTATATATATGTATATATATATTCTTTTTCAGATTCTTTTCCATTATAGGTTATTACAAAATGTTGAATATAGTTCCCTGTGCTATACAGTAGGATCTCATTTATTTTATATATAGCAGTGTGTATCTGTTAATCCCAAACTCCTAAATTATCCCCCCCACTTCCCCTTTGGTAACCATAAATTTGTCCCAGCCCCTTTCACCAAGTTCTCTAGCTTCCGGGATTGAATCCCTTACCCACTTAGCAATTTTCTTCATTCCTGCCCCTAGGTGGTTTCTTTCACGCCTCCCCCTATTGTTCTGTTTCCTCCAATTCCAGGCTGATCGATGACCCACCAGGCATTTACATTTACAAAGCAATTGCATTTACATAAGATAGCTCTTACCAAGAGCCCAAAAAGGCACAACTATAATACATCTATAATAGGGAGAGTGCCTATTCATCACCCACTTTTACAGTGCCTTCCAACAGGATGGACAGTTCTAGGAATTGGTATATAAGGGGAGAGCGCCCTGTAAAATTTATCGCTAAAGGTAATCAATGAGTTCCAACTAATGCGCTCCACACCTCGAGGTGAAAATATAACAAAAGTATGGGGAAAACATATTTACTCCGTAAAGTTTGCTGAATTGAATTTGTGCTTTCATTGATTTCATTTAATACAAAGATTATATAATCAGGAAGTCAGTAGCAATTGAGAATACCAAGCCCAGTCTGCGCCCATCAGGGCATTTTGATAATATCTAGGAAAGGCAGGAGATTCTCATTTAATAGAATTGGAAATGCGACATATATTAGCTTACAGAAACTTAATCAGTGTGATCAAATTAAAACGGGCCACTCAGACATACCATGCTGATTAAGGCACTTGCAAACACTCCACAATTATCAGAGATTTGTGGTGTTAATGATTTAAACTCAGGTTTTTTCTCTGGGGATTCACCCCTGGACCTTTTTTTTTTTTTACTAGACAATTAGAAAACTCCATCCTTTATTTTGAAAAATGTTGCAATAGTATTATTGACATTAATTCTCAAAGAATGCAGAATAGTAAAGAGCATGTGCTGCTGCTTAGTTTTTTCTTTTAACAGTCAATGACTTCTCTTTGGGATGACGATCATTAATCTCAAAGCTTTAGCTCTTGGGTGTGGTAATGAAGTTTGGCAATGGTAAAGTGACCATTTTTAAATGTATCAGAGGAAAACTCCACTTTTCCGCTTTCTGCAAAGCAGCTCTATGTTTTACTTAAAGGCGTTTGCTTATAGCCCTATTCCAAAACCACTTTGAGTGAACTGGCTTGTTGTCCTGGGTAGCAGACTACAGAAGTAGGCCATTTCTTTTAAATGTGTTCTTAATAGACCATTATGAACATTAGCTTGGGAGATGTCAATTACTCCTCCCCCACTTTAAAGCCCATCTTCCCAACCCACCACCCTTAAAATGCAGCACTAGTTAATTACCTGGAAAGGATCTCGTGTTCCTAGCGCCATTATTTGTGTGAATAGTGGTGATGGGGGCTTGTCTAGCTATTTGTTTCTCCTTTAGTCAGCAAAGCCAGTCCCTACATTAACAGCAGAGAAAATGGAGAGTCAGAGAGGCTAGGTGACTTTCTTAAGGTGGCAGAGTTAACAAGGATCAGGTCTGCGGCTAGAATCCCAGTCTTTCAACTTTCAGGGGTTTTTGTTTTTCTCCCATCAATGCTTGGGTCCAGCCCAGTCTCAATTAGGACAAATACCAAGTCATTGGAATCTGCCTTAAAAGGATGGTGTACTAAGGAATAAGCCAGTCAGTTAATGAAGATAAGGGCTACTGTGGGGATACAGCAGAGGAAGGTGAAGAGGAGGGGAGGGGAATTGCGTGCTGAGATGGGGGAGGAGGTCTGACTTCCAAGAGGCCTGGCAGCAGCCTCCTATGGCAAGATGGTTAGAACCAACATCCACCAAAAGCACAATCAGGCTTTATTTCCCAGACACCAGTTTGGAAAGGCAGGGACAAGTGATGGGTTAAAATAAAGAGGCCTGGGGCTTCCCTGGTGGCACAGTGGTTGAGAGTCCGCCTGCCGATGCAGGGGACACCGGTTCGTGTCCCAGTCCGGGAAGATCCCACATGCCACAGAGCGGCTGGGCCCTTGAGCCATGGCCGCTGAGCCTGCATGTCTGGAGCCTGTGCTCCACAACAGGAGAGGCCACAACAGTGAGAGGCCCGCATACCACAAAAAAATAAATAAATAAAAAATAAAATAAAAATAAAATAAAGAGGCCTGTGGGGTCAGAGCATCTCAGAATTGCTCCCTGCACTTGTCTGTAATCTCACAGGCTCAGGGGAAAGCCAGGAGTCCTACAGTTGGTTCGATACCCAAATCCCCAACACAATTCTCTTTGTTTAAAATAATCTTGAGGGTCTTTAAGATTCCAGGAGAAGGATTCATTTATTTATTCATCTGTTCATTGAAAACATAGGGCTAAGTCATTTTAACGTTTTCACATATTGAGTTACAGTGCGTTAGTGTTCTACCCTTGCAATAAGATGAAACAAGAGAATAGGCGGTCTTTTCCAGAGTGTGTTGCAGACACTTTATTCTGTTTCCTATGGACAGTTTACAGAAGTGTCTCATATCAGTGCATACACTAAGAGCATGATGATGTACTCTGGAACACTGTGGAAGAGAAAAGAATTCCACCTACTCTTCCTTAAGGAGCCATAGCCGTACATTAGCTGGAGACATCAGCAAACAGGGGGAAAGTGAACAATAAGAATGAGAGCTGTTACTTCCAGAACTTTGTCTTTTATTATACAGCATGCACACTCCTCCAGCTGCGTCTCTGGTTGCACCTTCCTTACAGAGCACACCACGCTGTTCCTTGGATTCTAGGTATCTGCATCTATCAGCATCTTCTCTACTTGAAAAATAAGATGCTTGGGACTTCCCTGGAGGTCCAGTGGTTAAGACTGTGCACTTCCACTGCAGGGGGCACAGGTTCGATCCCTGATTGGGGAACTAAGATCCCATACGCCGCGTGGTGCGGCCAAGGGAAAAAAGAAAGAAAATAACATGCTTAAGAGCAGTGACTGAATCTGTTTCTGTTTCAGCCATGCTTTCTCCACCTCCTCCCCTCCTTCTCTCACATCTACCTCTCTACTCCCACCCACCCCCGGCATCTGGTACTGTGCCTATCACATACCAGATGTACAATATTTGCTGATTGACTTAACGAACACATGTTAGTGCCTTTAAAATGATTTATCCATTAAATGATAAATGGATATTGTTCAAAAGGGGGAAGGGATGCTCTCAGGCTGCATCAGGAGAGACGTGAAGGAGGAAGACGCATATTAATTGTGTTTTACAGTATGAGTAGTAACAATAATTCCATTTAATGAGCACCCATGTGGACCAGAATATTTGCATAAGTTATCTCACTGACTCCTCAAAGGATCTCTAGTAGAGAGAGGTCTAATTATTACCCCCGTTTTATGGATGAGGAAACTGAGGCTCAAAGACAATAAGTAACTTGTCTAAGATGCTAGAGCTGGGATATGAACCCATCCCTAATCTAACTGAAAGAGTGAGCTCTTTCCAACAACTAGGATTTAGACAGGTGTAGACAGGTCATTCAAGGTAGGTGCAATGGGGGAACCCCCTGGCTGTCCAGTGATTAAGACTCTGCGCTTTCACTGCTGAGGGCCCAGGTTCTATCCCTGGTCGGGGAACTAAGATCCCACAAGCCACATGGTGCAGCAAAAAAACCCCAAAAAAAACCAAAAAAACCCCCTTCTGAACTTTTAAATCAGAATATACCAAACACAAGTATTCAATACTGTCCTGAGGGACTTCCCTGGTGGTCCAGTGGTTAAGACTCTGTGCTTTCACTGCTGAAGGCCCAGGTTCAATCCCTGGTCGGGGAACTAAGACCCCACAAGCCACATGGTGCAGCAAAAAAAAAAAAAAAAAAAAAAAAAAAAACCTTCTGAACTTTTAAATCAGAATATACCAAACACAATTATTTAATACTGTCTTAAGGGACTTCCCTGGTGATCCAGTGGTTAAGACTTCACCTTCCAATGCAGGGGGCACAAGTTCGATCCCCGATCGGGGAACCAAGATCCCACATGCCGTGTGGCACGGCCAAAAAAAGAAAAGAGAGGTGCAATGGTATGAAAAAAAATGGAATGTGGCAGACGAGGAGACCAGTATAACCAAGGGGAGGGCTGGGCTAATGATGACACTGGATAGTTGTGATAAAGCTGAATTAGTCAGTGAACATAAAATAAAACACTAGAGAGTGAGTTTAAAAATTATAATAAAATTGTATATAGGATTATACAGAATACCTACAATGAGTAAATATTAGAAAACCTTCCAAGCCTTCTAATGGCGTTCAAAATAACAATACAGACTTTAGCCTAAACACCCGCCTGAGAATGTTTTCCGGGAGAGGATGGCTTAAGCAACTAAAATAATCCTCTTCCCAAAGCTAATGGTCTTTTCCTCCCCTACAGGTTTCATTACAGCCTAGCACAGAGGCCAGTTTAAGGAAATGGAGTGGAAATAGTGTGTGTTCATTTAGTCTTCAGAGCAGAAGCCAACTGGGGAGCATTACTCAAAATCTGTGGCTTTTTTTTCCCTCCAAGCATTTCAGGTTCAGCCTGGGTTTAGGGCTGTAATCTAGAGAACAATCACCTGTCAGTCTGGTTCCTTTCATCTGTTGAGAGCAATTTGGCCATAAGAAGAGAAGTATCTCTTTTTTCAATTTACTTCTTCTTTTGTTTTTTGTTTTTGTTCTTAAGAGCTTGCAGAATTGAGAAAGGGGACTGCCAGACTGCCCAAAAGCCAGAGCTGCTTTGCCTGTCATTGGGGAGCTGGGGAACGGTGGAGAAAGGCTGGTATCCCATACTCTGCTCCCCCAATATCCTCAGGCTGGGTTGGACCAATGGTTATCAAACTCATTCTAAGCAGCAGGGCTTTAAAAAAATGAAATCTAGTCAGACCCCGATATATATATATATATAACAGATTAAAATGGAGTCACTCAGGAAGAGGTGGGGTGGAGGCCTGGAGCCCCATCTATTTACTACTTTAGGCTCCCCATTATCCCCACTTTCAGCAGGCTCTGAGGTCCTGCTTCTGAATCCAAGAGCTATTCAGAACATAGATTGAAAACCGCTGGACTACACAAAGGAAGGATGTGGTTAAGTGCACCGTGATGGCTCTATGAGCCCAAGTAGCTTCTTTAGACTTCTTTTTAGCTCTTTTTCGTCTGTTAAAAGACAAAATAGGAATAGAGAATGGTGACAGAATGAACAGGTAGATTCCCCACCAGGAGGCATCTGCAGACGGGGGGAGTGTGGGAGGGAGAATAAACCTTTGTCTTGGTACTCCTATAGCTTAGCACAGAATGCCTTGTCCATTGTAAGCATTTGGTAATGAATGGGAACAATGACTCCAACTTTACAAGAATGATGAAAAACAAGTCAACAGCCATCCACAATACCATGCATTTGTTTCTTCCTTGCCACCAAGTGGGTGACACAGACCCAGATATTCAGGTAAAGAAACCCACGGCCTCCAAAATGAATGTGTTTACAAGGACAAAGCTGGCTATGTCTAAGTAGTCCCTGAAATGTGGATACTAAAGAAGGAAAGTAGAGAAGTGAATATTTGGTGTCACACCAGCCACATGATTGTGAAAAGGCATGATGGCCTGTGGGGTAACAGGGGCAACCGCAGCAGACCTGGCAGAAGGAGAGTCAACATTCTCAGGGAAAGAGTCTGAACCTGTCAACTTTGCTTACGTGGAGATACACTTTTGTCCAAAGTTCCTGAAAACACTAGAAAGAGTGTATGTGGGACTAACTATTTTTTGAAAGGTCTTTAGAGACATGCTATTGCTTGTTTTCACACCCTCCTAGGGATGCCGGGGGAGTGACGAGAAGGATTATCTGCATTTCGCAGAAGGAGGAGCAGTCTTGGGAAAGGGATGTGGGCGGGTAGAGGCAGCAAACTATTTTCTGACAAAGATCACAATTGAAGCAGGTGCCCTGGTGCCTACTGTGAAGGCACAAAATAGCCTGATCACCCTGGAAGGTTCCATAGGCATGAATGGGAGAAACGAAGGTAAACAGGCAGAGGCTGAGTAGAGAGCATCTCATGAAAGCCCGCGGAGAACACATCTCTTCCTCAACGATGAGAAAAGAGGACACTGTTGAGGCCCTTGGAAACAAGCCCAGCACTCTTACTTCTGTCATTATGCTCTTTGATGCCAAAAAACCAAAACTCTTTAGATTCCGAGGCTTGGAGAATCACTGCCCCCAGCTCAGGTCCACAAGCCAGCCACGCTCAAAGCTTGTCTCTGCTGAGGTGCCTGGACATCCACCCTGAAGGGGACCTTTGGGATTGGATACGATCCATGCCACTGAAGCAAGTGATGAGCTCTCCTAGAACCAACGTCAGGGGGCAGTTTTCAGCTTAAATGAGAAAATGCATTCATTTAAAGCACTTAGAATAGGGCCTGGTGCTTCGCTGATGTTACTGAGGTTACTTGGTTATCACTCTTGGGGATTCATTGCCAGCCCATTGGTGACCATCCCAATGAACTTATAGAGCATATATCATTATTTACAATCATGATAAATATAGTCATTTTTTGCTTCACAGTCACTCTCTAAACTTCAAAATTATGTTCAGCATTTTGTAAAAGTTTCTTCAATTTTCTTATAAAAATTTTTAGCTGGTGTTAGGGTGCAAATTTGTTTTCCTTAAAATAAAATTATTTGACTAATTAAAAAAAAGAATAGGGCCTGGTGCGTAAGAAGCACTCAACAAACGTTACTGCCTATTTAAAAATCCTGGCCCTTGTTATAGTTGGCAGTCTTCTACTGCTTTTGTTGGGAATGAATTCTGTAAGTTCTCTACCTGCATGTAAAGTATGTTTTGCTTTTTTTTTTTTGGTCAGGTACCTAGAATTATTTGACTCAAATTGAAGAGTAGCCTGCTCTTGGGCTCTATGGAGTAGGGAAAATTATTTAGGATTTAGAGAAAAATGGGCCCTGGTTTCATTCATCGCTCTGCCACTTACTATCCATGTGGCTTGGGGCACAATATGTCATTTTTCTCAGCCTGAGTTTTCTCATCTGTGAGCTGTAGATATAATTCCTGCCTCATACGTTTGTTGATAACGGATGAGAATGCTCTTTGCAAACTATAAAATACTATAAAAGTAATGGGTTCTTTTTAGTATTAGGAATTTGGGGCTTAACCAGACTTGCTTCCCTCCCGCCTCACATGTATCCCCCAATTCACTCTGAGCGTTGCAGACAGTGATGGCCAAACATGTCTCAGGTCTGCCAAACTGCATAGAACTAGTTGACACAGAATAGTCAATTGACCGTTTTGATTAAATTATCCAGCCAATTCAAGCAGTTCATTTTCTCAGTTGTCCCCATCTCCATCCACAATCAACCCCACTCAAGTGACCCAAAACTGTGGCTTGTGATATCATATAAATATATCCTTCAAGCAACGTGATGTTCTTCTTGGACCATCTTCACCACCCAGGGATGCTAGGTACCCGGGAATCAATTTGTGCTTCAAATGCATGTGACATCTTAATCATCCAATACAAATGCTACTTCAAGCAAGCAATAACAGATGGTGGCCTGAATTTTATAGCATCACCAGCATTTTCTGGGCAAAATTTATAGTTCAATCATCAGTGAGCTGAGTCCTGCCTCATTTTTTTTCTGTTTAATCTTTAGCAAACAACCATTCTGAAAACCCAAAGCATGTGCTGTAATGAAGCAATGGCCATTGACCAGTAATGTAGTATGTATTTCTGTCCACCCCACTCCTCCATTCTCAGATTGTGTGCACCCAACATACATAGTAAAGAAAGTGTCAAGGCCAGGTGTTGGTGTGGGGGTCCCAGGGAAGAGCACCTTTATCTTCAAGTTGAAATACTAACAGGAAGATGGGATTTCACGACATTCCATGGCCCTTGAAGAACCTTCTACCTACTCAATACTCTTCCCTCCAACTAAGGCCTCCAGCAGCAGGACCAGTCTTCTGATCCTTGTGAATGTAGGTCTAATATAGTCCCTCAAGCATAAAGGGCATCTTCAGAAAGGATGGATGAACTCAGCCTCGTGGGACAAGCCCAGACACGGTTGGAGTCTTGGCCCCATCATCTATTACCTACGTGACCTGGAACAAGTCAACGTCATCTCAGATTCCTTGTCAGTAAAAAGAGCTAATAATAACCTTTGCTTTATAGACCTATTGTAATGATTAAACAAGATAATATTACGTAAGGCACTTTGCACAATGCCTGACACATAAAAAGCACTCAATAAATTGTAGTTAATAAAAAGCGTTATTATATATTTGCTATATGTGAGGAATGGTTCTAATTTTTAACTGTATTACCTTATTTAAATAAAATAAACCTTTCCTCAAATGTCACCTTTCAGTGAGGTCTTCTCCAACCACTTTATTTAAATTTACTAATTTTCTGTCTGCATCACTCCTTATCCCTCTGCCTTGCCTTCCCCCCTTATAAGTTATTTCCTTTTAAAATACTATATAGTTTACTTAATTGTTTAATGACAGTATCCCTCCACGAGAATGGGCATGAGGGTAAGGAATTTTGTCTGTTTTTTTCTTTGCTGTGTCTCCAGAGCCTACAATAGTAGCTGGTATCTCATAAGTAATCAATAAAAGTTTTGAATGAATGAATAATGTAATCCTCAAGAAAATCCTATGAAGCAGACACTATTAGTATCCCCTTTTTACAAGTGAAGAGGGTGATGCACAGAGAGATAAAGAAACTTACCCAGGGAAGGGTTGGGATTTTAAAGCAATGACTTGGCTCCAGAGTTTGCCATCTTAACCACTATACCACACTGTTTCTTTTAAAGAACTCATGGAGGGAGAGAGGGGGGAGAGGGGTGAGGGGAGAAGGGAGAGAAAAGAGAGGGAGAAAATACGAATGAGAATAAAGGGAAGAGTGTATGTTATTCTATTTTTCATTTTGTTTTTTGCTTTTTGTTTTCCTCCTCCTCCCCAGGATAGTATCTTTTTCTCTGATGAAATTTCTGTGCAGTACTTTGGGAATCTAGCTTTGACCTTTTGATAAAGGCAGTGATCATTCATTTGTCCCCAAAATATCATCTTTAGAGGACATTTCCATTGTCCAACTATCACTCCGTTGTTTTAATGTGTCTTTTTTACAAAGCTAAACAGGTAGGAATTATTTACACACCAAATAACTCATAGCTATTCAATACCATACTAGAGGTTCTAGCCAGTGCAATAAGGCAAGGAAAAAAGGCATCCATATTGGAAAAGAAGAATTAAACTGTCTTTACTCACAGGTGATATAATTGTCTATGTAGAAAATCCAATGGAATCTTCAAAAAAGCTCCTGGAACTAATATGTGAGCTTAGCAAGTTTGTAAATATAAGACTGGTATACAAATATCAATTGTACTTCTATATCCTAGAAATCATACTAAGTGAAGTAAGTCAGACAGAGAAGGACAAATATCATATGATATCGCTTATATGTGGAATCTAAAAAATAATAATACAAATGAACTTATTTACAAAACAGAAACAGACTTACAGACATAGAAAACAAACTTATGGCTACCAAAGGGGAAAGGGGGGGGATAAATTGGGAGTTTGGGATTGACATATACACACTACTATACATAAAATAGATAACCAACAAGGACCTACTGTATAGCACAGGGAAGTTTACTCAATATTCTGTAATAACCTAAATGGGAAAAGAATCTGAAAAAGAATAGATACTTATATATGTACAACTGAATCACCTTGCTGTACACCTGAAACTAATACAACATTGTAAATCAACTATAGTCCAATATAAAATTAAAATTTTATAAAAATAATGGAAACTTGGGGAAAAACAATTAGAAGTTAAAATAAAAGGATACTATTTGCCATAGCATCCAAAGTATGAAATAGTTAGGGATACATCTGAAAAAGTTAGGAAAAACGTGTACACTGAAAGCTACAAAACACTGCTAAGTGAAATTAAAGATCTCAATAAATTGAAAGATACACTGTCTTCATAGCTTTTAAGACTGAGTGTTGTTAAGATGTCAGTTTTTCCCAAATTTGATATATAGATTCAACACAATCCCTGCCAAAATCCCAGCAGTTTTTTTTTTCTTTTTCTGGAAATTTACAGGCTGATTCTAAAATGCATATGGAAATTCAAAGGACCTAGAATATCCAAAACAACTTTGAAAAGGAAGAATGAAGTTGGGAGACTCACACCATCTGATTTCAAAACTTATTATAAAGCTAGAGTAATCAAGACAGTGCAGAACTGGCATAGGGATAAAATATTGATCAATTAAGAATCTAGAAATATATATATATATATATATATAAAATTGATTTTTGATTTTCAACAAATGTGCTAAGGTAGTTCAATGGAGAAAAGATATTTTCCTTAAGAAATGGTACTGGAACAACTAGATATCCATATGTGAAACAAAACAAAACTTTGATCTCTACCCTGCACCATATGCAAAACTTAACTCAAATTGGAAAACTGCCCTAAATGTAAAAACAAAACTACAAAACATCTAGAAGAAAACATAGGTGAAAACCTTTGCAACTTTGGGTTAGGGAAAGACTTCTTAGATATGCTACCAAAAGCATAATCCAGAAAAGAAAAAAAATGATAAACTGGATTTCAACAAATTAAAAATTTCTACTCTACATTTAAATGCTTCTACACTCCAGATTTTTAGTCAGTGTTGGATTCGTAGTAATTATCTGGATAGCACAATAGTTTTGCCCTGTGTTTCCATCCTCTTTTTTTAAAATTAATTAATTTATCTATTTATTTTTGGCTGCATCGTGTCTTCATTGCTGCGTGTGGGCTTTCTCTAGTGGCGGCGAGCGGGGGCTACTCTTCCTTGTGGTGCGTGGGCTTCTCATTGTGGTGGCTTCTCTTGTTCTGGAGCATGGGCTCTAGGCACGCAGGCTTCAGTGGTTGTGGCACGCGGGCTCAGTAGTTGTGGCTCACGGGCTCTCTAGAGAGCAGGCTCAGTAGTTGTGGTGCATGGGCTTAGTTGCTCCGCGGCATGTGGGATCTTCCCAGACCAGAGATCGAACCCGTGTCCCCTACATTGGCAGGCGGATTCTTAACAACTGCGTCACCAGGGAAGTCCCCCCATACTCTCTTAGTACTGCAAACCATAGTGGGCCATGTTTCACTGGTTATTTGTCTGAAAAACAACATGTTTGGCCTGGAGGCATTAGAAGATGCCATTGATTTAGCCTCTGTAATTCCTTCAGCTCAGAAAGAGCTAGGCTGAAAGCTAAAAATATTGGGGTATAAAGGCAAGATGGAGCATTGATAGATAGTTGGATGGGGGAGGAGGGAGGAAAGGAAGGAGGAAGGGAGAAAGAGAGGGAGTTCTAGACGGAGAGAGACACGGACTGCAATAGGGAGACAGAGACGGAGAGAGATGTGTTACTCAGAGGAAAACGGAGGAATCCTATTTAACATCCCTCTTCGTTGCATTCCTAGCCCTTCTCAAGTGAGAGAGGAGTAGAATGCCAGCCAGCACCTGGCAAGTGGACGTAACCCTGAGGTCCCCTGGAGCAATGCCAATGAGAGTTCTCAACCATGTATGTCACAGAGGAGAAAGGAGTTTTTGAGGACCCCTGCTCTAGAGAGCAGCATGTTGCATCTGTGATTTTGTGCAGCAGGTGAGAAGGGAGAAGAATGACACCTGCCTCCTAAGGCTCCATTAGCACAACACCCTTCTTGACTAAGCTGGAGAACCAGGGTCAGCACGGACAGTCAGATATTTAGGGGGATTTATGATGTTAGTGAGTATACTCTACATCCTAACCATCACAGAGATGCACGTGTACCCCCGAGGGAATATTTCCATAACTGGACTGTTTCTTCCTGGATCTTCCAGTAATTTCTTGTCTCAATCTGTGGGCATTATTTATGTATTGCCAGTGGTGCTGGGGCGTCTGCTTCCCCATTTCTGGAGCTGGCAAAGCAGATAACCAGAGCTCTGACTTGGTCAGGATCATGCTGGCCAGGTCACACTGTCCCCAGCTGCAGTATGTTGGCAGCAGAGGCAAGCATAATCACTAGTTGACATTTATTAAGCACTTGCCATGTGCCAGGCACTAGAAGAGCCTTACTTGGATTTTATTTTATCCTCACAACAGCCCAATGAGGTAGGTACTAAGCTAATCAGTGATAGAGCCAGCATTCACATCCAGGTCTATCTGACTCCAAAGCTGATGTCCTTTCAAATACACACAAGGCTGCATGATTAATTTATTTAAAGAGATCTTTGAACAGCCCCATCTACAGTTGGTTAGCACTAGGTGAAACCTCAAAATATGCCAAGCCTATGTGTTATTTACCCCTTGTTATTAAAAGTCCTTTTCAAATGTCTTATGTTACTTTCCTGCCTAATTAATGAGTATACTTTCTGGGGTAGATTTGACATTTTTGTTGTGACCAAAAGTCTCGCACTATCCTGGCTGGCGAATATTGGAGGGAAAAGGCAATTCGGCTATAAACGTACTGATTCTCAGGCACACTCCACTCCAAGTTGTTCTTAGGAATACATTCTGACATTGGCTTATGTTTTTGTCATTTGCTTTTTTCTACAAAGGAGCAACAGCAGAGACGGAGGGGGAGGGAGGGAGGGCGTGGAGAGAGAGAGAGAGAGAGAGAGAGAGAGAGAGAGAGAGAGAGTGTTTGGGGCTTTGGTTTTTCACAAGCTTTTGTGATATTAGACTTAGTCTAATAGCTAAACTAAGGCACTATTGACATCATCATCACATCAAACTACAGCGCTTATTTGAAAAGTTCAGTACTTGACCATTTGATTGCTATGCTCATACAGCATACCACCAATGTGAAGTGAAAATACACACACACACACACACACACACACACACACACACACACACACACACACTCTCTCTCTCTCTCTCTCTTTCATACACAGAGGCAAAACTAGGGGTTTTAGTGGTAGTCACAGCCTACTGTCTCAGAAGAAATACAGGGCTCTCAATGAGAGGAAATGACATAATCATGAGATCATAGTACACAGGACATGGACTCCAGCGATGCACATGTAAACAATTCAATCTGAACATAAAGCGGCACCACACTGAATCCACACAGAACAAGCAAGACTTCACCTCTTCTCTCTAAAGCAGGAAAGTTTTCCGTTTGGGTCCTGCCAACCAAAACCAAAGGACTGTTGGTGTGTTTAGTTGATTTATGAAGCTATGTGCTCCTGAGTCTGCTCATCTAGAGACTGCTGAAAAGATAAACAGGCCTGTCCGTTATGAGACAATTTTGGCAAAAACAGCTTGGAATCAGTCTTCCTGTGGCATCTGCTACCAGGGTCGGCTCTGGATAGAAGTGTAAAGTGAGTAAGAATTGACTTGACCATCTCATATCCTCCTTCTGTACTCCTTTTTCTCCATTTTAGCATCCCCTCCCCAGCTTAATTCATTTAAGCCAATATTTATGGAACTGAACTCAACATTTATGGTATCGTCTACCAGGCACTGTGCTTGGGTGCTCTGCCCTGGTCCTGCAATATTCCTGGCCTTCACCAGTATTTGAACATTGAACTTGGTCTTTGTCTTTCCATAGCCTGAGCCTATGTGAAAAACACCTCAGGCTGAGAGGATTGATTCATTTCCAGCCTCATCTGCAACTGCCTGCAATCTAATTTTTCAATTGATGCCTCTGAATGTTACACACACACACACACACACACACACACACACACACACACACACACCCTCAGCCTTGGTTGTCTGGTTTGAAGGAGAACAGCTATAGTGATCTACGAGTTCTCTTTATTGCTTTCTTGATGAAGGGGTGTGTTAAAGGCTCGAGATAGCTCAACAGTAATATTGAGAAAGGGTAACTGTCCAAACACAACCAAAATGATGTTATTTTCGAGAAAAAGTGAAGTGTTTGAAAAGTACATGCTGTTTCCTTTCATCATCACTACCCCTACATTTTTTTTTAAGTGGAATGATTCCAATTTCTCCCCAAGGGCTCCATTTTCACAGAGGCTAACAGAACCCACCCACACAGGTATGGTAACGTACAAAGGGCACAGCACTCAGCTGGACGTCCCGAGACCAGGCTCCAAGCCTTGTGTGGTGCAATTGGCCGAAGTGTCTTGCTATCTGGGAGCAGAACTGCAGCACACATTGCCGTAGAAAGAGCACAGGACAGGTATTAGAAAACCAGGATTCTAGGCTGACCTCTGCTATGAACTAGACGCGTGACTCTGGGAAAGTGACTGACCCTTCCTGAGTCCTTATCAGGTCAGCAAAAGTGTTGGTCTCATGTGACGTGTGAACATGTTCAGGTACAAAAAGAAAATCTGTAATGGCTCCTTGTGGCTACCATGTATGCTCAGTCTTGACAGTTTAAGTGCTTGCTGGGAATAACCCAATGGATCAGCAAAAGGATTGACTGTGGCTTGATGTGTCAGACAGAATAACAGATTCACATTATCGAAGGGAACCAAATCAAATATGGTGGCCTGGTCTGGCTGGTCTCTGATTAACCTCTGCCAAACCTATGCTTCCTGATCTCAGTGGTATGGCTCTGCACTGCTTTTTTTCCCTGTCCTGTCAATTTGGCTCACTGTTAGCATAGAAGAAACTGCATGCACCTCCCTGAAAGTCACTGCCAGGGTAGTCTGGCTCTGCTGCTCAGACATATCCCATTCCATCTGTTCCTCCCTGAAACAGAGGGCTGGTACCCAGCTTCAGATCCAGGCAATAAAATGGAGCAAGCAGAATGACACAACTTTCACACTGTAGGTTTCTTAAGCTACTCGGCATGCTACGCTGCATGGCAGTTGGCCCCAAATGGATTGAAGTTGGAAAAAAAGACAGAATTGGCCATTCAGTGTTAGCTTTGACCTCATCCACAACTTTAACTTGTTTTTTTATCAACATTAAAGGACTCTGTCTGTCTTAGTGACTAATTTGCCTTTTCCTCTTCTGACCTGGCCTTGCCTCCTGAGGGGTAAGTGGAGAAAATGAATGGGTTCAAGGGTCACTTCTCAGAAGCCTTCGTTGATATCCCCACATGACGTCTTCCCCACCAACAGCGCCCCGTGACTGCCTCACTGTAAACGCCATGTCGCCATCCTCTGTCCTCTGAAGACTGAGTTCCTTGAGGGCACCTATCGTATCTTGCATTTGTCTCTGTGGCCCAGGGTCTATCTAGCACGAGGGCACAAAGTCAAAGCTCGATAGATTTTACTGATTGTTATTACTATTATTGGTGCTAAAGAAGGGCTTTACCAAAATTGTTCATTGGGAGACCCCACGTAGGCACACAATATCCTCTCCAAGCCTCAATTTCCTCGTGTATCAAATGGAAATAATAATAGTGCCTACTTCCTGAGCTTTTGGTGGGTGAGAATTAATGACACGAATTGTATCAAGCGCTCGGGGACAGAGGTTGGCCCATAGCACTCACTCAACACATACTAGTTGTTACTATTTTTAGTCATGAGGTATATTTGAGGCAGCTTGACTTGTCTTCGAAAACAGAGGAGGCCAGTTTCTTTCCAGAGAAGAAAAGAAGACGCCTTCTGTCTCCCAGCCTGTATCTGGCCTCAAAATAACAGAGGAATTCTTAAAAACTGCATCCCCCTGTCATGAGGTCAAATAACATGAGAAAACCCAGTAGGACAGCACCCACCCTGGATGCTGTCCACTGTGAAAGGCACCACGGGGAAAACCCCAGGGAGCAGAGGCCCACCTAGCTCCCTGCCTCCCCACACACACTCCCAAACCCAGAAGTAACCACTGTCTCTGAACTATAACAACACACGTGCCTAAACGTTGATAGACACTGTTCTAGAGAGTGTGGGAAAATGCCCCCCCGGATAGTCTCACCATATTCATGGAAGGTCAGTACTGCTGCTGTTGACAAAAATATCCTGAGGAGAAAATGTGCAGAAAAGAGTTAAAAAAAAAAAACCCAACAACTTCCCGCCAACTGATGGGAGATAAGAGAAAGGGAACCTGAAACATATCCTTGAAGAGAATACTGGCTATTGGAGAACTTTTTAATCTTCATTAATAATCCCCGAAAAGAAAGAAAAATTGTAAAGAACCAGCACAATCTGTGAGTCACGTGCATGGCAGATAAAAGACACCTAGCTCAGAACGTGCGGGAAGGGAGGCCCTCACCACGGCAGAAGTTTGGGAGGTGTCCAAATCCAGCAAGTGGGATATAAGATCATGTTTATCTACTTAAGAATGTATTTATGCAGGCCTCCTACTGTTAACAAGCCGGGTATGGTATTAGCTATGCGTTCTTTATGTCATCTGAACTCCAATTCTACCGACTGCTCCACGGGGACTCTTCATTCACAAGGTAAGAGTCTGGGTTCCCGCAAAGCCAAAAGAAACAAAACAATGCTCCTTTCAAAGTGCAACAGCAATCACAAACATCCTTAATTATACATGAGGGCCTAATAAACGGGAGACTGTGCCCTGCAGTTGTCAGCAGGACAGGTGTGTACAAGATACCCAGACCAGGGCCTGCCGTTTCTGCAAGCATGGAGTTCAAAGCGATTCTCCAAGGCTATCTCTGTTAACCGCGGGCGCATGCTGACGATGAATTGGGACTAATTTGGAAACATTCAGCTGCTTGGGAATGTGTGTATCAATTCCCTTCCTTCATAATTTATTCAGCATTTTGATTGTGGTGCTCAGCAATAAATAACTGAAACTAGTTCTAACTGCTCTGAGATTTCGTCTTCTGTCTTCACCACTGCTTTTGATATTCTCCAAGATAGCCCACATTCAACTTTATATGCAAACCTGAAATGGTATTCAGGAGGAGAAGGGAGAAAAAAAAGGGAGCCAATAGCTCTTTCGCTTTGGGAGTTGAAAATAAGATCATATTCAAAGTGCAGCATTTATGGTCCAATGCTGAATACATAAAATATATGACCGTTACAAATTCACCTTTCATGGCAAAGCCATGCTCTTGTAGTGATATATCTTACTGCTAGATTAGAGCTTTTAGCATGATGAAGGCATCTTTCATCTTCTCCTAGATGCAGGCTGGGTTCTCCTTTGGGGATGTATTTTTGCCCGTCACAATGCCCCACAGCCCTGAGACAGAGGGCTTACAAGAGGACCCGAGTCATTCACCAAAGGGCTGAAGCCACTTCAAAGGGGGAGCGCCTAATTGGAGGTATGCCATCTGCATGGGATCACACTGTTTCAGACTGCCATTCTCTGCTGAATCCAAAGGGAGAGGTCGGCCAATGTTGCTTTCTGGAATCAGCCCAAAGAGGTAAATCTAACATCACAAATATTCAGCCAATACAAGTTTTTGGCAATAACAAAAAGACAGTTTGGGGTTAGGTCATGGTACAGGTTAGTCGCTAGGAAAAGAATACACATATCATGTACATCAGTGACATGGTTACAATGCAAATGTAATTAAACCAGGATAGTTATGGAATGGCTTTCTAGATTCTTCTAAATCCACCCCAAATCTTAGTGTATGGATCAAAGACAAATTTTCATGGATTTTGCAAATCATAAAACAATTGATCAGTGCCGCGGCTTCTTCTTTCTTCAACTTTTGAGACTCATAGCCCAAATCTTGCATTGCTGTAAGTCTTTACCCATCACAATCAGCCCTAAAAGCTATCTTCCCAAAGCCATCTCTTGACTTCCCCCTCCCTCTCCTCCCCCTTCTTTAGTTCTTCATGCACCCAATATTCCTGACACATGCCTTACTCATTTAAATTCCCCAGTGACTAGCCCAAAGCAAAGCACACAGAAGGCATTCTGCAAATCTTTGAATGAATATGAATGAATGACAAAATGAGGACAGTACATGGCTTGGTGACAGCTGTGTTGGATGCACAGGGGCACTTTTCACTTACTTCCCGTTCTTAGATGTGTTCCGGGCCTTTGTGGATGACGGAGAGTTGGCGCCTGGATTAGTGTTTGGAGAACCCCGTCTATCCTTACTATACCCACAGAAAGAATAGAAAAATATACACAACAATGACCACAGAGACAAAAAGAAATTAGTTATTTCATTTAAAGACTTTCAAGGCGTCTCTCTTTCAATATCTTAATCTCTCTTCTCCCCCCACGCCCCCCCCGTGTGTGTGTGTGTGTGTGTGTGTGTGCGCGTGTGTGTGTGCGTGCATGTGTCTCTCTGTCTCTCTCGCCTGTCAAAATAAAGCGTGATCTTATCCAGTGCTGTCCTTCAAAGGTACAGAGAGTGGGAACCATTGGTCAAGTTCAAAGAAAGCTATTCTTTTGGCATTCAGAGCTTGAGCTGGTGGATGCCATTAATGACAGTGCCACAGCCCAGGCCTCAAGAGAGGCTCTGGCCAAAAAAATTAACTAGTCTTTAACCTAAAATCCTTTATTTCCTGTCTCTGGGTTCTCTGTACTTCAAGTTCAGTTCTGAAGCTGCTGACTTGCTGTGAAGTATGTGGATGCCAAATGACTTCTAAAAGTCTTTGGGAGATACTATCAGATAAATTAATAATTTTCACTCATAATGTTAACATGGGAAGGCCGTGAATTCAGATATTCTTTCAGGTGAAGCACCACCTGCTTCATGAGTAATTGAATTTAGATCTGCACCTTCAATAACTGCACAGCTTATGTCAAACCTTGGAAACAATTACGAAATAAATCACTAGGAAGGTCTGCTTAATCTCTTCAGGTTAATAAACGCAGACAAATTAATCACTTGAAGGTAAACAAAAAGGAATAATTGATTGGAGGCTTCTTGATTACTTTATTCTATTTTCTTTATCAAACTATTTTTACCATTATCTTCAATTCAGCTGCTCTGCCTTGAAATTATTACTTTACTTCATCTCCAGATTTCCATGGAAACCAGTTCAAAGCCTTTTCCCCCGTTTGATGATGTGTGGAATTATTTATCCTGATTTCATCAGAAAGAATTTTTTTTTGTTACTAAGATCTACGTCAGCATAACCTTTTACAGAAAGTGAAGGTAAAGAAGAAAAAGGCATATCTTGGCTTTCAATGAGTATAACAGAGCCTTCCAAAGGCACAGGATATTGCCTCAGAGAATGTCAAAGAGCTTTCCAGATATTTATGAATCTTTTAAGTACCTCAGAAATAGATGCCTGCAAGTAGCTGTATTTAGATGTGGGGTGAGGTAGGGTGAGAGGGTGGGTCACAAAAGGTATTCTGCCTCACATCCATCAGCTTTAAGTGGCTACGTGGATGTGACTGGAACAAGAGATAATCATGGGTTCCTGGCGATTGCCAAGGCAATACAGATGTGTGTGAGCACAGGGCTAATCAGACAGATAGCGAAAGTTCCAGCAGGTAGGATTCAGTGTCCAGGAGGGCTCCAAAGCACTCCTTTGAAGTGGGAGTCACCAAGGTGAGCGCCAATCCTTCTGCTGGGGTGGGTGGCTCTGGAGAGAGTAGGCGCACAGTCTGTCCCCCAGGAGATGTCAGAAGCCCGCTGAGACGAAGTGCTGAAGAACTCATGCAGCACTGCCCCTGCCCATCCACGCTGACTTCCTGGCAAAGAACTCCTTAACCATCCCTGGGACCATAGCAGCTACCATCCTCATTCAGAACCCCCCTCAGAAACGAAGTGATAACTGGACAAAAGACTAGAACTCAGAAGAATTCATAAGTGTCTCTTCCAGAAGGCTGCTGCAGTCTCATGCAGAGGATGAAATACGCTGTGTGTTGCAAAATTCAAGCGAGTCTCAATTCCCTCACTTCCACATTCAGCTCACTGGCCACTGAGCCTTCCTCCTCCCACCCCCTCACTCAAACTGGAGGCAGTGGGAAACTTTGATGGAAGCCTTCTGAAACAAGGGATCTTTTGATCTTGCAGGCTGCTAGGTTCAGAATAGTAGGTGGTCACTCAACACCCTGTCTCCCGAGTCGCTAAGTTCAGGCATCCACGTTCTTTTGAATAAAAGACACCCATTCCCACTGCTGTATTCCCAAGTCTGTGCCTTGCGAGCCAAGGGTCTTTAAAATCTGCATGACAAGTGACCCTCTTTAAGCTCAATGCAGGGCACCGCAGGACATCTGGGAAAGCTGTCAGCTGGCCGTGGCGACCTTATTAACAGCTGCTTTGGAGGTGGGAGGAGGTGGTGGTCCTGGAGCAGTCTTCCTTTAAGTGATCGAAATAAGGACCCCCTCTGACCAAGTGCCAAATCCTTTAAGGGCAGATCTGAGTGGAATAAACACAAAACTTGCTCAGAGAAGAATCACAGACGGAAGGTACGGCACCAAGACTGGAGGTGAAAGTAATCAAGTAACTCAAAATGTTTGTTCCCTGCCAATAGCAGATCCACTGACAGTGGCAAAAGGTTTCTGAAAGTGGGGGAGTGGCCAGCAGAATGGCGGCAGGCTTGGATCCTAGGAGTTTAATTCTGTAGATGTACTAAGGAACTGTTGTATAGAAAGGTTGGCCTAACACTGAGGGGAAAGAGCTCCCCCTCAAAGTTCCAGGCTGAGTACGTAAGTCTGGACAAGATGCTATGATTCTGAAACTTTGAGAAAGAGAGACCCCAAGTTTTCCAGAAGTGCTCCACGAGAGAGAAAGAGAAAATCTTGCAACTGCAGACTGTCTGGGAGCCTCAGAGATCTGAAAAAACATGGGTCAATGATCCAAAGATTAAGATGCTGCCGAGGATGCTGACCACTGAAAGAAGCATGTGGCAATCCCAGGGACTTACAGGAATAAGCCCTGCCTGCTTTGGGGATACCTGGATGATAACTTGGGGGTATATGAGATTGAGGGGGCTGCCTGGAATTAGAGCTAGTTTCCAACTTACACATCTGAAACAGGCGCACCCCAGTTGTCATTATTTTGTCTGTCTCTAGACGACTTGTCAGCCCTTTTGACTTTCATCTCCTCTTTGGGATATTAAAAGCTATGGCCTGAAATCCCAGGGGGCATGGATCCAGGCTTCTCCCACTCCTTAGGAGTAGCTATCTCTTTCCTGGGGTAAGATTCTTTCCTCTCTCCCTCCCAAGCCAGCCTCATCAAAGACCTATGGATACAATTCCAGGTGGGTTCCTGATAGGAAAATTTAATGAATACCAGCACTCGCTCTGTCTGTTTGGTCGGCTGTCCATCAACATGTATCGTAAACCATTTTCCATCGGCTCCACAAATGTCTCCAACACCAGAAAAGTGAAAAATAAAATCCTGCAGTATTATGCACATTGTATCCAGGTGGGAAAACTGTGACTAACCCAACTCTTCAGCATTTTCAAAGTGTTTCTGATTGAATAATTTGATGCTGAAATGGCATCCAGGGTACTTAACCCAAAATGGCAATCAGATCCACTCCAATCTGGATTTTTTCTCTTAGGTCAGAGAGGTACTTGAGGGAGAAGAACCTAGCAGTTTCAAACACCCTCGACTCACTTTCTTGATGGGTGGCATACAGAAACTTCTGCATTTCCGGTAGTACATCGTAAGCTCTTTTTGGAATTAATTCGTCTCAGACTCATGAGAAATAGTTGTGTTGCTCTAACTAAAAGAGCACTGAATTTTTTAAAATTAATTTTCAGGGCCCTAGGAATTTGAAATTGTATTTCGGAAGAGAGAGTTGGGCTATAATACTCATTGTCTACGTATCTTTTATTTGGCACTTAGCATGGGGTGCCTGTAGTGTTGTTTCTATTTTACTGTTTATCCATCTCTCCAACTAGCTCTTAAGAGGGCGCTCCAAAAAATATTTGTTGAACAAATAAATGAAAAAGCTGCATTTCGGCTCAGTGGAAAAGGAGTGCCAACTGTATCAATGTCTGGCACCGGTGGGAGAGAAGGAAGTGGTGACACACATGTCCCATATTTTCCACGCCTAAGGAAGAACGGTCTGGGAAAACTGGATTCCAGTTACTGATGGTTGATCATCACGTGGATCACAAAGAGGTGAGCTTAGAAAGGACTTGCTCGGATGGTTGGCTAGCGGCGCGAATAACAACAGAAAGTCTGTTGCATTTGTATGGCTTTTAGTGTTTTCCCAGTGTGTGTTCTTGTAAGTGGTAACAGAGATGAAACCCAAGCTATTGCTAAGGGTTTACTTCAAGTCTCTCTGGGGAAACGGTAGCTACTCTTTGCTCCCTAGAAATGACCTTTGGCTTCTTAGAGCTCCCAGGATAAGGAAATGTGCTTTACAAATATAGAGTCTAGCAGGCATAGAAGCTCATCTATGTCCTTCCCAAAAGGTGCTTGAGTGCCCTCTACAACATATCAACCCACCGAGTGGTTGTCTTGTGAAGCCTTTTAAATCATGATTGCTTCCCCATGAAAGCCTGCTTTTCTATTTTCTAAGAGGCTCACGTTGCTGAAGTATTTTTGCCCTTGTCCTGTTACTGAGCAAGACAGCTCTTCAAATATTGATTTCCTTTAATTAGAGCTGGTGAGGATTCTTCATTTCATTTTTCTGTCTTGCTAGGTTATGTCCTGAGTGGTTTTCTTTCTTGGTTCCAAACTTTTTCATTTTCTTCTACCCGAAGTGTCTAAAGTCGAGTCCATGTCTCTTTAAGCATCCTCTTCCCATGATCTATGATTTCTATTAACCATCAAGCAAAGAAAGTTCAGTTCACTAAGCTGTGCTTTCCTTTAGCTTCCTCCCCCAGGTTCCCTTTGCTTAACTGTGGGCAATGACTGAGGGTTTTTAGACAAGAGAAAATGCTCATCTTTATTGCTGTGAAGCCCATTGTGGCTACAGTCTCTCAGAAACAACCTCAGGCATTCAAAGCATTTACTCAGGAATCTTGAGTTCTAATCCTGGCTGCCAGGGAGGCATGTGACTTCCTTCTGTCTTAGGATTCTCCTCTCTAAAGCAGAGGCCACTCAGCTGATCAGGTAGACCATTCACACAGAAGCACACAATTACTTTGTAATTGCAGAGCTCCTGGAAAAGGCAGCTGGGACGCTCGCATTATCTTGGCCTCTCCCCTTCCATTAATTTTTCACTCTAACAACTCACCACAGGGGCACTGGGGACTGGAGCAATAAGCTTATTGATTTTGTTGCCCTTTTGCTCTCTTCACCTCTTGGCACATGCTGTTTCTGCCCAGGGAAGGCGGTCACATCCCTGAATGCCTCACTGGCATCAGGAAAGAACATGATCAGTTCCTAAATGATATTATTTTCTCATTTCGGCTGGCTATTCACTTAAGTCTTTACCAAGAGCTTGGATGTTGGCTACAGACTATCAGAGGCCACTGGAACTGTGTCTCACCACTATTGCATTCACATGTAGCCCTGGGTTCCTCCATCAGATAGGGGATTGAGAAGCAAAAAAAAAAAAAAAATCATAGTTCTGGTATTGGATGGTTTAGGGTGATTGAGACCTGAAATATGATGGGAACCTGGACCAGAAGAGTTGTTATGCGGGTGGAAAGAAGGAAACCACGCACGGCATAGCAAAAGGAAATGACTGAACTTGAGAACTGACTCCATCTGGAGAATGAGAATAAAGTCTACATGAGGCTGCTGAGAAGGTTTGGAAGCTGAATGACTGGGAAAACAGAGGTGCCAGTGAAAGAGACAGATTCGTTGAGAGGGGGATCTGGACTAGAGGGGAAGATGATGGATTTGGCCAGGAGCATATCGAGTTGGGGTGTTGATGGACAGTGTCCAGCAGGCAATTAGAGAGATGGCACAGCAGCTCAAGAAGAAAGAGACAGGGTCAGAGGTACAGTCATCGCTCCCAAGTGGGAGTCAAAGCTGTGAGATAAGCCGCAAAGCCTGATGGGACAGCAATCCATTGTGATTAACGAGCGGCCTGTACTGGAACCCGCTTTCTTCCACCCCAGTTTGTGATGATTTACAAGTGGGTTCCAAAGTCTTATAACCCAGGGGCTCAAGGAAAAGAACCTGAGCCAGTTCACTTACTCGTATAGGGTTCAATGCTAAAGTTACTGAGGGAAAGTACAGGCCTCAAGCCTTTTTCGGTCCATAGGCTGCTATGGGTCTGTGCCCATAGGCTGCTTCTCCCCATCCTCTTAGCCCAGCCAGATTGCTTACAGGTCACAAGGCGAGCTGGACACCAAGGGGAGTGGTGGGTGGCAATCACCGTCAACCCATTTCCCAACGACACCTCGCAAAGTACATCCCAGGCTGCTGTCACCTCAGTGTAAGGAGGGCAGCCTGGCAGAGAAGCAAAACTGAGCTTTAGACTTTGGCTTCACTTGCAGCTCATGTCCCTTCCTCTTTGCTCCCTTTTCCCAAGGACTAACCACATATCAGAGACTATACCTCCCATCGATCGTGCTAAAATCCACTCCTATTTTTTGGCATTATTCCCTTCCCTTTTCCTGTTCTCAGCCTTTGCACTGTGCCTTACGAACTGGCATCCTCAGTCACCCTCTCTTAGCATTCCTAATGGTACAAGGATGACACAACTAGTAACATCACGGTTGGGGATGGGGCAGCCTGCCTGGGAGCAAATCAAGGGCTTTGCCCTTGAAGAGCCAAAGTACCTCAGGCTTCCTGAGTTGAGCTGAGTTCAGGAGGGCAATGTTTAAGGACCTGTGGCCATTACCTTTCCCAAATTGAGGCAAGCTTTGGCCTCAAGCTTTCGATCTGTAATCGACCCACCGAATCACCTAACTTCTCTGGGTCTCAGTTTCCTCTTCTGCGAGTCCTACTTCTTAAGGCCACATCAAAGTTTTGAAACTTATAAAACATTAAATAATATATTCACTCAAAAACGTTTACTGTGTGTTTTCTGTGTGCCCTTCATCCTGTTGGGCCCTGGGGATATACTGATGAGTGGGACAAGGTTCCTGCCCTCAGGTGGCCCAAAGGCTGGTGCAGGAGGCAAGCACGTTGACAGATACAAAACAACACCTTGTACCAAATGGGACAAAGCAAGTGTGAAAAGATACTAGGGAAATAAACCAGAGGGCAACCACCTATGCTTAGGGGAATCAGGGAAGGCAAAGGTAAAGCTGAATTACTATGATGAAATTTATGAGTTGTGTTAAAAATCATAAATCAAAAAAAATCAGAAATCAGAAAATGAAACCTGGGTTATGAGAATTTTCAGAAAACAGAACGAATTATGCCTATCCTTAGTTTGAAACACTTATCTGCCAACAGTGGCTCATAGACTTAGACATGAGAATAACCTGGAGAACTTGTAAAACCCAGATAGCTGGGTCCTACCCACAGTCTCTGATTCAGCAGCTCTAGGAAGCGGGCCTGAGAATTTACACTTCTACCAAGTTCCCGGTGATGCTGACGTTGCTGGCCTTTGAGAGCCACTGCCTCATCGCTTCTCCGCCTTTCTGCTAAGATCAAGCGGGGAGAACCACTGCCTCACAAGACGCATGAGACAGCCACACTTAGTGGCCACTGAGGGATCACAGTCTGCCGTATCCATTGCCCCTGCTTTCCAGGCAACACGATTAGAATCTTCTGGATGAAATATTCCCCCCGTACTGCTACTGAGTCAGGAAAAGGCAGACGCCAAGGGCCGCCAACATCCATCTCTGGAGAAGCTCCTGTTTCCTGAGGAAGTGGAAATTACTGCAAACACCACAGAGTGGAGCTCAGAGCAGGTGAGACCAAAATTGGATCCGACAGCATTAATTGAGCTTGAAGTTCTATTTACTGAAAATGATCTGGCATAATTAAAAATTCACAACTGGAGCCTAGTTGGTGAACATTATGCATTAAGGAGTCCCCAGAGGAGGCCAGAAAAGTCTCAGTGAACTTTTAGGAAAGAGGCCAAAGAGGCCAATTGCTGTGGCAGGAATTAGCACACAGAGGGAAAACGAAAAGTCTGTCCATTTCCTTGGAAGTGCGATTCTGACTTTCTACTTCAGAATGACGTGAACCAAGGGCGTCGCTGGGGGCGGGGGCAGGAACTGATCATTTATTCATTTCCTTTTCTGTGGTGAATAATTACTTTGTTTTTACTTTCTACTATGTTCTTATGGGATTCTCAAGAATGTCCACTCTGCCTGCACCTTATATATTAAGTTCTTTGAGGACAAGGGTAAATTGTGTTCCTATCTGTTCATAAAGTTTCTTATGACATCTGTCATATAGAAGGTTTTCAATATCTGTTGACTGCTAAGCATCCTGATAAATGTGGCTTCTGACGTATGTTTTTTGAATTGAACAGACTAACACATATTAAGTTAGAGGTCTGGTAACAGAGTCATGTGCCTTTGGGTTTTTGTTCAAATGACATATCAGACCACACCGTAGGCCTACAAAGGTGATAGCTTATCACAGTGCCATTACTGAGCTCCAATGCCCACTGATATGAAAGTCAAGTAGGATAAAACCAGTGGGAATCAGCAACTTTGGAGACTGGCATTGCCAAACGAACTGAAGGCAACTCTAAAGTTGTAGAAAGAGCATGGGCGCTGGCATCAGGCAGACCTGGGGTCATACCCTATCTTTGTAATAGCTGGATGATCTTGGACAGGTTGGGTGATGGAGGCAGGGTTGGTCCTGCCTAACCAAGGCCTCTGATCTTAACACTGGGGCTTCAGGGCACCAATTCTCTAGCTACACGTTAGTGTCCAAAGCCAGGAGCATTCAAATACATTCTTGTGGCTGAACTCCACATCTTAAGTGCTTTCTAAGGGGGTGAATATATTCAAGATTTAAAAGTGCAGCTGGGGGCTTCCCTGGTGGTGCAGTGGTTAAGAATCCGCCTGCCAATGCAGGGGACATGGGTTCGAGCCCTGGTCCAGGAAGATCCCACATGCCGCGGAGCAACGAAGCCCGTGCGCCACAACTACTGAGCCTGTGCTCTACAGCCTGCAAGCCACGACTACTGAGCCCACGTGCCACAACTACTGAAGCCTGTGCACCTAGAGCCCATGCTCCGCAACAAGAGAAGCCACTGTGATGAGAAGCCTGCACACCACAACAAAGAGTAGCCCCCACTCGCTGCAACTAGAGAAATCCCGCGTGCAGCAACAAAGACCCAACACAGTCAAAAATAAAATAAAATAATAATAAATAAATAAATAAAAATAAAAGTGCAGCTGGCTCCTTAGAAATAAAATAGAAGGGCCATGTCAACAAGGTGTTGAAAATGCTTTCTGGTGTATTTAGGAAAGAAAAGTTCTCTCAACTCTGCTCCAGTATGTCTCTTAACAGCTCTGTGCCTCTAAAGCAAAGGTTTTTAAAGGTTTCTCTTCATTTATATTGAGAGGGACAGTTAAGGCTCAAAAATATTTCCATTTTCAAAGTGCTCAAGCATCACTCATTCAGGGATCACACATTTGTTTGACTACATGTTGTTTCTAAGTAGGGGCTCCTTTGCAAATATTATCTGTTCTATGATGTGTATAGGCAACTTCTAATTTTCTCTTCCGAGTGAAACCCAATAATCAGCTTCTTTCTGTTGTGTTCCAATTTGGAAATCTGAGCATTCTTCTACTGTGTATGTTCATGGGAGATTAAAATACTGAAAATTCATGGAAACAAATCTTGTTCTCTATCACCCATTAATCACTGTTAAATACTAGGCTTTGTATAATTTATAACAATATACTTCTTTCCACGAATATGAGTTTTTAATAACAGTCTAGTCTAACACAGAGCACTTAGCTAAGCCAAAGATTAAGGTTCTTTATTGAATATACCCCACCTCAGGCAATGGAAAGACTCAGAAATATGGAGCTAGAAGGCTCCTTAGAGACAAGAAAGTAGGGTTCAGAGAGGAGAATGGATGGACCCAACGGAGGTATCCAAGCATGGACATTGAGTTAATGATACAACTTGGCTGGCACCTAGCAAACCTGGCCAGAGCCCCTACAGAATACAGAACAAGGCAGGAAGGCTTGGGACCAAAGATGAGGTAACATGAATGAACTGCGGCTCCATTTGCCAACATAAGTAGTACAAGAAGGAGGGGGGGGAAGCCTTTGGGAGGGCGGAGGGTATGTGGAAGGAAATGAGAGGTTCAGTCTTGGGTTATGTTGAGTTTTCTGTGCCTGTGGGACACAAATTGACAACTGGATATGTGGAGGCAAAGCAGCTACATATACCTCAGCTGAAGAATGGTCTCCAGAGACTTGGGAGTCTTCAGCATATTGGTGGCAGTTGAAGATCTTAGAGTAGAAGAGATTATACAGGGAGAGTGTGTAGAATGAGAAAAGAAGAGCCTGGGAGGAAGATTAATGACAAGCTAGAATGGAGAAAGTGGGCTCATGCAAGCCAAAGGAGAAACTGGATCTGGAAGCAGGAATGTTGCAATCAGAAGAGACTCATTTGCTGATTGTAAGACAGTTTTGTGTCTTGGGGTTCCAACTGCTCCATCTTGCTTTCTCCTAGTGCACTTTTCTGATTAGCTGTGGTATTTCATCAGTCATGCTGTCCCTTATAATGCCAAGAGTATTTGATAGAGAATGAGCCTTCTTGATCACATGCAACCTGTTCTCATCAATTCCTGGAAAAGATGATCTGAAGTATGCTGAAGGAAGCATCTTGTGCCAAACAAATCCATAATTATAGGCTTCAGACATATTTTTTTCAGTCTGGCCTTATTTATTGAAACATAGGTCAATAAAACAAGAAACTGTTTTAGTGCCTAATCTAGATGAAGCAACTGTACTAAAGTTTATGCAAATATGACTATAATCTCCCAAAGAAAGAACTAGTCTGCTTTTCATTATTGTTCCTGTTGTTTGCTTCCTCTATTATGTACAAAATCAGAAAGGGGCCTTACTGCTCCCCCCTTGGTTTTGAAACTTCAAGAAAATCTTGGCTCTGGAATAATCAGAATTCAAGTCAGCCACGTGCCAAGACCCAATTGTTTTGCACTTGGGCAGGCCTGGGCTTCCTGAGAGTCCTGATATCATCTCTGTCACCTCTTTGCAAGATAGGTTCTGTGCTTTGAAATAACGGCCCTCTAGTTGTCCCCAGCTACTAAACAATCAACCTCCTATCAACAAGTTCTTTAAACCTGTACGAACTGGGTGTCCATAGATTTCTCTATAGCAAACACTGAAATCACAATGCAAGATCTCCCTGTCTGGGAGCACTTCTTGCCTTAGGGAAAATGGAGAAGTGGAGAGGTAGAAAACTACAGTGATAAAAACATGAAAGGCACAAATGAAGCTTATTACTGCAGAAGTCTAAATGAAGTAAAGAACAAAGTCCTCCTGAAAAATGTCCTCCTTACTGACTGGGAGCAGATCCTACTATCAGAAGATCCTCCCCTCTTCCTTAACTCCCTCAGCCTTTGTGAGGAAATGACTGTCTTCACTCTGTTATTGACGCTGTCCACGAAGGAACGCCGTGAATGTTAAACCATAGTAAGCCACTACCAGATCCCTCTCAATGGGGGATAGATGGGTCAGAACACCCCAGCGACGGGTTGTAAAGAATGATTCTCGGGACTTCCTTGGTGGCACAGTGGTTAAGAATCCGCCTGCCAACGCAGGGGACACGGGTTCGAGTCCTGGTCTGGGAAGATCCCACATGCCACGGAGCAACGAAGCGCGTGCACCACAACTACTGAGCCCACGTGCCACAACTCCTGAAGCCCACGCACCCTAGAGCCCGTGCTCCACAACAAGAGAAGCCACCACAATGAGAAGCCCACCCACCGCATCAAAGAGTAGCCCCCGCTCGCTGCAACTAGAGAAAGACCGCTCGCAGCAACGGAGACCTAATGCAGCCAAAAAATAAATAAATAAATTTATTTTACAAAAAGAAAAAGAATGACTGCCTGTGAGATAGGCAGATAACTTAAGCTCTGAAGGGCTGGAACCTTCATCAGGGTTCAAGAATGGCAGTTAATCATCATGCCCTGGAAGGGGTGGGGGGACCCTGGAAGCAGCACAAAAGATCCAACCAGGGAAAGCAAGAGTTGACACTTAAAGGAAAACAAGGTGGTATTTATCTCAGGGAAACCCAGAATTGGGAGGAAAGGCACCCAGATAGATGCATAAAATGGGTATAATGGCTCAGGGGCAAAAGAAATGTGCTTCCTAAAGACGTTCAATGCTTCTCCTGGGATTCTCAGAATTATGGATTTTGTGACTCCTGTCTACTCAATGCTAATTGTGTTTTCCTTTTGTCTTCTCAGTGTGATTTATTAAGGTTACCTTTGATATTCTCAGCTTATCTGGGGCTTATGGGAGGACCGTTCAGTGTTAAAGTTCCAGAAACTCAAGAGGGAGCTGAAACCCCAGAGGGAAAGTGTGACCCTTACTCTCAAAAAGGTTTGCTGTTTTTTTCTTTGAATTTCCTTCAGGAGCTCTTGCTCTACTCATTTCTGGTAGGCCTGGGTAGGACTGTTGTTTAAATTAAGGGGACATGGCCTTTACCACCTGCTTGCCAGAATGTCAAAACTCAGCCAGACCTTGTCAAGGCACATTGTCCAACTGCCCATGGTTCTAGAGAAAGGTTATCCATGGCCCATGCAAGACCATGAACTCCAGGGAGTCAACAGCTTGCAGGCCTGGGTCCCGACCCATCTAATTTTGGTTTCTGGGCACGGTACAGAATCTTTGTTTTCCTAGACAGCATCTCTTCTGGAACAGACCGTGCCCTTCAACAAACGAGCAGACGGAGCAGAGTCAATTTTTAATTCTGTCAAGTGATGGCCACAAACTGAAAGTCAAGTAGGGCACCAACAGCCGCAATCCTAGCATCAGTAACTGCCACAGGTCAGTGATCCCCGTGCTGAAAGGTTCCGGCTTAAGTGGAACTTTCCTTCTTGGCAGTTTTATACAACTGGCTCCAGAGATAAGAAAAAAACAGGGCGGTGAACGCTGCTCTATGCACTCCCTTCCCACTTTTTCTGATATTTGGAGGCATCTAGAAATTACGGTGAAAGATGTATCAATATATAGGGGAAAAGCATCAAATCTATTGTGGAAATAGGGGCTGTGACTAACGGAAACACAGTTTATTCCAAGGAGCACAAGGTCAGGGATAGTAGCATGGGCCAGGGAGAATGCAGGTTGGTGTTAGACCATCACAGGCTAGGTCAGAGCAATAATTTTTTGTCATTTATAACCTACCACTATCCCAAATTAAAGGTAGCTTATCCTAAGGTACACCTATAATGCGACCCTGGGAAAAAACAAGATCAATAAACATAGTTTTAAAAGGGAGAGAGACTCGTTCTCAAAATCTTAGGCAGCAGGATTACTGAAATTGACGGCTAGAGTTAGCTCTGAGTTTCCTAGCAACGAAGGCCATAAGGGAAACAAGTTGGATAACAGTGTTTTCAACTTGAGATAAAAAGGAAGGGCATCCTTTTGTCAGGAGAGTCAAACTTACTCCTGGTGCTGAGTCTAAGAAGCACAGATTTTTCTGGAAATACAGAAGCATTCTCCATAGGACAGTATCTTATATAGACTTTTTAAAAAGTCGACTTGAGCTACTACCTATAAAATAGATAACTAATAGGGACCTCCTGTATAGCACAGGGAACTCTACTCAGTACTCTGTAATGACCCATATGGGAAAAGAATATAAAAAAGAGTGGATATATGTCTATGTATAACTGATTCACTCTGCTGTACAGCAGAAACTAACACAACATTTTATATCAACTATACTCCAATAAAAATATTTTTAAAGAGTGAAGTTGAGTGCAGTATAATTTCCAGACTATAAAATTCATCCATGTTTAGCAGCTGAGGATATCTTGTTAGAAGGTAAGCTAGTGGCAGCAACCTGCAGGCAGCTAAGATAATGTGGTGTAGGTGCAGCCTTCCTGGTGATCTAAGCGGCTACTGGGGGACAGGGTGGAAAACCTAGAGGCATGCATTTGAACATGGGCCCTAGACCAATGGTTCCCCAAACCACACGCTCATTGGACTGCAGAAAGGATAGATCCCACTGAGTCGTCTTATGTCAGTGGGCTTGGGGCTTTCCATGGCTTTCTTCTCCCAGTTTCCCTTGGACTTCTTTCTAATTCTTTGTTCGGGACCCCTGGGGCACTGCTCTCCTGTCAAACTCTTTTATCATTATCTCCTCCTTCTATTGGCAATTCTCCTTCTATGCCTCCTATCAGTTCCTCAAGGCAGGGCACTGGCTCATCACCTGAATTGCAAATCTAGTGATCTGATGCTCTTTGCAGGCTCGGAGACCACTTTTTTCTTTCTTGCTCATAGCTTACCTAGGAAGAGTAAGGAAATAGATACTTTTCCCCAAGGCATACTCCCGTTTAATCAAAGAAGACACAAAAAGGCACCAGGCCAAACAAAAAGGCTCCCTCTTTCAAGACCTTAACAAATTAAAACCCACATTAATTAATTCTCTGGCCTTTTAATTGTTCCTGGATTAAATACACTGGGGTGATTTTTCATTCCAGCCCAGGTTTTCACAAGCTCAGTAATTCACTTAGGGAATTCTGACATCACATATTTGGCCCTGCTAGTCAATGAAGTCAAAAGGAGTAACTCATTAGGAAGTAAGAGGTATTAATTAGACTTTTGTAAATTTACACTCATGAAAGATGCTAGCTCCATCCAGATTGCTGGAAGGAAAACCAGGCTCAGAGTTACTTGGCAAATAAGTAGTCAAGGTAGGCAGCGTGACAAAGTCTTGAAACAGATCTTTAGCAAGAATCCAGGGCCTATATTATACCCAGTGAATGCTGGTCCTCTTAAAGTTGTCACCTGAAGAGGCTGTATACAGATTCCAAGGATGCTGCCGGCATTCACAACGTTTCTAGGGCTCTTCTCTGGGAACTATCTTCACAGACATTTATGAAATATATGAGAAATATCATTCACGACTGTGTGGTCACACCTCACTTTTGGCCCTAACCATAGAACCCAGCTTGATCATCCAGTTAGTACATCATAATTACCTTCTGATGACATTTGACTGATTCCAGAAACCTAATGCAAGCTCAAAGGACAAAGATGTCTCCTTCAGTGGGCAGAGTCAAGAGAACATGCTACAGCTGTCGAACGTAGTAACCGATGCAGCTACATGGAAAGCTTGATTATATTGAAGAAATCGGCACCCTTTCCATCTATTAATCCTGCTACGTTTGTTAAAAACAAATCTGTTCCATTCTTTTATCCACGGTTGTGCTTTGGCTTCATTCTCCTTTTGATTAGAAATAAATCCTAGTATCAGTAGTCCTGGATACGTTTTTGAGAGTTTTCTTAGTGCGTAAAGATGAAAGGCCCAGGTACCAAGCTGAAATGCCCCCCTTTTTGTAGCTCCTCCCAACATGTGATCTTTCACTGACTTCTCTAATGGAAATAGTTCTGCTGATGCGTAAGGAAATAGATTCGTATGTCAGTGCCTTCAAAGGTCCATTAAACATAACGTTATTTAAAAGCACATTAACTATCCTAACCAGTGTCGGACAACACCAGGGAAGTGCAGGAGTTTGAAGACTAATGCAGAGTTTCAGGATGCTGAATGAGAATGTAAATCACAGCTCTCACTAATTAAAACTTTCGCCCTTTGATTGCTCCTGGATTAAGTTCACTGGGGTAATTTTTCATCCCTGCCTGGGTTGACACAAGCCCAGTAATTCACTTTGGCATTCTGACGTCACTTGCATGGCTCTGGAGTCAAGAAAAGTATCTCATTAGGGAGGGAGAGGTATTAATTAGACTTTTGTAAATAGTGACCGTGAGGGATGCTAGCCCCTGATTTCACCCAGACTGTTGAGAAGAGCACCACGTGGACAGATGGAAAATTGGGGTCCTTGTTCT
Organism: Delphinus delphis; assembly: GCF_949987515.2. Taxonomy (NCBI): domain Eukaryota; kingdom Metazoa; phylum Chordata; class Mammalia; order Artiodactyla; family Delphinidae; genus Delphinus; species Delphinus delphis. The sequence continues at coordinate 15,657,057 of NC_082704.1, read as the reverse complement.
AAGCCATCACACAAGTCCCTCAATTGATTGGTATGCCTCGGTTCACACAGATGAAACATGGGGTAAAACAAGACAATCTCACTACCTGACTTCACAGACTAATGATGGTGATAAATGGGAGATGTCAGATGACAACAATTTAATTATTTTATAATTAATATGTGCTAATGATTCTGATTTTATACTCGTTATAGCAGTCGAGGACTTACTGTACAAGTTCACAGCTGTCCTCTACTATTGTTTCAACAACAACCCACTTACCACCTGCTACAGGCAAAGCTCGAGTGATCCAAAAATATTATGTGCTCTCGACTCTCAAAGAAATTACTGAGTTGTAATATTAAATTCTAGGACACTCAAATGAGCCCTCTCCCTTGCCCCTTGCAGCTCGGTCATGGTACATTTAGGAGCAATAAAAGAATAATTAGTTCATAATAGTCTGGTTTTGTGCAACCTTTATACACTAATAGAAGTCCTCGCCTGTGCCCACTATATTCAGGCTTTTCCTTTCTCTGCCAGTCTTGGACTTCTTTGCCCAGCTGCCTGGATGCCCTCTATCTACGTGTCAGCTCTCCTTGTGGGTCATCTGGAATAGAAGCTGAGGACAGGTCCCTTGGGGATCTCAGCAGTAGGGGAGGGGAGGAGGGGTTTGGATGAACCCTCCAACTTATTACTTTCTCCACGGACGAAGCAGGATGATGAAAAGGAGAGCCAGGGAGCCAGGGCTCATTTGGATGGATAAGTTCTGCTATGTTTGTAAAGCAAGCCTCATTACCTCATAGCGCTGCTTAGCTTAATGAAGGCCCTTGCTGAATAAACAATCGTACCTAGAGGCAATATGAGCATTCTGGGCCCATGAAGGGCACCCTTTGTTGGGGGAGGGGGAGAATAAATGGCGTGTGATGGCTGAGGGATCAATACTTCTCTGAATGAATTTCATCGTAAGTGACACCCCTTTGGGATAAGGAAGGGCCAACTGGAAATTGTTCAAGGTTATCAACTAAACAACAGCATCTAGAGTATTCAGGTGAAACATTTGAAATGTAAACCGGTGATCATACAAGAAACTACAATGAAAATTGGTTGTAACCTGCCCAGACAGAGGGCACCGATAATTCGACATTTCCGAGAATCCTCGTACAAATTTTCAGTCGAGTAACCAGACCCATCAGAGGATAGCTTTGTTTTGATTACAGAGAAGACTTCTGAAATACAAATTCAAGCTGCTTCTGATGACTTTAGCAGAGTATAAAAGCCAGGGGATGGGGCTGGGGGGAAACCTTTCTCCTAGACTTCACAAGAGTCAAAAAACAAGAGAGCTCTAGAAACCCATGAAAAATGGCAAGATCTCCAAGATAAAATGTAATTGGAAATGTAAGGTCATAATTGCATGAAACTATTGATTAGAAACATAGAAACTAATGGGAAAATTACAAAGTACAGTACTCAAAATAATCTAGTTCAAAGAGGCAGTGATGGAAATGTGAAGCTGAAAGGCCGTTGACCCTCTCAGCTAGGAGAATAATCTCAACTAGGCACAGAATCCATCCTTTTCTCTTAGCTCTAAGCTGCAGCTAATACAGTTGCTTGGGAAAGAGGCAGAAAGCAGAAAACTGCCTTAACTGTATGGGCTTAAATGACAGCTAGTCAATGCAAAATATGTCTTTAAACTGCATGAGAAATGATTCATAGGTTGAATGTCTCAAGGTGTAAAATGTGCCTTCCTGACCTTCCAGGGCCGATCCTCAGCTCCTTCACTTATCTCCTGAGCCTCTGTCCCAAGCCAGGATCAACCCTCCCTCATCCTTAGCGACGAGATCCAGGAAGAAGCTTTAGGTGAGTATTTAAATTCCTGCTTGAATCCCATTATTCAAAAGCGCCCTTGGAAAGCCCAGCTTTGTATGGCATTTTGATGGGAGATGCCACAACAAATAGACGAGTAATAGCCAGAAATCAGTACAAACAACTGCCTGTCCCAACAACCTAAAAACTGTTGCTATTAGAGGTATTAGAATCTACACCTTTTTTTAAGTCAAAGTGCTGACTTAACCATTCAGGCTTAAGCTACAGTTAATCAATACCAAATGTGTCCTCAAATGGCCGGCAGACCCCAGATTGCTTGCTGGTGGTTATATGAAGCAGGTCATTACAAAGGGCAAATGATAAAATTTCCGCTTAATCTCATCTGGGATTATTAGGATATTTAATATTACATTTTAGAAAATTTAAACATCTCACGTACCTCTACAGAATACAATTTATAGTTAGACGGTCAGCACAAGATTCCATTTTTCTAATTTGATTCTAAAAGTATGGTGGTTAATAGTGTAAGTCACTGAATTAAGTTCTATTGAACCAGAGTGTCCCAGGGTCTAAACTCCCCTCTGGTTAAGAGCTGGGGCTCAGAGAAAGTTATTTAACTCTTTCAGATCAGGAAGCTACTTCTATTTAAAGCAGGAGTTGACAAACGTTTTCTGTAAAGGACCAGATAGTAAATATTTTTGGATTTGCAAACTTTGGTGCTGCAACAAAAAAGCAGACACAGGCAACACGTAAACAAATATGTGGCTACATTCCAACAAAACTTTCTTTACAGACTTTGAAATGTGAATTTCATATCATTGTGAAGTGCCACAAAATATTTTTCTTAATTAAAAAAAAACATTTGAAATAAAAACCATACTTAGCTCACAGGCCATGCAAAAACAAAACAAAACAGAAACGAGAAAACCCTGCAATGAACTGGATTGGCTTCGAGGCTGTAATTTGCCGACCTCTGAATATAAAACCCACATCAGCAACTTCCCTAGGACATTAAAAGAGTCTTCAGTTTCCCAAGGTACTAACTTCGAAGTAGAAAGCTCAGAGAGATTTAGGTGCTTTATGTTCAAATAGCAGCAGTTTACCTCAGTGAATGTATGAGTTTGGAGAAAAAGAGACATAATTTTTGTAAGTTCCAATCTCATACAGAGGTTTCTCCTCACCTCTTCCCTTCTCCCTTTCTCAGCCTCTTGCCTTCACCTTCTTTCTTTCTTCCATTTTTTTTTTTTTAGTAACCACAGTTCCTTTTCACCGTGTTTTTAGAACTCAAGAGCAGTATCTGGAAATCCATTATCAGTATTTATTCCTGACCTAGGATCTTCCACTGACGTGTCTCCCAGAACTGCCCACTGGATCTTAAGTCCATTCCAATTCTGTGGTAGTGTTACTCACACACAGAACGTTTTGATGTTTTTATTCACAAATCTTTTTAGAAATGACAGGAACAGGGACTTCCCTGGTGGCGCAGTGGTTAAGAATCCGCCTGCCAATGCAGGGGACATGGGTTCGAGCCCTGGTCCAGGAAGATCCCACATGCCGCGGAGCAACTAAGACCGTGCGCTATAACTACTGAGCCTGCGTGCCACAACTACTGAAGCCTGTGCACCTAAGAGCCCGTGCTCCACAACAAGAGAAGCCACTGCAATGAGAAGCCCGCGCACTGCAACAAAGAGTAGCCCCTGCTCACCGAAACTAGAGAAAGCCCGCGCACAGCAACAAAGACCCAATGCAGCCAAAAATAAATAATAATGACGGGAACATAAAGTAAAACCTTCCTCAGTCCCTTTTTTTTTAAAAAAAAAAAAAGCATTCAAACTCCACTTCAGAAAAGAGATCCCATGTACAACACACTATCATTTAAAACGCCACCGATAAAGCCATCAACAACACTGGCAGTTGCAGTCAAGATGCTATGGTGGGGAGATCAGCTCAGTGCTTTGTGACCACCTAGAGGGGTGGGATAAGGAGGGTGGGAGGGAGGGAGACGCAAGAGGGAAGAGATATGGGAACATATGTATATGTATAACTGATTCACTTCGTTATAAAGCAGAAACTAACACACCATTGTAAAGCAATTATACCCCAATAAAGATGTTAAAAAAAAAAGATGCTATGGTGAACAGCACTGTGCACACTGTAAAGTGCTACATGCAAGTGTTAGTGATAGTTGGTGGTATTATTATGTCAAGTGTCAAGGATGCTAACGTGTCAACATGAATTTTTGTGAAAGAGCCAGAGTTATTGCTGGGCTACTGGAATTGTCCCCAAGCAGCCGATGAAGGCCTGCTCTCATCTAATAAAGTGAAACACCTGGGTTATAGACCCGATTCTAGCTCTATTTCTGCTGAAGACTAGCTGAGGACAAAGGGTAATCACCTAACTTCCATGAGCCTTCCTCCTATTTTGTAAAATGGAAGGGTTTGGAAAGGTCCTGAAAGACCCTTCCACATTACAATTTCTAAGCGTTTTAAGTCAGAAATGATGACAAAGGACGAAAGTGAAGCTTGCTACCTCAATGTCAGAAAAATGATCAAACAATAAACACTTCTAGCTGCTCCTGTCTGGCTGTCACTGGGCATGATGGGAACAGAGGAGGTGCTTTTCTTGCACAGTCAGTTGCCTCATTTGCCATAATTGTCTGGTCGCTGCCACTCTTTCCAAAACAAAATTTAGATCTGACTTATAAGTTATGACTATTTATTACACATCTGGAAGGTTAAGCGCAGTGAGGTCCCAGACAAGAAAAGGTCAATAAGCCCTAAGGTTGTTTTACGGGAATATGTATCTCGATGGGCTGTAGCATTTGAATGCCTTTGGTCTAGAATAAAACCCTTCAGGATGAAAACTACTTCCAACAAATCACTCAAACAGCAACAGTCTCTGAGGGATTCTTCTCTTTAACTCTTCTTCATCTTGAACTCTAGGCAGTGTCTCCTCAGTTCCTTTAAAAGTAAACCCCTTCCCCTTCACCAGGCGAATTTTAATAAGTTGCGTATTTTGAACAGTTCCACACTCCCTGGGTGTCTTAGTCTGACAAGGCCCAGCAGGACTGCTCCACATGTGAGGGATAAAGGCATGGCTCTCTGACTTGCGCACGGCTCAAAAGCACTGGCTCAAACCCATTGGGAGATAAACAACAGAAGCATCTGTTTCCAGGTTTGTCCCTTGGGCTGGGGGCGGGGGGTAGCTGGTTGTTTATAGAACAATTTATGGTTACAATTTCAACGGCTGATTTACCTGATTTCTTAATCCAACTCCTAATCACAGATCAAACACGGGTTCCAATAATGAAGTAATTTTAGGCATGATTACAAACAGCCTCCTACTGAAGGCTTTTGCCTTGGAACAAGGAGCTCTCACCCCATGCTCAGCATAACACAGATCAGGACAAGTGATGGGATTGCAGCATTGACCCACCCCATTCTACCCTCCGGACTCGAGCTATTATCATCTTTGGACAAAATGGCTACTTCACCCCTCCCTTGCTGGATCTCCTCAGATGGCTCTCTATTGCCTACCAATCCAGGTCTGCATCTCAGCCTGGCTTCCGAGACCCTCCATGATGAAACCCAGCCTCACGCATCTTCTAAAGGCCACACCACTGTCCTTTCCAGATCCTCTACGCTTGTGTTTGCTTCTGGGCCTTTACAAAGCGGCTTCCTCTGCCTGGACTGCCCTGCTCCATCTCAGCCTCCCAGCAAACTCCAGCTTCTCTTTGAAAACCTACAGTGGTTGCCTTTTCCTTGGTGTATTCTTCTCCACAGTCCTGGGCAACATCAATCTCTTCCTCCAGGCTCCATTTTGTTCAAATCTGATTATATCGCATTTAATAAGATTTCTCTACACTTTATCTTTATGTCCAACTTTTGTGGACGGTGGGCTCTTTTGAGGATAAGTGGACTGTGTTTCATCTTGGCATTTCCCCCACCTCCTTTACATACAGGCCGATTGGCCCTCAGCAAATGTTTTCTGAATGAGTCTGGACGGCATATAAGTGTTTAGTATGTCTTTGATTTATAGCAGAGGGAGTCAGAGAAAAATCCTCTCGTGCAGGACTATGAAATGACCTCAAAGGATGGTAGAGTGACTACCTATTCTGGGCCATCCTCGTGATACTGTCTTTCTTCCCATATAGCTGAATGTCTCACATGATAAGCATGGCAGACACCAGGGCAGCCCCTAGGGGCTGACCCTAGGAATAGGTTACAAATCACAGTCACTTGCAGGAACTAGAGGGTTTGAAGTCTGTAACTTGGACATCTGCAGGCTGACCTGGCTTCAGGGCAATGATAGAAATGGGAGCAGTGTCTTGCCGAGATTTCCCAGCCATCGGCTTAGAGGTTCCTGTAAGCCCACGCTGCAGAAGTGACCTTCACATACTCCTCAGACAGCAAAGGAGGATGGCATTCACTGTTGGTGTCAACAGGCTCTAGGAATAAAGGGTTTCAGGGAAGACCAAGGTTCTCTAACTGGTGTTTAGGGAAGGAGCTCAGAGGGCAGAGCCTGAAAGGAGCAGCAGTATATAAACAGAACGGCCATGCTATGCTTGTGCTTTGAACTTCAGCACCACTGTTAAATAAAGGAGGGGAGATAAAGAAGGCGAAGGCTGAACCCAATTAAAATCATTGGAGGAATCTACATTAAATGTATTTTTTTTTACCACCAGCTGAGTGTAAACTATATGAACACTGCTAAAAACATTAAGATTTTGCTTAACCCCAAGGATAGCTTTTGAGTTTAAATAACTCTTCCAGTGTCTCTAAAAGAGGGATTTTTAAAGGAAAGTGAGCTAGTTAGTACACAAGCAGAGATTGTCTTACCTCCTTAAGAGACCTAAGATGATCTCAGCCTCTACCTGCCCATCCCCGTGTGCCCCGAAAACCTCTAAGTCACGTGTTTAACACCACATCATGTGTCAGTACTCAGGGAACGGGTCTGCAATGAACGCACAGGTCTTATTTTACAATCATGTTCCCTGAAGAAGACTGACGCAGCCATCCAACATTCATTTAATGTGTTTTAATGGAATCGATTGTTTAAAAATAAGACTCCTGCCTTCATTCCACAAACATTGACTGAAAACCTACTGGGTTTCAGGCACTAGGCCGGACACTGGAGACACGATGATGAATGAGACAACAGCGCTGAACTCCACAGCACACAGTCTAGTAAGGGATGCAGATGGTTAGAAAATAACCCATCTCTTCTTCCACCATTTGACTGAGCTGCTCTCTTAAGAGATCATCAGTGACGGCCTGCTGGCCAAGTCTAGTGACCTCTTTTTAAGAATCAGCCTTCTTGGCAATCTTATTCCTGTGACATCTGAGGAAAGACCTGATTGAATTTAAACACCAAGCCCTGCAAATATCTAGAGGAAGAGCTTTCCAGGCAGAGACAAGAACAAGTGCAAAGGCCCTGAGGTAGCAGCAGGCCTGGTATGTTTAAAGTGAAGCAAGGAGACGGGTGTGATCACAGAAGGATGGGCACAAGACAGAGCAATAAAATATGAGGTCAGTGAGAAAAGAGGGGCCAGGCTATTGCAGGCCTTTGCAGGCCATGGGGAGGCCTCAGTCTTGTATTCTTTGTGAGATGAAGTGCCACTACAGGATTTTGAACAAAGGAGTGACAAAACCTGAATTAACATTTTCAAAGGATCTTGATTTCAGCTTGACTGCTGCGTGGAGAACAGGCTGTAAGGGAGCAATGGTGGAAGCAAGGGAACCAGCCTTTGACAGTGACCCATGTAAGAAATGATGGTGGCTTGCTATGGAAAACAGTATGGATGTTCCTTAAAAAACTAAAAAGAGAGTTGATCTCACCATATGATCCAGCAATCCCACGCCTGGGTGTATATCTGGAAAAGATGAAAACTCTAATTCGAAAAGATACATGTACCCCAGTGTTCATAGCAGCACTATTTACAATAGCCAAGACATGGAAGCAACCCAAATGTCCATTGACAGATGAATGGACAAAGAAGATGTGATATATGTGTATGTGTGTGTGTGTGTGTGTGTGTGTGTGTACGAATATTACTCAGCGATAAAAAAGAATGAAATATTGCCATTTGCAGCAACAGGGATGGACCTAGAGATTGTCATACTGAGTGAAGTAAGTCAGTCACAGAAAGACAAATATCATATGATATCACTTATATGTGGAATCTAAAAAAGTGATACAAATGAACTTATTTACAAAACAGAAACAGACTCACAGACACAGAAAACAAACTTATGGTTACCAAAGGGGAAAGGGGGTCAGGGAGGGATAAATTTGGAGTTTGGGATTGATAGATACACACTACTATATATACAGTAGATAAATAGCAAGGACCTACTGTATAGCACAGGGAACTATATTCAATATCTCGTAATAACCTATAATGGAAAAGAATCTGACAAAGAACAGATATATATGTATGTATGTATGTATGTATGTATAACTGAATCACTTTGCTGTACACCTGAAACTAACACAACATTGTAAATCAAGTATACTCCAGTATAAATAAATAAATAAATAAAAAGAAACGGTGTCTTGGAAGAAGATGCAGAGGAGATGGTGGTGAGGGAGGTCAGATTCCAGATCTATCCTGAAGGCAGAGCAGGCAGAATTTGCTAATGGATTAGATGTGGCCTGGGAGAGAAAAAGACACATGAAAGATACTCTGAGGCCTTGGGGGAGTAGAGGTGCCACTTACTGAGGTGGGAAAGATTGTTACAGCAACAAGTTTTGGGGGAAAGTCACGAGTTGGTTTTGGGGCAGGTGAAGTTTGAGATACCAATTAAGCTTCCAGTGGCAATTGGGGCTGAGAAGTTGGCTCTACGAGTCTGGAGACCAGGGGAGAGTTCAGGCCGGCGATGCACATGGAAGCCAAGCCTATCCTCAGCCTTCCAGCATCCTCTCCAAGCAGACTCCACGTGCCTCAACTGACGTCCTCAGCCACATAGTGTAAGAACAACCTTGCCTGAAGCCAGCCTGGCGTCCTCACGCATCTTGCTCACCACCCTGGCCTTTGTTCTCAGGACTTGTTTGGCCTGATAAAGCGGGAGTTCTAGTGATGGCAAAAGCTGCTTAAGAAAGTACGATATTGATGGGCGCGATGCAGATCCTGTTTCCCTGACGAGCTATCTTTCACTGAAGAAACACATTATTGATGAAATTTCTTTTCTTCTAACATGTACAAGCAGCAGAATATGAAGATCTGGATAACTTCAGACTGGAGTCTTAGATGCCACAGAGAGACCAACATTCAATCAAATTCATCTGGAGGGGGACCTACCATCAGGCCATGCACCCTCAATTTAAACTCTTAGGCTGTTATTTTAGGGGGAGTTGGTAAATTGTAAGCAAAGCAAAAAAATCACAGTGTTTTGTTTTTTGCATAAACCAACAAAAGTGAAATCAACCACATACTACAACCTGTCTGGAGCCTCATTTTTTGCTGCACTCAATTTGTCTTCTAGGTACCTGGTTAGCCCCTTACTAAAGTCATTTGCTGACTGCTGGGAGCTTGACAAGTACTAACTATTCTCCTCAGCTCCCCAACCCTGCAAACTAGATTCACAAAATTAAAAGTGGTAAAATTGGAAAGCCTGGAGAACACAATGTGTTCCAAATTATCCACAGAGCTTTAGAAACACAGACAGGTATGCAGACAGAGCTGGGCATGAAAATGCATGGTAGGTTATTTGAGTTTCCTCATCTCAAGTGGTACTAGCCCCTCCCTACACGCCCTCCCCCCCATAGAAGGTTCTGTTGGGGGAGCTGAAGTAATGGTCATATGTACAAAGGCTGACATCTGAGTTCTCCTTCCATTTGGGTATGAGAGGTCATTTACAGATCCTCACATAGCTACTCTTCTGAGCCTGTAGAGGAAAGAAAGACGGCCATACCAGTCAGAAAACGACTCGACAGTGGCCCTCAGAGGGCTAGGCCAGTGCCAGGAAAAGGAAAGCTGCCAGTTCCTCAGATCATCATGGCAGTATCAAAAGTGAAAAGAGGATTCTGCGGATCTGGCTGGTCCGCTTTGTAATTCAATGTCCATTGGCCCACCCTAATATTGGCCTTATCCTATTTTTGTGAAGCCAGCAGACGCATGTTTGCAGTCAGTCTGTCTGTCTGTTTGCACACCTGTCTGTGTATATTTTCTACCTACCCACCTGCCTGGCCTTTTCATTTCCTTAGCACCCAAAAGTAGAACTAGAGAGTTGGTAAGTTCCATAGAGTCGCCTTCTGGCACAACCCCTCGTTTTACAGATGGAGAAACCGAGGCCCAAAGAGAAGTGACTGAACCAAGGTCTCAGAGTGATTTTAACAGCAGAATCAGAATGTTAATCCCAAGTTGGCTGATTTTCAATTCTTGGTCTTCGTCCATCTCTGACTCAGCCTCTTGCTGCTTTGTTCGTCTTCCTTTCTTTTAAAAATTTTTTTTTAATTGAAGTATAATTGATTTACAATGCTGTGTTAATCACGGCAAAGTGATTCAGTTATTCACATATCCTGTGATAAACCATAATGGAAAAGAATATAAAAATAAATAAATAAATTTTACAAAACGTCTTCCTTTCTTTATCTCTGCATTTCTGCTCCTCTCTACGTCTTTGTCTCTGTCTCTCGTACACACAAGCCTTGGGAAATTAATCTTGGTTTGGCACCTGCCTTACTTTTGCAACATTTTCTCACAAATGCTCACATCCCTATAACATAAATACTTCGTCAACCCCCATCAATTTACTGCATTGTCTCAGCTCCAAGCTTCGGTCATGTCTTGGTAATATCTCCTTTTGCTAAAAAGGCCAAACTAAGCACCTTTATTATGCCACAGATGTTGCTTTCACCTGTGGGATTATTATAACTCAGAAATATCTCAAGGCTAGTTACTTGAATTAATTTTTATGATACCTCTTCTACCCCCAAGTTGACCCTGACCTTAGAGTATTTAAAATACTGTGCCTATTTCCCCATGGCAAATTGAGAATCCACTTTTAATTTGATCCATACTTTTCCAGTGTAACTTGTTGATAGTTAAAAAAAAAAAGAAAGAATATTGCTTGCTTTTTCATCCCCAATTGAAAAAATAACACTATAATCTATTGCATATTATACACAAAACAGCTTTCAACTTGAAAAGTCACAAAAACAGAGAGAATACTCTCTAGAGGTTTCACAAATCCTGGAGAATGTGACTTGCCACTTTCTGTTTTCTTTGAATTTATATGAGAAAGGAAATGAGCATATTTCTTTGTGACGGATATGGTTTCCAGTTGTTGTCTGTTTTAGATTATAAGCTCCCAGAAGACAGGGCTGTCTTAATCCTCTGCTCAGTGGCTATTTAGCGTTTGATGTAAACAGGCAATGAATCTGCTTTTGCCTCAGCTGCAGTTGCTGCTAGAAATGGAGCTGGTGTTGCAAAAGAAAAAAAAAAAAAGAAAATCAAGGCTGGCTTCTCACAACAGGTCAGCTGAGGGTTACTCTGACCCAGTCTGATTCTGCATTCAAGGACAAACTCTAGAATATTCCTTATAAACTCCACTTATTTTGAAGCTAGATTTCAGAATTCTACCTGCCTTTAAAAATTGGCAAATAGATTTTGTAAAATTGAAGTATAGTTGATTTACAAGGTTGTGTTAGTTTCAGGTGTACAGCAAAGTGATTCAGTTATACATACATATATATCTATTTTTTCAGATTCTTTTCCCTTATAGGTTATTACAAAAGTAGAGTTCCCTGTGCTATAGAGTAGGTCCTTGTTGGTTATCTATTTTATGTATAGTAGTGTGTATATGTCAGTCCCAAACTCCAATATGTATGCAGGTGAATCATACCAAGTCTGCAAAGAGATTTATTTCAGGTAAAGAACATGAGCATACCTGCTCCATCACTTGCTCTCATAGAATAGTTCCCTCAGTCGCTTCTGACCCAATAGCCTCAACCTGGCGCAGACTCTTTAAGGTACTAACCGTGTACCTTTATATTAGCATGCGCCATATTCCGTCACACATTTATTCCTGTCTCCCCAGTTCGACTGGGCGTACCATAAAGGTAGCATCTCTCTCTGATTCACCTTTGTGCCCTCAGTGCCTGGCACAGTGTCTGGCAGAGCAGTTGCTCAAGTAGACACCCCCAGAGCAGATCAATGCTTTTCAAAGTGGGGGGCTAAAATGACACTAAAGATGCAATTAAATGGCGATCATTGGCTTCCTCCCATTTTACAAAAGCATCTTTATTAGCCCTCTTTACTGAGGACACAATCAAGATTTCTAGAACACATGGAATCACTAAAGAGAAGTGGACACCACTTACGTTAGCACGGGAAGGAGCACACAAAGGGTTTTCGGTTCTCCTATCATGGCTTCCTTCATCCGTTCATCTTAACATTGTTGCTTATAAACATTTTCTTTTTTTTTACAGTCAAATTGATTATATCTCATCAAAATGGTATATTAGCATTCTACAGATTTATTTGATACAAAATAGCATAAATGAAATTTCATTTTATTGGGGCTAATAAAATGAAAGGACTAAATTATAAGCTGTCATCACCAAGTTTCATGCATTACAGCTGTATTACACAGTATGAAATATCTCAATATTTATTTTATATCCCACTCCCAATCCTAGGATAATTTTTACCAACACAATAGTTAAAGTGCATTTGCCAATGATGACAAGGATTAACCAGAATAAAAGAAAAGCAGGGAAATAGACACAGTGCTATTGATAGCGAAATAGGCCTAAATAATCATTGAAGGACAGTACCCATTGCTTGACTCCTTTCACTGCATTTAAAAACAAAGACGCGTAGGGCTTCCCTGGTGGCGCAGTAGTTGAGAGTCTGCTTGCCGGTGCAGGAGACACGGGTTCGTGCCCCGGTCCGGGAAGATCCCACATGCTGCAGAGCGGCTGGGCCCGTGAGCCATGGCCGCTGAGCCTGCACGTCCGGAGCCTGTGCTCCACAACGGGAGAGGCCACAGCAGTGAGGGGCCCGCGTACCGCAAAAAAAAAACCCCAGAGAAGTGTATAGCACTACTCAGCACAGAATGTATTTTTATTGGCACTCAAAAAATATTACATTAAGTACATATAACCCTCATTTGGGACCAAAACTATTATCCATCAATTTGATCTTCCATATGAGACCGGGCTCCATGTCATTTTTGATGTTTCCAAAAATCATGTCCACCCACAAAGGATAACATTTGTCCCCAGTGAGTTTATTCCAAAGATGACCCATTCCCTATCTAGCACTCTGCTTATTTCTTTCACAACACCTATCACAATCTGGACGTGCTTTATTGACTTGCTTACTTTGGATGGTCTGTATCCATCACCAGAATGTAAACTCCCTGAGAGCTTTACCTGTCTTATTCAATTGTCAAATCCCCAGCACTAAGAATAGTGCTGGCTTATGGGAGGTGCTCAATAAATATCTCTGTAATGACTGAACAAATTAATTACAAATAGATCTTCAACTACAGTACTAGACAATCACCAAGCTGGAGGTCCCCTCCTGGCTCCCCCAAATCTACTGATGGCCATCACCTGTTTCCTTCAGTCTCAATATGACTGAGTGCCAACCACATTTGATTGCAGGCCATGAAAAGAAGTGAACGAGAGTGCCTATTGCAAAGAGGTGGAACACCTCTTCCATGAGAAGAGGAAATCAGAGTTCTTGTGCTTGAGATTGCTATAGGACAGAAGGTTGAGAAAGGGGACCATCCCCTAGTTATTCCACTTTCACTGGGCACTCAGATTAGACATGCAGTGCTCTAGCACTCACGTTCATGTAGATTGAATTTAAAGTCGACCTCAAGAGTATTATTTTATTTATAAATATTTTACTAGCATTGTAAAATAGACACTGAAGGTGCTCATATAGAAAGGAATAAATGAGGCTTACAGAACTTTCCGGGTGGATGGCTTAACATGAGGTTTTACGATCACCGAGTATTAAACCACATGGCTCTTCAATGATATAACATTGTATGGTTTTCAGGGAATCTTCATTCAAAGCTCCTATCCTGTCATCCTATTTCATTTTCTCAAAAAACATACCAGCATTTAAAACTAATTAATTTTTTGAGGTTCTCTTAGTTTATTTCACCCTTATGAATTTCAGAAAACCCTCAGTGTTTCCCACATAACCAGAAATTGTCTCATCAATTAGTCGAGAAAGGTTATTTGAGCAAAAGAATATCCCAGTGACTATTTTCCCCTGCATAGGTTCAGAAGGTAGGCTATGGTCTAAAAGGTGTTTGGGAAAGCATCACATAATGTTCATTTCTTCCCTGTAGCTTTTATTCCTTTTCATGCAAACAAGCTGTAATGGGCTTAAGAAACTCTTTATTTTGCCTCATGCATCATCTCTGACGTTGTCAAATCAATTCATATGAAAAAATCACAGAAAGACTATGCACAGGCTCCTCATAAAGTCTTATGCACATTTACATGTTAATATAGGAACAATCAGTAAAGGCCACTAAGAGGCCCACTTATGCCCGTTTAGAATGACTCTGACATTCCACAGTTGTACATGAGCAGCCTTCTTTTAGGGCTCCCGAAAAATGAACAAGAATTCCCAGAGAGGGCTTCCCTGGTGGCGCAGTGGTTGAGAGTCCGCCTGCCGATGCAGGGGACACGGGTTCGTGCCCCGGTCCGGGAGGATCCCACGTGACGCGGAGCGGCTGGGCCCGTGAGCCATGGCCGCTGAGCCTGCGCGTCCGGAGCCTGTGCTCCGCAACGGGAGAGGCCACGACAGTGAGAGGCCCGCGTACCGCAAAAAAAAAAAAAAAAAAAAAAGAATTCCCAGAAAAGAGAAGGTAAACTGTGCCCCGTGGCGAGCAGAAATAAAGTTGGAAATTGTAAAAGCCATGAGAAAAAGACCAATGTGCAACCAAATGCCGTTTACACATGGTGTCTGGCATACCCAGGGCCCAAATTATGAAAGTTGAAAAGTTTTCAAACTGCATCAGGCCTTGATGAAGCCCCTTTATAATTCCAGTGTCTGGCTGATAAGGCGATGCTGAGCTGTCCAGAAAATCAACGGAGCAAATTGGATGGGCAGCCAATGAAAGTGAAGGGACAGGAAGCCCCATGGTGCCACAGTGACAGTCATTTTTTTTTCCTAGGTGCAATTTTAGAATTTCAAAGAAGGCTATTTGCCAAATAGGAAATATTTCAACTCTGGAAGGGGAACAGAAATAATCTAATAATTTCTACCTTGTAAAATAGTGTTCTCCATTTTATGTGCTCATAAGATCTCCTATGATATATAGTTGTACTACGAATGCTCTGGACGAGACAGTGAGACCAAACTAACAGAAGATATTGCACACACACACACAAACCATCTAGAAGAGTGAAACAGAAAGACAAGGCAGAGGCAACACACACCTGGAAAAGGATTCAAGGTACTGAGAACCTAAAATAAAAGACATTTAAATCTTTTGATGGAGAAAGGGCTAGAGCTGTAATTAAGAATGAGCATTAAAGAAATGATGTATACACTTAACCATGGAGCCCCAGTCTATAGCCACGATTCTTCCTGTCTTCATTTATTTCAACTGAATCTTGCATTTTAGGCTCTATTTCCAATCCAGCTACTCTCTCCTCTTTGTGACCCTGGAATAGCAGCTGGCCCGAAAGCCTCCAAAATAAATGCACTTTACCTATTCCTGAGGGATTTTGCCTCCTTTCATTGATAAACTTCTGTGAGAATAATGAACTACCAGTGCTGTGAACAGAAGTAGCACCCAGAATTAAACAGCAAAAGCAAGCAAACAAGATTCCCAGGTAGCACAGGTAATTCCAAATCAAGGCCCCAGACAGGATGCAGTTGACCTAGATCCTTGTTCTGAGTCTGCCACAAACTAGCTGTGTGTACTTAGATAAGTCACTGTCTTGGTGGGTGTCTATTTCCTCACCCGCACAACATTACAGCCTTTTAATGAGAGCCATACAGGAACTCTCTGTGCTATCTCCCTCACCTCTTTCCATAAGCTCTATTCTTCTTCAGTGTCAAGATACTGTGACGGTAAATCAGAGACGCACTTCTTTGGAGTTTCCAAACCCTCTTGGATCTTCTTCTTCGGACTCCCTGACCACAAAATCAAGCCCAACTTTTCTCTGGACTTTCAGAAGACTGAATTCCTAAAATCTAGTCATGGAGCTGATTCTTGTGTTTAGAACATGGCGAGTATCTGAATAATAAGTGGAATAGTAGCAACATAGAAGGGAGTTGCCAGTGGACTTCAGATGTTGGTGACTTTCTATGTCTTCCACCCTCTCCAAACCTGCGCTTCCTGCTTCCCCATCTTCTCCCACAAAGCCCAGTGCAGCAAATGTAGGGAAGGTGTGGGGAAGTTAGGGAAGGCAAGCTTTCCAGCTCCTACTTTAGTTCCTAACTGGGCTTTGGCCAGATGCTGAGGCAGACAGCACAGCCATGGCTGCAAGAACCCTGAGTGGCCCTCTAAGAGTTAAGATGCTTTTCTTGGCGCCTAACACACCAGTGGGCAACACCTATGCCATGTCATTTTGAAGCCAACTTAGACGCCTTCCTTCGTTTCAGTGGTATTTGGTTCTTTTTGGAGATTTCCTGTGGGCAGGCTGAAAAGACAGTGAATTTTCAGATATTCACATATAAGAAGTTGACAGTTACGTTGTGGTGTTGAATTGTTGCCCTCGCTGGCAGAGGTTAAAACAAGAAGCAATGTTTTAACTTCTTGTGACATTTACAAGAATTGTAGAGCTGGCTTTTGCTGGAAAACGTATGCTTAATCTACGCAGTTCTGATACACTGGAAAATGTTCCTCCACATCCACTTTACAAAATTAAACAGAATGTTGGAAAGAGATCTTGGCCCACGTCTCTGAAAACAACTAATTGTACCACTTTAGAGCTAGAAAGAACCTAGGGATCATCTACTTGGAACACTGGTTTTATAGATGAAGAAACAGGCTCAGAGAAAGGAAGTGCTATGTCTAAGGCCGTATAGCAGGGAGACCCTTCTCTTCTGATCCTCAAGCCGGGGCTCTTCCCCCCACAGAAGTGGGCAAAACCAAACGCCACCACAATTACTAACCTTTCATGCCTGTGTTTTTCTTTCAACAGGTAGTTTGTCTTGAGTAACAAAAGTGCTTTGAGTAATCAAGTAGAATATCCCTAAGGGTTAGTAGGCTTATTTACATTCTATGACAGGGAAGTGGGTTAATCGGCCGAATTCTAATGCTGACAAAGATAAGAAAAGTATGCAACAGAAGTTTAACAGGGAGCATACTTTGGGTTATACTTCAGGACTAGCTAAGGGGAGGTGGTCCTAATGACAGAACGGCCAGGATCAGCAAAATTAGAATTGGTACTGAACCCAGGAAAGTATGAAATAGAGGAAACCAAAGAGCCCATACAAAGTGTTGGTGAAATCTGTACAAAACCAACAAAACAAAGAGTAAACGTCACCCTGATCACACTCCACCCATCCAGTCACTCTCTGTCCACTTTTGTTTTATTTTTTCATGACATTTATCACTCTCTGAGATTAGCTTGTATATTTGTTTATTTCCTGTCTCCCTCCAACACGTGTGCATGTGAGTGTGCACACTCACACACATACACCCAACATGCCCTTTAAGAAACACAAGAACAGAAACCTTGCCTGTCTTATTGTCCCCAATGCCTAGAACAGTGCCTGGAACATAGTAAGTGCTCAGTGGATATGTTTTGAATGAATAAATTTGAGAAAGGTAAAAAATGTTAGACTACAATTGAGGCAAACTGAGAATAAACACATCCAAGACTATAAATTCAAGGATGTTTTTATTATTCTTACTTCCAGTTAGAAAAAGAGAAGTAGGACTTCCCTGGTGGCGCAGTGGCTAAGAATCCGCCTGCCAATGCAGGGTACACAAGTTCGAACCCTGGTCCGGGAAGATCCCACATGCCGTGGAGCAACTAAGCCTGTGCGCCACAACTACTGAGCCTGTGCTCTGGAGCCCGTGAGCCACAACTACTGAAGCCCGTGTGCCTAGAGCCTGGGCTCTGCAACAAGAGAAGCCACCGCAATGAGAAGCCGGCGCACCGCAACGACGAGTAGCCCCCGCTCGCCACAACTAGAGAAAGCCTGCGTGCAGCAACAAAGACTCAACGCAGCCAAAAATAAATTAATAAAATAAATAAATTTTTTAAAAAAGAATAAGAGAAGTACATCAACGTCTCTAACTCATTTAGGGCAAGCGGAATGGGAATGCTGGTCAATATGTGCACCGTTATTAGGACAGCTTTTGTGCCATGAAGGTCCTGAAGGGGGTGCTGTCACCGTAAAAGGGGAGTGGTACCATCTACAGATCCATAGCAGGACTTTGGGGCATCAAGTTTGCTTTCCAAGATTACAAATGCAATGAGGGATCTTTGGGACCTGAGGGTAACCTTGAAGGGGACTTTGAAATGGACAGCTGTGTCCAAGAACACTTGGATTTAAGACTTGCAAACAAAGGGCCACGCCAAATTTCTAAAGAGGAAGCTGGGGTGCACCCAGGAAGGCAAGGAACTCACCCAGTTTTCTAGACCATTACAATTTGCAGGGTCTGATGACCTCCACATATTCCATAGGGCAGTAATTCAACTGGGAGGGATTGTACTTAATTTTGGGAAGGTGGGGAATAAGGTCACCCTCCTTCAAAAGGAATATTGTCCCCGGTGCTAATGCTATAAGCTAGGTCTGTAGCTTCTGTAAGAATAGTTCATTTAGAAAGAATTCTCCTAACAATACTATACACATTAACCAAGATTTGTCTATCCCTTTGCTCTAAGTTTTAGGTTAGACGTAATCATTCCTACTCTGAAACACCGAGAGCCAACTTGAAATGTAAAATCCCAAAGTAATTCAGTATTTGCTAAATTTAAAGGAAGGAATCAATTTCTAATTGGAATTTAGGCACATTCCTTTCCCACTTTAGCACTGTCTTTATTTCCCTTAAGTTCCTCTTTGGTCATTACGATTTTCAGCAGGGTTGTAGTCATTGAATAACCTGTCACACACTGCAGATATTTTGAGACCAAATTAAACTCTCAATGTACTTGCATATAACTAAAGAAAACTGTATTAGACACTTCAGGACAAAGACTCTGTATGTCTGTATTGACAGCCTGTTGCTCCACAGAGAGTGTGGCATCTAGTAGGTGTCCAGTAAATATTCGCAGAATAAATGAAAGAAAAAATCTATCTCCCCTCTGATAGAATTATTTTCACACATTCAAAATCTCAGGTATATCTGACCAGGCATGTGTGTACGTGTCTATTCCCACATGCTCATCCTTCAGGATGAAGACATTATCCGTCCTCTGGGCGTGTATGTTTGTATAACAAAACACCGAAGCAAGATTCACCATACAAACTGTTCCAAGAAAGATCATTTTAATTAACATTTCCTCAAACATACCAACATTCCAGCACCTAAAAACGGATCTCGATTTTCATTTAGGCGAGCTGTTCCCTCTTCCCTAGAAAACATACACCTTTGAAAGTTTCCATTGCCAATTTGTATCTCCAGTTCATAACAGAAATTCACAGTTAACTTGTCATGCTTTCCCTGGAAAGCTCGTTTGAACCACTTTGCTAACTTAGACTACTTTTACTTCTGCTCAGACGACTGCCCGCGACTCTTAATACTTCTTGAAGCTAGATTCCCCCATCTGCATTCCTGAGGCAGGATGACAAAAGCCAGACTACACTTCAGCCTCCTAGGATATCCTGCCCTGGAGATGCTCAGCAGGCAATTGGAAATTGAAGTTAGCCTGGAGCTCCGGAATAAGTTAATAATTAGAGAGGTCAATTTGGGAATCATTAGTGTAGAGGTGAAAGGTGAAGCTATGTCAGGAGATGAAATTACCCAGAATGAGAACATAGCAAGAGAAGAGAAGCAGATCAATGACAGGACCTTGGGAATTGCTTCATTGAAAGGGGCGGGGGTGGGGCGGTGAGGAGGAACGCTGTGCGTGTGTGTGTGTGTGTGTGTGTGTGTGTGTGTGTGTGTGATAACAGATCCAACAAAGGAAACTTAAGAAGTGTTGAGAAGAAGACAGGAGGTAAACCAAGATAACTGAGGAACGCTTTCAAGCAAGAGAAGATGTGTAAAAGTTCCATAACCTCCAAAGAGCTCAAGAATATTGAAGCCAGAGAGGCCACTGGATTTTGAAACGTGGTGGTCACAGATAGCCTTTGGGAAAGCAGTCTTTCGGGTGAACTCTGTGTGCCCATAGGCGGATGTGAATAGGTATATATGCACGTACACCAAACCACCATAAGATGAAATATTAGTATTGAAGGAGGCTGGTACTGGGTGTACCAGACAATGGTGGTAATAACCACTACCATTTATTGACTGTTTACTATGTGCCGGGAACAGTGCTAAGCACTCGATATGCCCGATCTCAGTTTAATCCTTGAAACAACTCTATAAGGTGTCTACGTTTTATATGTGAAGAAACAAAGTCCACAGAGGTTAAAGAAATGACTCAAGGTCACACTGCTAGAAAGTGGCAGCACCAGGATCAGACCTAAGGACAGTTTGACTCTAAAAGCCCATACTCTCAATCACTGAAGTAATACTTCCATATGCTGACCTTAGCAAGGTAATCTGTGCATGAGGGGAAGAGAGCTGATACACTGGTTGAGTGTCTCCTATTGCCAAGGGCTTTGCATAGGACATCGCCTTTCACATATATACCACCAACATCATGGCTATGTTTAGGCAAACTGTATAAAGGCATATTTTTAAAAATCTGATTCACTTTTTTGGAAAAAATAGTTGAAGCTGTATGATTCCAAAACAACCAGTTATAGTTCAAATGTATTTACTACAATAGCTCCCAAGGGTTCGAAAGTTAAAAAAAAAAAAGTGTGGCATCATTGATTTGGTGGTTGTTACTGATATTCAAATTACTGACAAACTCATCTGAAAAGTGAGGGAATTTCACAGGATAATCTTAAAGGCCTCCTCCAGCCTTGACTTTTTATGATTCTCATACGCAGGTCTAATGTCAATAGTTTTAAAGGCATGGAATATGAAATAGAATGTAAATGCGGCAGCAGAACTGGTTTGTATGTCAGTATCCTTTTATTCCTTAAATTTATAGAATTTATAGGGCCCACTGTTAAAATATTATAAAAATAGTCCTTGGTTGTTTGTGGCATTGACTGCTAACTTAAGTAGAAGCTTGGAAACTCCATCACAAAACGATACCCTGAAAATCCAGCCAAATAATTTGCTTCCAACCAACTGCAGCCCTTATAATACGGCTGGCTATAGGAAAAAGAGAGAAAGAGAGAGTGGCAAACACTCCAGCAGTTAATGTTTTTGCTGTCTATAGAAAAACAAATGAGGTTCTGGTCTGAAACAATCAGCATCGCTGTTAATTGTGCATGTGTGAAGCAATAAGGCAAGGCGTTTGGGATGGCTCCCACTGACTGTTCCCTTCTTTCTCTGGATTAGAAAATCCATTCAGACAACTGAATAATAGCAAGTATTTATGCAAATTGTTAATTATGAGGCAGAGATAATCATAATCTTGTATATTTATAAAAGTGCATGTACAATGGGGATTACCAAATGAATTGTTGCTTTATTATTTTACTAGTGGTCGAAAAACATGCTAGCCTTGCAAATAGCTTTCATACATCATTCAGTCCACCAGAATTAAACATGGCCCCCATGGATGTTTACCAAAGCCAATTCTTTTCCATCTCACCACCTGTATTCCTCTCTTCCTTTCTCACAAACTAAGAGCAGGTATAAATGATTCTGATAATAACTTCTGGTCAAACTGATCAGCCCCATAATAAAAATAAAGAAATAAGTCAAGATTTGCTTTGTAACATAGCAAAACTGTTAGAGAGAGATGATTCTGGCATGGAGCAGATTTCAAAACAAAAATAAAACAAAATTCTCAATATCTTACCTGTGAAAGCCATTATAGGAATAATAGTCCCTAGGTTAATTGTCCATTATCTTAATGGTCATCCACTCCATTTTATTTTACAGATGAGGAGGTCAAGGTTCACAGCAGACATAGGACTTGAGCAAAGTCACCCCACTAGTTAGTGGCAATACCTAGTACTCTTGCCACCATGACACATCCAATCTCTGATGCTTAAATGCCCTCCTATACTACTATTGTGTGATTAGCTGTCTATGTGTGTCTATACCATTTATCTCAATGAATTTTAATCTGACTATGGAATTAAACCCTGAATTTACTCTTCTTAGATGTCAAATAAATCCACTGAGGCCTTGATGGGAATATGGAAGGCCAGCTACTGAAAGCCAAACTGGGCATCTAAGATATGGTCGATCTGCTCTATTTTAATGAGTCTGCCCTAGTGGAGGAAACCTATAACCTTTGCTCTTCCTAAGCTATCTGGCTAGGGAACAAATGATGTAGGTGGGTAGGAAGAGAAAGTAGAGACACTGGTAAACCTTTATGGAGCCAATAAGCCTAGAATAGGCCAAATACGGTACTGGTGGGCAGGATGATCTTAGAAGACCACGTGCCAAGCAACGAGAGCCACATTTACAAAACGGCTTACAATTCTCACCGCCTCTTCAGCACTGATGGCAATATGATGTCACAGCTTGTGGCAACAGTCGTTGCCTGGAAAGACACTATTCTGTCGCATTCTCAACAGCCCCTCCCCCTGACAGTTAGGAACTTTCCTGTGTTTCATTAGACTTGCTCTGCTGCAGAGTTTATGTCACAAAGGCCCCTGGCCTATGGGATTACTCTACCTGGCAAGTCTACACATGTACATACTTTACAAGTCCCTGATATTTTCCAGTAATTGATTTCCCTTCAATAAAATGCTGACCTAGGTGTTCCCTAAACCACCATCCGGCCTAGTGACAGGCAGGTGGGCCTGAAGCACCATGGAGAAAACTTTGTTGATGGTGGGGTTTTCATAACAGAACACTCTACTGTGTCATCCAATTTCAGCAAAAACGAAAAGAAGCTAGTAACCTACTGCCCAACTGTCTGGGGTGCTGGCTCTGAACTTCCATCCCACTTCTGAACTAGGTCAGCTTTATAGCTGAGACTATAAGCTCCAGTAGTTTCAGCTGTTTTAAACTAAAAAAGAGCCCTGAAAAGAATCTGTCCAAGTGGAAACCAAACTATTTATTGTATGGAAATTAAACTGATAGGCAATGGCGGAGTCTATTTATTCTAGCTCACTTGGGTTCAGTTCGGCTAAAGATCCATTGTCACTTACCTTGCTGCATCTAGAATCTGAAAAATCCTCCACCTGTTAAAGGAACAGTAAAACCAGGTGCTAGCAAGAGCTTGGTAAGAGAGGAATTAAAATAATAAAAGTTTTCCATTTTGCTTTGATAACATATTTTTCCAGCTTTCCAAACCGCAAGGCAACAGCTCATGGATGGCTCCCCAACTTTGCTCCCCACTAGCTCCTCTCATGTAGTGGGGGATTATGAATCAGAGGGCTTAAAGGGGCAGGGCAGCACTGAGAGCCAAACCTCTGAAGGGCTATGGGCTGAGAATGATAGATCCTCCACTCGGTCGTAACTAATTGCATGCCCCTTCACACATGCGATGGCAATCTAAGCAAAAAACAGAAGTCAATAAACCAAAACCCAGACCATACCAAACCAAGCACTATGGCATCCCTAAAACAGAAATGCCTGATGGAAAGAAGCTAGGAGGAATTTACAGGGATTTTTCATACCATCAGGGATATATGAAACACAAGTAACAAAAGGAAAAGAAAAGAAAGAATGATTAGACTTTGCGGATGCTTTTCAAACAGATGAAAATTCAAAGCACACAGAAAGTGATACATAAATCAGCACTAGTTCCTTCCACCCAAATGCAAGACATCCATCAAAGTAAGCAATGTCTCTCCATTTAAAAAATTACTCATCTGTTTTCATAACATATGTCTTAAGAGTCACAAAATACTAATTCTACTATGTGAATTTCTGATATCGGCAGGGACTGGGAAGTTGTGCACGGGTCAATTGCTAATTTGAGAGTTCAAATGGGCTCAGTTAGCTTTTTGTTTTACTATATTAAGCATGGGATATTATAATGTGGTAACACTTTTGTGCCCACAGCGAGTTATATGGCCTGGATATTTTCTTGAGAGAAGTGTTTCTTTACATCAAATATATCTGGAGGCTTTAGGAATGAGGTAAGAGAGACTTTTCATAGCACAACTAGCAGCAGAGGCCTTGCATCAGCATTTGAGAAGCAATATACAGCTCTTTTATCATCAGTTCTTGGCATGGCTAAGGCCCCCTTCCCTAGTTCTACGAGTTGTTAAGACTGGTGGAGAAGCAAGTGTTATGAAAACAAAAGTGATGTAGTTAATGACATCAGATCTGTTAGACAAGACACCTCCATTAGCTGACTCACCATCCAGGGTCCAATGTGATCCTCTTCCATTCCGGCCACAAGAAAGAAGTAATCTAGAGTATTCTGGCCTACCCCATGATTTAGTTTCCCTACACAGTGAAGAAAGGGTAGTACCCCTTCTACTGCACTCAGCTTCATGAACCAAATATAATACAACTTTGGGTGAAAAATAAAAACAACAACAACATGAAAACGTAAAGTTATATGTTGAATCGTAGTGCTAGAAAATTCCAAAGTCAAATATGTAGCCCTTTCCAAAACTATAATTTTACTTTTGCTGCATTAATAGAAATCCTCAAATAATATAAGCATGTACATAATTTATGTATATTGATGTCTATGGGGACCAGAGCAAATTTAACTTTGCCTCTTGAGATTTTTTTAAAACTTTCTATGTAAGTTTCTCAACTGTCTATTAAAGTTTGCTCAGGGATTACACTTTTGGAAGCTCATTGCCTTACCTGGGAGTCCAGGTTGCCGGAGGTGGATTATTCAGTGGTGAGCCAGGAAGATGTTACAGGTGCACCAATCAAAAGGGTGGGCAGTCATCGGAAGTGAATCAAATGCCATGAGGAAAAAGATAAAAAGGAGAGGCATACTGATTAGAAAAAAAATGAATTAACTTTACAAGTCCACTTTACTTACACATACACACACACACACGCACACAGTCTTTGGAAAGGTTCTTAAATGGAATCTTCTTAAAAAGACCCTTTAATAAAATGAAAGGATAATTATGTAATGTGATAGAGGTGCTAATTATCACTATAACAGCAATCATATTACAACATATAAGTGTATCAAATTAACACATTGTACACCTTAAATTTACACAATGTTATGTGTCAAATATATTCAATTAAAAAATCACCCCCCACAAAAAATGTGTCATTTATTATGTGACAGGCATCATTATAGGTACTTAAGGATACGGCAGTGAGTAAAACGGACGCAAATCTCTGCCTTCACAGAGTTTACAATTTTGTGGAAGATGTTTTTATACCATCTGTTTGGAAAAGAGTTCCACAGAAATATACTGTATGTTATGAACTCTAGGAAAATGTTTCTCCTAGTTTTATTTATGTATTTATGTATGGAGAACATATCCACTGGCATCAGATTCAACATCTGTATTAGAAAGGCTTCTCTTTCTGATTGGAAAGGACATTATTTCTTTTCATGATTTCTCCGTGTGGAAACTTCCCCCCGCCCCCCACCAAAGGCTGTAAGTCAGGTTTCTTTTTAGTGAGGCCATTTGCTGTTCATAGAATTCCACGTGCATATACCTTGAAATACTGTGAAAACAAGAAGTCTCTAGATGGCAGCTTCATAATACTGTGGGGTACCACATCCCAGCAGGGTTTTTCTCATTGGATGCTCTAGTGTTCTGTACCACTCTGAGATTGGACTCATCAGCCCTCAGCAAGCCACCTCTTGAGAAAGCAACAGCAGGTGGTGGACAAAAGGAGCTGTGCTTCTTATGCCCATGACCCAGACACTGGCTGGAGAAGACGCAGTAAGAGTAACCTTCTGGACCAAGGTTCAAGATGGGACCAAATATCTCTCAAGTGACAGCTACCTAAATGTTAAATTAGCAGGAAAGGAATAAAGACACAGACCTATTAGAGAATGGACTTGAGGATATGGGGAGGGGGAAGGGTAAGCTGTGACAAAGCAAGAGAGTGGCATGGACATATATACACTACCAAATGTAAGGTAGATAGCCAGTGGGAAGCAGTCGCATAGCTCACAGAGATCAGCTCGGTGCTTTGTGACAGCCTGGAGGGGTGGGATGGGAGGGTGGGAGGGAGGGAGACGCAAGAGGGAAGAGATATGGGAACATAGGTATATGTATAACTGATTCACTTTGTTATAAAGCAGAAACCAAC
Organism: Delphinus delphis; assembly: GCF_949987515.2. NCBI lineage: Eukaryota > Metazoa > Chordata > Mammalia > Artiodactyla > Delphinidae > Delphinus > Delphinus delphis. The sequence continues at coordinate 15,630,928 of NC_082704.1, read as the reverse complement.
ACACCATTATAAAGCAATTATACTCCAATAAAGATGTAAAAAAAAAAAGCAGGAAAAGGAAAAGATGAAAATGAAGGGAAAACACACACACACACACATATACATATATATATATATATATGTATATATATATATATCAGTGGAAAAATGGGAATTGAGGGGGAGACTTGGGAGCCCCCAAAACTCCAGATAGGGATTCGTGCTAACTAGAAACCTCAAATGATGACACCTACCCCCTGGCATTTAGATTCTCAGGGTAGGTGCTTAATGCTTCAGAATTTAAAAAGTGAAGCTTTCTAAGCACAGGGAACTATATCCAATACCCTGGGATAAACCATAATGGAAAAGAATATAAAAAAGAATGTATGGATATGCATAACTGAATCACTTTGCTGTAGAGCAGAAATTAACACAACACTGTAAATCAACTATACTTCAATTTTTTGTAAAAAGTGAAGCTATCTATTCACTTTGACATTAAGGATCCAAATTAAGATGTAGGAAAAACAGGATGATGTAAAAATCCGAGAGCCTCTGCCTAAAAATCGGGATTCCTGGTTTCTAATCCCGTTTTGCCAATGACTCATTTGATCTTGGGCAAATTCTCTTCTCCACTCTCTCAGGGAGCCATATGAAAAGAGGGATTTTCACAAGGTGGTTTGTAAAAATCCTCCAGTTCCAATATTTTTGTAATTCTCTAATAGCTTTGCCTTTCATTTTGGTGCCAAGTTAGTTAAAAGGACAGAAATCTCTAGTCGTTTTCTCAGTACAACATGCCATTAGTAGTTCAGAGAGCCCAGAGCCCCACAGTCTGAGCCTACAAGTAGATGAAAACGTGGCCAAAACAATAACAGCCAAGTTGAAATGCAGCCGATCATCATTCTGTCCAGGGAAACAGCTTTGTTTATTTGAAATAGAGAGTGGCTGGTTCTCTAGGATGGAAAAGTTCTACAAGTAAACTTAACTGAGAATAACAAGGAAAATCTAATTGATAAACAATTAACACCCACCCGCCCTTCTCTTTCTGCTCGTGCAGCTGCTTCATCTGTCGGGAGCCTGGGATGTTGGCGATTGCTGTCAATTAGCAGAGACCTCCACAGCCACACTCTCCCAGATAAAGGCTTACATAGATGCTCATATTTTGCAAAGGGTGGTTAAAACAAAACAAAACAAAAACCCACCAACACCGTTTTGGTCTAACGGCAAATCTGTGGCAGACAATACACTCTGGGAACCAATTACCTCCCACTGTTCCAGGGCTGCCAAGCAAACGGCCGATTCAAGCTCTCTGATTCGTGATACTGGATTGGTTTGCTCCCATACCCAGAGCTGCTGTGCCCTTGATCTCCCACCTTCTTCCCATGTAGGATGCCCTTCCACTCTCATCCTGGTCTGACCTAATATACTGCTGCTCAGTTACCTGCCACCTCCTTTTGTACCTTAGGCCACATCCTCATTTGGTATCTGAAGGCCAAATGCAGTATATGTTATTCTGTATGTTGAATCTGGTCCCCTAAATGGGAAGGTGTCCTACACAAAGTCCCAGGTGAAGGACTCTTACTCTTTTGTTGTTTTTCCCAATATTTATATCTTTATTGCTAATTACCATTAAGTACTTTTAAAATTTTTTATTGAAATATAGTTGATTTACAATGTTGTGTTAGTTTCAGGTGTATATTAACGTGATTCAGTTATACATTTTTTTAGATTTTTTCCATTACAGGTTATTACAAGATATTGAGTGTAGTTCCCTGTGCTATACAGCAGGTCCTTGTTGGTTATCTATTTTATAGAAGGACTCTTATTCAAACTGGTGGGGGAAAATGCAGAAGCCAGATGAACGGCCTGGATGATTTTTAAGGCCCCAGGCAAAAAAAAAAAAAAAAAAAAAAAAGCAACTCGTCTTCTTTACTTGTCTTCTTTACTTTAAAGCTACTATAAAAATGATGCCTGGCCTCAACCTTTTGCTCATGCACAAGCCTGAGAAGCAGTGGGGGGCCGTGGAATAAGCCTAGGTCTCACACAGACTGGGTTCTAGTCCAGGCTCTTTCACTTACTAATTGTATGATACTGCAAAGGTGCCTTAACCTCTCAACCTTGATTTCCTCATCTGCAAAATGGGAACAAGTATAGTATCCACACAAGTAATGATGTTCAACATATTTAACAATCAATACGGTATGGGCACTGGCCAATCAGAAAAGAAGCCAACTGTCAACACCCTGTGTAGACAGGACAATGCATGCCCCAAAAAGTGGTCGTGAGGATTAGATGGGATCATGTCTGGAAATCCCGTAGCAAAGTACCACGTCCAGGGACAGAACTCAATAACTTTTGTGCATGATTATTTTTATCCAGGGAAGAAAACTAGTAAGAGAATTGTCCAACAGTATTTTGAGTGTAAGGCAGGCCAGGGTCAAGCCTCCTAGCCTCCTGTGGCTGAGCCCTCTTGCCACCCTGGGAACACAGGCAGCTTTTCAAAGCCACAGTTCAAGGACATCTACATGTACAAGGCCATGTTGAAAGCAACCATATTTATTGTTATGGGGAAGGAGTATCCCCCAATATGCATGTTCTACTGTTTGACAACTCTGCTTTCTTCCTCATTCCACGCCAAGCCTACCAGAAACTGTGCAAACTCCAAGAAAGGGAGCTCTTCAGAGTCTGTCTCAGAAGACTAGAATCCAGAATATCCTTTCCAACCTTTACTCTGTAAGTATTTGCTTTCATCCCCTTTGGCACAACTCTGAGGCCTCCTGAGTTTGTCTTGACTGCTCCTATCATAATGGCCTCCTTCCCCCCAGATACTAAATCTGGCTTCCAGACCCATCCTCCTGGCCTACTTTCCCTGACAGCTGACAAGATTTCAATCCTATCCTTGCCTTTGAACAGGAACATTTTAAGACTACAGAGTCTTCTAGATCCACAGGAAGGACCCTCTAAAAAATGGTTCAATCTCCAATCCCATGATATTTAGAGAGGACATTTTTTTAACATGTTTATTGGAGTATAACTGCTTTACAATGGTGTGTTAGTTTCTGCTTTATAACAAAGTGAATCAGCTATACATATACATCTATCCCCATATCTCCTCCCTCCTGTGTCTCCCTCCCACCCTTCATATCCCACCCCTCTAGGTGGTCACAAAGCACCCAGCTGATCTCCCTGTACTATACGTCTGCTTCCCACTAGCTATTTTACATTTGGTAGCATATATATGTCCATGCCACTCTCACTTCGTCCCAGCTTACCCTTCCCCCTCCCCATGTCCTCAAGTCCATTCTCTACGTCTGCGTCTTTATTCCTGCCCTGCCCCTAGGTTCTTCAGAACCATTTTTTTAAACATCTTTATTGGAGTATAATTGCTTTACAATGGTGTGTTAGTTTCTGCTGTATAACAAAGTGAATCAGCTACATATACATATATCCCCCTATCTCCTCCCTCTTGTGTCTCCCTCCCTCCCACCCTCCCAATGCCACCCCTCCAGGTGGTCTCAAAGCAATGAGCTGATCTCCCCATGCAATGCAGCTGCTTCCCACTAGCTATCTATTTTACATTTGGTACTATATATATGTCAATGCTACTCTCTCACCTCCTCCCAGCTTACCCTTTCCCCTCCCCGTGTCCTCAAGTCCATTCTCTACGTCTGCGAGAGAGGACATATTTTTGATAGGGATTTGTCCCCATACCTCTCCATTTATACCACCTAAATACACTATATACAATACAGTGTAGAATATATAACAGAGAGCTACGTTGGCTATGTCAAAACCCTGTGGTTCATAGCTGCTGGTTTCTTTTTCTTTTTTTTTTTTTTGCGGTACGCAGGCCTCTCACTGTTGTGGCCTCTCCCGCTGTGGAGCACAGGCTCCGGACGCGCAGGCTCAGCGGCCATGGCTCACGGGCCCAGCCGCTCTGCGGCATGTGGGATCTTCCCGGACCGGGGCACGAACCTGTGTCCCCTGCATCGGCAGGCGAACTCTCAACCACTGTGCCACCAGGGAAGCCCAGCTGCTGGTTTCTTATTCGCTGGAGTCATGTGGGTGGGGAGAGACAAATGCAGCACAAGGGAACAGAAAGAGGCCTGGACGAGAAGTCAGAAGACCGAGGTCCTCATGCAAGCTCTGCTGTGTGACCCCTCACCAGTCCACTCTCCAGAGGGGAAGACGGCTCTCAGTTTCCCTATCTGCACAGTGAGGGTGTTAGACTAGGTGCTTTCCCAAAGGTCCCTGTTCATTAGAACATTCTAAGACTTTATAAGGAATGTGACTCCGGAACATTCCTATGAATAGAGCCTGGGTTCTTACCAACCAAGGCTGCGAGAAACACTCTTGCATTGCTCTGAGAGACTCTAGGGCCCAAGGCTGAGTAGACAAGCTTCTTTTCACTGGCCCACTTTTTCCATTAGGTCTCCAGACCTCCCTGGCTCCTCAGGGAACTGCACCTGTGCATGCTCGTGACCTTCTGGCCAGTGCCCGGCGTGTAAGTCAGGAGTTACCTAAATTCTGCATAATAAGCCAATTTAAGGAGAGCTACTGATGGCTTAATTGTGGTCACTCTCTGAGGTTATACTTGGACTGGGTGGGAAACCTGAAGGAGTGATTAGTATGAGCAGATCAGCTGCTCTGGGCTGGAATCCTTCTAGTACCATCTCTCTCAACAGCATGGAGTCATTCTTTAACCCAACATTGGATTCAGAACTCAAGTGGCCAGTATAAACAAGTGGTTTGAAAGGTCTTCCTACCATCATCAATCACAGACTCCAAAGGGCTGGGAGATGTCTCTGGGTGATCTATCTTTTAGAAACCATTAGTGTTGCAGAACCCTTTCCTGACCCCAAGTCTCTGCAGAGGCAGGGACTTGCTGCAGATCACAGACTGCCTCAGTGGCAGGGCCAAGACCAGGATCCAGCTCTACAGGTCCCTTTCCCTGACAGGGTACTACCCACCCCATGTCCACCAAAGCATGCCTAGGGCAGCAGGCAAGCAGGCATCTGTGTCCCCACATACGACCACACAACCCTTCAGAACAACTCAAAGAGCAATGGCTGCAAAAGACTGGGAAAACAACCCTAAAAGACCCCAAGGACTTTCAATTCTTCCTTTCCAGTAGCTGTTAAATTGTAAACACATTTTCCTAAGCTGCTCTCTCAGGTTTTGTTTTCTGCCTACCCGCACATTGACTACATCACACCGTAACCATCAGCGATTCTTCTGTTCTTTTCCTTTTGAGAAATAACGCCTAATACCTGGGCCCTGTATTGCCAAAACACCAAGCACGTTTTGGAAACAAAGTGGATCTGATGAGGAAGATTGCTACAGTCCTTTTCAAAGAGTGTTTGCTTACCTATTGGCAAGTCAGGCAATTCTCAGTTGCAGAGGTCTTCCCTAAGCTGTTTGTTATCTGCAGTCATTGCTGAAACCGCCCCATCAGCTCCCCCCACACCCCTACCCACCAGTTTTTGGTAAAATTCTCCCATTTTGGCATCATAAGAGTGCCCTCTAGTGCTGATCTAATTAAGAACCTGGAGACTGAAGGATTCCTGTTTTCGTGGGAAATGGGTTTAGCTATAACTTGTCCTTGGCTGTGTCAAGATATATTCTTTCTGAAGCATCTCTAAAGCACCTACTTGACGATGTAGTCTTTCAGAAAGCAGTGAAAGGAGTGTTTTGCCACTGAACAAACAATGCAAACCAAAAAAAAAAAAAAAGGGAGGGCCTTAAAAGAGATGCATTCCCACTCATGATGCCGGGGCACTGTTTGAATTACAAAAGAGGGTGCACAGACACAGGCCGACTCCATCAATTAAAAGTTAACAGTAATTTTTAAAATAATAAAAAACTATATACAATTTTTAAAGGTTACTTTCCATTTACAGTTATTACAAAATATTGGCTCTATTTCCCGTGTTGTGCAATATACCCTTATACCCAATACTTTGTACCTCCGACTGCCCCACACTACCTTGCCCCTCCCCCCACTCCCCACTGGTAACCACTAGTTTGTTCTCTATATCTGTGACTCTCTTTCTTTTAAAAAGTTGAGATTGATTTTTGCACAAGGAACTCTGTTCTGAAGTGCCTGGTGCCACGCTTCTACACTCAGTAACCTTGAGCAAGTGACACTAAACTAAACACAAAGAAAAAGAAAAAGGTCTCTGCAGGTGATGAGAAACGTGTGAGAACAGGCTGGATGGAGAATGAGGCACCACGAGGCCCAAGCTGAAAGAAATAACGACTTCCAGTACATCACCCTGACAGTAAAGAGCAAAGGAAAAGTGACGTCTGAGAACTGCAGTGCCTTCCGCTTGAACAAAAGAAAGTTGGGTTGTGATAATATAATTCTGAATTCCATGGAATGTTGTGGCTCAGAGAGGCAAGAGATAGAAGACAGAGAAACAATATAGTGGTTCACAGCTGGGGAGTCATTTTTCCCAGGATGAATCATACCTTGAGGCTCAACCATATCTGATTTAGTTGATACTTAGCCGTGTGGCTGACAGGGTCTTGGTGCTCGGCCATGTGTCAAGTCTGAGCCTCTGAGGTGGGAGAGCCAAGTTCAGGACATTGGTCCACCAGAGGCCTCCAGGGTCCATGTAATATCAAACAGCAAAAGCTCTCCAAGAAATCTCCATCGCCACACTAAGACCCAGTTCCACATAACGGCCAGCAAGCTACAGTGCTGGACACCCTATGCCAAACAACTAGCAAGACAGGAACACAACCCCACCCATTAGCAGAGAGGCTGCCTAAAATCATAATAAGATCACAGACACCCCAAAACACACCACCAGATGCGATCCTGCCCACCAGAAAGACAACATCCAGCCTCATCCACCAGAACACAGGCACCAGTCCCCTCCACCAGGAAGCTTACACAACCCACTGAACCAACCTTACCCACTGGGGGCAGACACCAAAAACAACGGGAACTACGAACCTGCAGCCTGCGAAAAGGAGACCCCCAAACACAGTAAGTTAAGCAAAATGAGAAGACAGAGAAACACACAGTGGATGAAGGAGCAAGGTAAAAACCCACCAGACCAAACAAATGAAGAGGAAATAGGCAGTCTACCTGAAAAAGAATTCAGAGTAATGATAGTAAAGATGATCCAAAATCTTGGAAATAGAATGGAGAAAATTCAAGAAACATTTAACAAGGACCTAGAAGAAATAAAGAGCAAAGAAACAATGATGAACAACACAATAGATGAAATTAAACATTCTCTAGAAGGAATCAATAGCAGAATAACTGAGGCAGATGAACGGATAAGTGACCTGGAAGATAAAAAAGTGGAAATAACTACCGAAGAGCAGAATAAAGAAAAAAGAATGAAAAGAATTGAGGACAGTCTCAGAGACCTGTGGGACAACATTAAACGCACCAACATTGGAATTATAGGGGTCCCAGAAGAGGAAGAGCAAAAGAAAGGGACTGAGAAAATATTTGAAGAGATTATAGTTGAAAACTTCCCTAATATGGGAAAGGAAAGAGTCAATCAAGTCCAGGAAGCACAGAGAGTCCCATATGGGATAAATCCAAGGAGAAACACGCCAAGACACATATTAATCAAGCTATCAAAAATTAAATACAAAGAAAAAATATTGAAAGTAGCAAGGGGAAAACAACAAATAACATACAAGGGAATCCCCAGAAGGTTAACAGCTGATCTTTCAGCAGAACCTCTGCAAGCCAGAAGGGAGTGGCAGGACAGATTTAAAGTGATGAAAGGGAAAACCTACAACAAAGATTACTCAACCCAGCAAGGATCTCATTCATTTTCGACAGAGAAATTAAAACTTTTACAGACAAGCAAAACCTAAGAGAATTCAGCAACACCAAACCACCTTTACAACAAATGCTAAAGGAACTTCTCTAGGTAGGAAACACAAGAGAAGGAAAAGACCTACAATAACAAACCCAAAACAATTAAGAAAATTGTAATAGGACATTACATATTGCTAACTACCTTAAATGTAAATGGATTAAATGCTCCAACCAAAACACACAGGCTCGCTGAATGGATACAAAAACAAGACCCGTATATATGTTGTCTACAAGAGACCCACTTCAGACCTAGGGACACATACAGACTGAAAGGGAGGGGATGGAAAAAGATATTCCATGCAAATGGAAATCAAAAGAAAGCTGGAGTACCAATTCTCATATCAGACAAAATAGACTTTAAAATAAAGACTATTAAAAGAGACAAAGAAGGACACTACATAATGATCAAGGGATCAATCCAAGAAGAAGATATAACAATTGTAAATATTTATGCACCCAACATAGGAGCACCTCAATACATAAGGCAAATACTAACAGCCATAAAAGGGGAAATCAACAGTAACACAATCATAGTAAGGGACTTCAACACCCCACATTCACCAATGGACAGATCATCCAAAATGAAAATAAATAAGGAAACACAAGCTTTAAATGATACATTAAACAAGATGGACTTAATTGATATTTATAGGACATTCCATCCAAAAACAACAGAATACACATTTTTCTCAAGTGCTCATGGAACATTCTCCAGGATACATCATATCTTGGGTCACAAATCAAGCCTTGGTAAATTTAACAAAATGGAAATCGTATCAAGTATCTTTTCTGACAACAATGTTATGACACTAGATATCAATTACAGGAAAAAATACAAACACATGGAGGCTAAACAATACACTACTAAATAACCAAGAGATCACTGAAGAAATCAAAGAGAAATCAAAAAATACCTAGAAACAAATGACAAAACACGATGACTGAAAACCTATGGGATGCAGCAAAAGCAGTTCTAAGAGGGAAGTTTATAGCACTACAATCCTACGTCAAGAAACAAGAAAAATCTCAAATAAACAACCTAACCTTACATCTAAAGCAATTAGAGAAAGAAGAACAGAAAACCCCAAAAGTTAGCAGAAGGAAAGAAATCATAAAGATCAGATCAGAAATAAATGAAAAAGAAATGAAGGAAACAAGAGCAAAGATCAATAAAACTAACAGCTGGTTCTTTGAGAAGATAAACAAAATTGATAAACCATTAGCCAGACTCATCAAGAAAAAAAGGGAGAAGACTCAAGCAATAGAATTATAAATGCAAAAGGAGGAGTAACAACTGACACTGCAGAAATACAAAGGATCATGAGACATTACTACAAGCAACAATATGCCAATAAAATGGACAACCTGGAAGAAATGGACAAATTCTTAGGAAAGTACAACTTTCCAAGACTGAACCAGGAAGAAATAGAAAATTTAAACAGACCAATCACAAGCACTAATATTGAAACTGTGATTAAAAATCTTCCAACAAACAAAAGCCCAGGACCAGATGGCTTCACAGGCGAATTCTATCAAACAATTAGAGAAGAGCTAACACCCATCCTTCTCAAACTCTTCCAAAATATAGCAGAGGGAGGAACACTCCCAAACTCATTCTACGAGACCACCATCACCCTGATACCAAAACCAGACAAAGATGTTCACAAAGAAAGAAAACTACAGGCCAATATCACTGGTGAACATAGATGCAAAAATCCTCAACAAAATACTAGCAAACAGAATCCAGCAGCACATTAAAAGGATCATACACCATGATCAAGTGGGGTTTATCCCAGGAATGCAAGGATTCTTCAATATACACAAATCAATCAGTGTGATATACCATATTAACAAATTGAAGGAGAAAACCATAAGATCATCTCAATAGATACAGAGAAAGCCTTTGACAAAATTCAACACCCATTTATGATAAAAACCCTCCAATTTACAAGCAGCTCATGCAGCTCAGTATCAAAAAAATAAACAATCCAATCCAAATTGTGCCGAAGAGCTAAATAGACATTTCTCCAAAGACATACAGATGGCCAACAAACACATGAAAGGATGCTCAACACCACTAATCATTAGAGAAATGCAAGTCAAAACTACAATGAGGTAACACCTCACACCAGTCAGAATGGCCATCATCAAAAAATCTACAAACAATAAATGCTGGAGAGGGTGTGGAGAAAAGGGAACACTCTTGCACTGTTGGTGGGAATGTAAATTGATACAGCCGCTATGGAGAACAGTATGGAGGTTCCTTAAAAAACTACAAATAGAACTACCATATGACCCAGCAATCCCACTACTGGGCATATATCCTGAGAAAACCATAATTCAAAAAGAGTCATGTACCACAATGTTCATTGCAGCTCTATTTACAATAGCCAGGACATGGAAGCAACCCTAAGTGTCCATTGACAGATGAATGGATAAAGAAGATGTGGCACATATATACAGTGGAACATTACTCAGCCATAAAAAGAAACGAAATTGAGTTATTTGTAGTGAGGTGGATGGACCTAGAGTCTCTCATACAAGAGTGAAGTAAGTCAGAAAGAGAAAAACAAATACCGTATGCTAACATATATGGAATGTAAAAAAAAATGGTTCTATAGAACCTAGGGGCAGGGCAGGTATAAAGACGCAGACGTAGAGAATGGACTTGAGGACACGGGGAGGGGGAAGGGTAAGCTGGGACGAAGTGAGAGAGTGACATGGACATATATACACTACCAAATGTAAAACAGATAGCTAGTGGGAAGCAGCCGCATAGCACAGGGAGATCAGCTCGGTGCTTTGTGACCACCTAGAGGGGTGGGATAGCGAGGGTGGGAGGGAGGGAGATGCAAGAGGGAAGAGATATGGGGATATACGTATAGCTGATTCACTTTGTTATAAAGCAGAAAGTAACACACCATTGTAAAGCAATTATACTCCAATAAAGATGTAAAAAAAAAAGTTGACAGTAATTTTTTTTTTTTTTTTTGCAGTACGTGGGCCTCTCACTGCTGTGGCCTCTCCCGTTGCGGAGCACAGGCTCCAGACGCGCAGGCCCAGCGGCCATGGCTCACGGGCCCAACCACTCCGCGGCATGTGGGATCTTCCCGGACCGGGGCACGAACCCGTGTCCCCTGCATCGGCAGGCGGACTCTCACCCACTGTGCCACCAGGGAAGTCCTGACAGTGATTTTTGAACGTGTTTTAGAGTTTCGCAGATGCAAACATCTGTATTTGTATGTTAGGTTCCAGCACTGTGTTTCCTCAATTTGATCATATACATACTTTTGCTTTGAAGGGAAGGATAGACCATTAAGAATCCCTTAGAAATGTTCTAGGTATAACAGGGCTTGCTTTCTGATAACAAGAGCCTGAAAAGGTTTCACTTATAATAGAAATATAAATGTGCGTGTGTGCGTGTGTATGTCTACGGTTTATTTTATCCCATTATTTCCATATTTTGGATTTAGGGATCTGGAACATCCACAATGAATGCTACCTCAGCACTGGTTCAACTCAGCAGGGAAGATTTTCACTGTACCTTTTACATTCCGCTTCACAAGAGGCTGTTCCTCTATCGAATTCCAAATAGTGGATGCTGACACAGACAAAGCATTCACATTTTAACATGTTTAAAACACAGAGCATGACAAAGTCCCTAAGGAGCAATGCTTCAGCAAGCGCTAAAATAAAGATCGAGATCATTCTCAAGAAATATTCAGCCAAGTCACTAAGATGATCAGACAGTAACAACACATGGAATGGTCCATCCTGGACATATGTCACTTGCTTTCCTCAAGGCGCTTCTATCTCTGCTGATGTCAAAGTATGGCAGGAGCCAGTGGCTTGGGTCTGAAACTTCCCTCAAGCCAGCCCCAAAGAGGGAACCGGCAGGTCTGTGAAGAAAGAGGCACGTGCTAGGGTGGAGCCAGCACTGGCTTTGGAGCTGACAGAACTGTGTTCGAATCCCAGCTCTTCCAAATGTCTTCGGTTGCTTCAAACCCGTCAGTCTCACTTTTCTCAACAAAACTGTGACCTCCTTGTGATCTCCAATATCTGACAGAGGGCACAAACCAGGTGCTCAATAAAACCTGCTGAATTTACTAAAACCAACCATTTTAATTTAAAAAAATGAAAAATACCCCTCATTGTCCAGATGTTTGGGAAGAAGTAAACAAAACATCTGTATAATGGACTCCATTGTTTAAAATCTGTGTTGAAGACTTTAAGCCACTGCTGCTCTTGCCCACATAGATCTTGCTAGTCTCTATCAATGTGACAAATCAAAAGGTCCAGGGCTGTGCTTGAGACCCTCAGGCCAAACAGTTCTTTCAGTTTGGCAGATGTAATATTCATGATTGGATTTAACTTGGTGCTATTGACGGATGCACCGCTTTTTGAAAATTCATGACTGGTTCGACATTTTTGTGGACTTTGGACACCTTCCCATGTGAAGATGTAGCGCCATTTTTAGGCAAAGCCTGGGTTTTCACGAGAAAGCAGGTTTCCTTTTATAGCAAGATTCTCAGTTTCATGTCTTACCTGAAGTTTCAAAACCAGGTACCAAAAACACCCTGAGTGTTTCTGCCCCCCAAACCCAAAATATGGGACAAGTGTGTCAGATCATCTGGAAGAGTACACAGAATATCTTTTCTAGAATTATTGGAAATTATACCTAAATGACAAACAATAACAATCGTACTATTAGCCATTAAATAATGAGTATTTCCTATATGCCAGGCACCATGCACTTTACAGGAGTTATTTCATCCGGAGCAGAAGTCTATACTCATTGTATAGATGAGAAAACTGAGGCTCAGAGGGACTCGTACAACTAATAACCCAAATCCAGAATTGTAGGATGCCAGCGCCCAAGCTCATTACCCATTAAGCTGTACTGTACCTGTGAGGCAGGCATCATTTTCATCTTTTACAGGTAAATTAGGTGAAGCTCAGAGAATAACTTGCTCAAGGTCACATACCTAATAAGTAAAGGTGCTGAGATGAGAATATTCAATATTCCCTGACTCCTAATATTTTTTCGAAGTATAATTGATTTACAATATTGTGTTAGTTCCAGGTGTATAGTAAAGTGATTCAGTTAGATATATATTTTTCAGACTATATTCCATTATAGGTTATTACAAAATATTGAATATTGTCCTGTGTTATACAGTAAATCCTTGTTGCTTATCTATTTTATGTAGAGTAGTTTGTACCTCTTAATTCCAGACTCCTAATTTAACCCTCCTCCCTCCCTTTCTTCTTTGGTAACCATAAGTTTGTTTTCTATGTCTGTGGGTCTATTTCTGTTTTGTAAGTAAGTACATTTGTATTTTTTTAAGATTCCATATATAAGCAATATTACATGATATTTGTCTTTCTCTGTTTGACTTATTTCACTTATTTCACTTGATAATCTCTAGGTCCATCCATGTTGCTGCAAATGGCAGTATTTTGTTCTTTTTTTACTGCTGAGTAATATTCCATTGTGTATATACATCACATTTTCTTAAGCCAATTGTCTGCTGGTGGGCACTTGAGTTGTTTCCATGTCTTGGCTATTGTAAATAGTGCTGCAATGAACACTGGGGTGTATGTATCTTTCAAATTAGAGTTTTCATCTTTTCTGGATACATGCCTAGGAGTGGGATTGCTGAATCATATGGTAGCTCTATTTTTAGTTTTTTAAGGAACTTCCAGACTGTTTTCTATAGTGGCTGCACCAATTTACATTTCCGCCAACAGTGTAGGAGGGTTCCCTTTTCTCCACACCCTCTCCAGCCTTTATTATTTGTAGACTTTTTGATGATGGCCATTCTGATCACTGTGAGGTGATAGCTCATTGTGGTTTTGATTTGCATTTCTCTAATCATTAGTGATGTGGAGCATGTTTTCACATGCCTGTTGGCAATCTGTGTCTTCTTTGGAGAAATGTCTATTTAGGTCTTCTACCCGTTTTTTTGATGGGGCTGTTTGTGGGGTTTTTTTTTTGATATTAAGTTGTATGAGCTGTTTGTATATTTTGGAAATTAACCCCTTGCCCTGACTCCAAATCTTATGTATTCCCTACTATGCTATGTGCCACACCTCCACAAGGCACAAACGTAGAAAATAATCTCTCTGTGCACATGAAACCTGCACTGAGAGCAGGGGCTGCCCTCTAGTTACTGTACAAGCCCACAGTGTGCTCGGAAGTGATTCGTTGTGTGCCTCTCTTCAAGCTTCTTGTGGGACCATTTTTCATTTTGAATTTCAGGATAAATTTGCAGGCGGTGAGTGTCAAGCACTTGACTACGCAAGGAAGGGAGGAAATAGCTCATTTGAAGATGAAAACCTAGTGTAAATCTTTACCGCAGCTATGCTACTCCCCTAGGACGTAAATCAGGTGGCAGTGGGTGGGCTAGGGGCCTGTAGGAAAAGGAAGTTGGCAGGCAGATCAGTGCTCACAGGCGCTCGTGCTCTCTCTCTCTCTCTCACTCTCTCTCCCCTCCCCCCGCTCCCTCCCTCCACAGCAGGGTGGAAGTGAGGGGTGCTTCTTGCTATTATACCTATATTTCCTTATCTATAGGAAAATTTGATTAAATCATATATATATGAAATCATATATATTTTCAAATCTAGAAAATCCAAGGCAAGTTGACCAAGGCAAAAAACAGGAAGGAACAGGAGTACATGCCTCATTCCAAGAAGTCCCATGTAATTACAGTAGTAAGAGGAGAACTGTTGCCTTGGGAAGGAGCTGTGTTTGTCTAATGATGGAGGAATTCATTCTTAAGCAGGGTGAGCCAGGCCACTCACAATTTGACCTGGATGTAGCTTTAAAACCTATCAAAGTTGGAAGGTACCTTAGAGACCATTCTAAGACCACCCACTGCTTTTTTGCAGGCCCCGAGAGAGAAGGGGACTCGTCCAAAGTCACACAGTTAGTACGTAACAGGGCAATAACCAGCTCCCAGACCTCACGACTTCCAGTTTGAGTCTTATAAGTACCAGGGTCCTCTACAAGAAAATGAATGTGGCCATCTAGGATAGAGGGATGGGAGTGAGAAGGCCAGTTGGGAGTCAGCAGTAGGGATCCAGGCATGAAGGCTGGGCTTAGTTGTTTAATTGGAACGATAACCTTGAAATATGGTCTTTCCTGTCTCTTTGTACAAGTGACAAAACTGAGCCTCAGAGAGAAGGGGCTGCCAAAGGTCCGGCAGCTACTTAAAGACTGGGACTTGAAGGTTGGTCTGATTCCAAAGTCTATGTGCCTTTTGCCCTACCTATGTTTTTGCCCCCTCAATTCTCTGTGGTCATCTCCCAAATAGAAAGGAGGTCCCTCCAAGTTACAAGTGAATTGTAATGCCTTCATTATTTTGCAGTTGTAGTGAAAACGGGGTGAGCCCTCATCTGCAAACCCACATCCAACAAAGCCTTGGTCAGTGCCTGGTTCTCAGCTTCCAAGGAGCAACTCTGTACTGTCCTTGGCCTTGGGAACCAAGAAAAAACAGGAAGCCATCAGGGTTACCTATGAAGTCCTTCAAAACCACTGAGGGCTTTGTAATCCACGCACCTCCCCCGCAACAAGAACTGGTGGTGTCACCCGAGGCTGCTGAGGCTGCCCATCTGGGAAGTAAGGGCATCTGAGCTGTCAGCTAAGTGGGATGATGCTGTGGGAGTTTCTTGGTGCCTGAAGGCAAGGGATCCAGCTGGAGTCTGCATACAGCACTAGGCAGTGCTCATCTCCACGCACAGCTCCCCTCAAGGAGTCCTGCCTCAGCCCTACGACGGTAGCCCCACGGCGGCAGATCGGTGTCTCTTCCTTCCGGAAAGTGGACAGGCACTGAAGTAGTGGGGCAGTCCCCAGGAGTCAGAGGAAGAATTTGGAACTGCTTATTTGAAGCTGGACTTGCTGAATTGCTAATTGCCCAACTGGCACATCATTAGGCTACTTGCTCATTCTTCCCGATCAAGGTAGGGTGGGGAGTTGGGCAGTGGATATCCTGTAGGCAGTAGAGAAATCACCAGGCAGCTGGGTTTGTGGAAACCGAATCCTAGTTTCCCACTGACACACATCCTGATCAATCTCCGACTGCCCAACCGTTGGCAGTTGCCCTTCACATTCTGGCTTTAAGCTACTCTGCCCCCAGCCCCTCATCAGATACGTAAAGATCTGAAAGCCCACACGAGCTGCTGCTGTAAAGGAAGCCCAGTGTAAAGGAATCTTTCTCTAGAGAAACCCTTTGAATATATCAGGGTAGTTATTTTAGATTTTGGATGGACATCTTTCCCAAAACAAGGACACACTTGTCTTTGATTCAAATTTTATTCTTTATCCTTCTGACCTATATCTAAATTTCAACAGCTTTATTGAGATATAACTCACATAACCATGTACTTCACCTATTCAAAGGGTACAAATTCGTGGTTGTTAGTATAGTCACAGATATGTGGAGTCATCACTACACTCAGTTTTCAAACATTTTCATTACGTCGAAAATGGTAGCTGTCACCACCATGTCCCCCTACCCCTCCCAGGCCCTGACCACCACTGAGCTACTTTCTGTCTCTATGGGTTTTCCTATTTTGGACATTACGAGTAAATAGAATCATATAATGTCTTGCCTTTTGTGACTGGCTTCTTTGACTTAGCATTATGTTTTCAAGGTTCATCCACGTAATAGCATATAACAGTACTGCACTCCTTTCATGGCCAAATAATAGTCCATTGCATAGCTGTCCAAAGTAAATAAATAAATAAAATGCATCTAAACAATGTCATCCCTACCCACTAGACAAGTCCACAGTCTGTCCTGAGCACCTGCCACCTGCTATGGTACATCTATGACTAGCACCATGGGAGTACACCGTGGAGATGAATAAGAAGATACAACAAAAACATCCAAGGATTCACCCAACAAACATCTATTGAGTGTCTCCTACGTGCCAGGAATGTGTTGAGACACTGGGAATACGAGGATGAGCGAGACACGGTCCCTGCCGTCCATGAGCAAATCGTGAGAAAAGCAGTGGGAAAACCATGTATCATAAATATACCTCCACAGGACATAACTACTGAAAGTACCTACACACTATGGTAAGCTCATTTTCCACTGGGGAGGAGTTCATGGCCCAGGATGAGGTTCTTGAGTCCACAAACATTCATGAGAGAAACTAGCCCAAGAGAGGCTAGCAGCCAGGGTTTCAGGTGTTTTTGTTTGTTTTGCATATTTTTAGTTGAGATGAAATTCACATAACATAAAATTAACCATTTTAAAGTATACAATTCAGTAGAATTTAGTACATTCACGTGTTGTGCAACCACCACCCGTCTCTAGGTCCAAAACATTTGTATTATCCCAAAAGGAAACCCTGTACCCATGAAGCAGTCACTCTTTCTTCCCCCTGCTCCCCTCAGCTCCTGGCAACCACCAATCTGCGTTTTGTCTCTAGGGATTTGCCTATTCTGGATAATTCATATGAGTGGAATCATATACCACTTGGCCCTTTTAGTCTGGCTTCTTTCACTTAGCATAATGTTTTTGAGGTTCATCCATGTTGTAGCATGGATCAGCACTTCCTTCCTTTTTATGGCTGAACAATATTCCATCGTATAGATGCATCACATTTGGTTTACCCACTCATCCTTTGATGGGTATTTGGGTTGCCTTTACTTTTTTATTATCATGATTAATGCTGCCATGAACATTCATGTACATGTTCTTGGGTGTGTGGATCTATGTTTTCATTTCTCTTGGGTATATACCTGATACTGGAAGTGCTGGGTCATATGGTAATTCTATGTTTACCTTTTTGAGGAACTGCCAAACCGTTTTTCCAGAGCAGCTGCACCATTTTACATTCCCACCAGCAAGTTACAAGGGTTCCAATTTCTCCCAGAGATTCAGTTTTAGTTCTTACTCCCAGAGAAGAGTTCCATTACATTGGAGACACCCAATTAACCCAAATGATTGACCCTAATGCTGGGCATTAGGCGCTGGGCCCCTTAATTAATGCTTAGGCTGGTGGGAGAAACAAAGCAAATGAGGACAAAGAGGAGAGTACTGCCACAGCTCTGGGAGTACCTCTGCGCATGCTCACAGCCTAAAGGGGAAAGTGTGCAAGCCGGCTGTGGAACCATTCGCCTGACCCACATCAATAGGATTCACAGTATCTTGCCCAGTAGAGAAGTGGGAGGAGAGCATTCTCAGCTATAAGAACCAAGCCCTGCAAAACCCAGGAGGTAATTTTATGAAAGAAATGACATGAAATCAATAATGACTCTGGCAGTCAGGGAAAGAGCAGCACAGCCTTCTCTATTAGACAAGAAATCGGAAGAAGCATCAATGGGTTGTGAGGGCACTTAGATCCCATGGTATTTGGCACTGGCTCCTGTCCCTTGGAATAAAGAGCTGACAGATACCTAGGACATAAATAATAATGAAGTATGTCGAGCTCTAAAGATGATGGCGTATGTCACTGAGACTTGCCCTTATGGCCTGTCTCTCCCCCCCGCAGTGATCAGACAGCTCGACAAACATTCAATCCACTCCTCCAGCCTATATCAGTCCCTGGGCAGGTGAGCTCCACTCTGAAGCAGTATTAAATCTTTCAAGCCATACGATGCCATTTTCCTGAGCTGAGACTGTCACTTGCCAAGATGACATGCCACCATCCCTGAAGAGCTGAGTCATGATCCCAAATGCCCCTCTTCAAAGCCTGAGAGGCTCTCTTTGGCGAGAGGAAGCCCGGGGAAAGCATCTCAAGGATCCCCCATCACCTCCCAGATCCTTGGATCTTCAGTAACCTAAGATTTGTGTGGGTGGATTTCAAATACTTTTAGAAACACAGCCCTCTTTTCAAACAAAAATCTTCCAATAATTCCAGTATATAAAACACACAAAACCTGAGCTGCTCAGTTTGAAGAGGGGGTGGGGTGAAGGGAAAGGTGATGAGAGCCGCCATTTATTGTCCCCAGGATGGGAAGTGTACAACTCCAAGGAGCATCATTCATGTAGAGCAGCAGTTCTCAAAGTGTGGCATGATGGTAGTCCCCAAGACCCTTTCAGGGGGTCCCTGAGGTCCTCCCTCTTCCAAAAATATGGGTGTATGAGGCTGGATTTTCTTATCCTTCAACCGAAGTAACATATTATGAGGGATGGAATGCAGAAGCTGATATGAGATTTCATCTGTCTTCTATAAAGCCAGATATCAAAGAGATTTACAAAATATAAAACATTGCCACTATTTTTTTTGCTTTGGAAGTTAGTTTACTTTTCATAAAAAATGTTATGTTAATATGTAATAGATGTATTCTTACTTTGAGTTAATACATGTTTTCGAAAATTGCTCAGTTTTAAATTCAAATACAGTCAATACCAATAGATATATCCCATATAAATAAAAGCTCTTTTGAGCGGCAGTAATTGAGTGTAAAGGAGTCCTGAAACGGAAAAGTCTGAGAACCGCTGACACGGACTATGCTGTGAATGGGAGTTGTGCAAAGCCCGGGGGCTCTGGGGGGTGGGCTGGAGGGTCTGAGTTCTGCCTGTTCAGCCTCCTCTCTACCTTCCTTGCCCCTGAGGCAGCCCTCTGGATACCTCTGCAGAACCCTGAGGGTGCAAGTTTGAAAATAATTGATCAGTTCAGCCCTCTCATTTTAGAAACCAGGAAATGAGCGATGGCGAGGTTTATGGATCCGTAAGGCAAGAACAGCTGGGGTTACATCCGGGTCTTCTGCCGTCGGTTCTGGATTCAGGTTCTCTCCCCTGCCTGAGTTGCCATTAAAATAACAACAGCAGCTACCATCGGTTGAACTTTCTGTGCTCGGCACTGTGCTAGGCGCTCTGATATCCAGCTCGGGCCGCCCCCAGTGCCTCCTGGGTCCCACTTGGCAAGCACATTTGGCCCGGAATGCTCCATGTTTGCTAAATCCACAGAGAGAGAAAAGCAGGCAATGGGCTGCCCTGCCCCACCACCATATGCATCTGAATCAAGCCAGCCCCGGCCTTCTCAACACAAAGAATTCAAGCTGGTACTGGCTTCCTAAGCACATCTTGATAAGCAGCATGCGTCCCACCAGAGAAGGGATTTTTTTAAAAGCCAGGAATCAATTAATTTAATCTGGTCCCTGTGTGGTTCAAGAAAGGCCCACATGGGCAACAACTGGGAAGTTAAGAGCAGTGTCTTGGCGATTGGCCATGTGGTGACTCCACAGAGGATGCCTTTGTGCCTCCTGCCCTTCTGCCCAAGGAACACCTCCATTCCTTTGAAAAGACTGCTGGGAGGGGCAAGCTGGATATAGTATTGGGCTAATCCCTGTACCACCAGAGTGGCAGCTGCAGGGCACACAATGCCTGATAAGGACCCATCTAAAATTCTCACTCATCTCCCCAAACGGCAGAGCGGGCCCACAGGGACTGGGTAGCGCCAGGATGCTAAGCCAGAAGTCCACAGCAGAATCAATCACCTGGGAAGCCTTTTTTTCTGCTTGCACCAAGTGGCATGCAGGATCCTAGTTCCCCGACCAGGGATTGAACGCGCGCCCTCTGCAGTGCAAGCACCGAGTCTTAACCACTGGACCCCCAGGGAAGTCCCTGGGAAGCCATTTAAAACACACAGGACTTCGGGGCCCTGCACCAGGGGAAATTCTGCTTTGGTCAGTTAGGGATGGACGGCTAATGAGCACTGCAGATGAGAAGCCAACGAGAGCCCAACTCCCTCACTTAACACATGGGGAAACTGAAAGACAGAAAGGCAAAGAGTTACAGCTGGGGTGAGACATCGGCTAGCCTGGCCCCCTAGTCCTCTGCTTGGTCCACAATTCCAGGCTCTGCTCAATGGAGGGGGAAAACTAGCGTAGGCACACACGTGGGTGGGGATGAGGGGACGGTAAGGGGCATTTAGAGATAACCAAGCCATTTTTACTTGATTCATACTTTTCAGTTCACATTCTCCCCCTTTTCTTCCAATTTGATCATTGGATCCAAGTCTTTCACTTTTAGATAAGGAACCTGGGGGCCAGAGTGGAGAAGGGTCAGATTCTGCCCTAGGTCAGATTTAGGAACCAAATCTCTGTGCTTTCTTGCCAGTGTTCCTCCCACTACATTTTGACCCTCAAGTCCCATCCTGAGAGAAATACATTATTATAGATGGATTGTATTTCGTTAGTATTCCTCCCACCAAGGGGCAAGATTTGTTAGAAGCCAACACACTCCCTGGCTCTATGCCATCAGCCTGCCCTGAGAGCTGCTCTAACTGCTTATTTCCAATCTAAGCTCAAATTTCAGGGCCGCCCTGGAAATACTGGTAAAGCCAGCACTGCTAATACAGACAAATGATGGCAAAACTAAAGGGTAGTGTTGCAATGAAATAAATTATTTGCATAGGTGGGACTTCTTTTTTAATTTTACTATTTTAAGGTTACAAACTGTTTTCTTGCCTTTATGTATAATTAAATATAGATGTTCTTGGAGCTTAATGTCAGTTTAAATTTCAGCCCTAGGAAAGTAATTTGTTTGCATGTTCAATGAACAAACCATTTCTTATCGGTTTCAAAGACCCAGGCTCATGCATCATGAATCATGGTTGCCTTTATCAAAGCTAAAAAAGGTCAAGCAAAGTAGGCCTGCAACTCCACCCTTTAAAGAAGAAAAAAGTCAAGCTTTTGGTTCTCTGTCTTAAGGGCACAAATGTCTCAATTTCTTTAGGTCTGTGTATGATAATATGAAAGATTCATCTGTGCCCTCTCCACACACAAGAGCCAGGTAAATCGTGCTCATTGTGCCATGATGGACTGAACCATTGGAAGGACTTCGAGCAGCTCCCTCTGCGCTCTGGGCCTCAGTTTCTTCATCTGTATACAGATATCTCTGAAGTTCTTTGGGCTCTGACTGTAGAAGGTAACTAGACATAGAAGTGCTATCCCCGGAGGTGATTTTAAATGATATTGTCTTAGAATGCAGTTCATGAGGTTTGAAGATTTTTAGGTTAAGCAATCAGCAGGGAAATTAGACCCACAGGTTCTTAGCCATGCTTCCCCCTCTGACTTTCCTCCTTTTGTCCTCTCCACATACAGAAAGATGTCAGCTGTTCCAGCCCCCTTCTCAATGGCTCCAAGATTATTCCCACCTCTTTAGACACCCCTCTACTTCCAGAAATCTATTCTCCCGTGCATTCTCCAGTCTCTTAGGGTCCGTCTAGTAAATCTACACATATACTACGGTCAAAAAAGGATATTGCGGGCTTCCCTGGTGGCGCAGTGGTTGGGAGTCCGCCTGCCAATGCAGGGGACACGGGTTCGCGCCCCGGTCCGGGAGGATCCCACATGCCGCGGAGCAGCTGGACCCGTGAGCCATGGCCGCTGAGCCTGCGCGTCCGGAGGAGCCTGTGCTCCGCAACGGGAGAGGCCCGCGTACCGCAAAAAAAAAAAAAAAAAAAAAAAAAAAGGATATTGCTCATTGACAATACATGAGAAATGTATTTTGTTAAATGAAAATAAGAACAGGTTGTTAACTAGCAGATCTAGTATGATCCTATGGTCCCCCATCCCCACAAGTAAACCAATCAGCCCACTCTTTCTGATATGACCTAAGTCTAGACTAGGGTCGCTCTCACTTCCCTCTCAAACTTAACAAAGGATAATTTTTACAAGTTACCCTATAAGTACTTACTGAGTTCTCCGTTTTACCTTTTTTGCTCTAATCCGAGGTATGAACATTTACAGAAACTCTCTTTTTCAAAATGTGTTGAAACTATAGTTTGATTTGAATTCCTTAAAAGGTTAGGATAATAGAATTCAGAGCAGGAAAAGACTTTTGAGTCTAAAGTTTCCATATTAGGAAGACCAGGTAAGATTAACAGAGTGTGGAAACTTCGAGAAGAGTGGCAGCAGTAGATCTGGAAGTAAGATGACACACTCAAGCCAATGATAAGTGCTTTGTGATATTTTTTTCATTTACTTCTAACAGCAGTACCTTAAGATAATGTATTATTATTTCCATTTTACAGATGAGGCACAGAGAGATTAAGCTGTTTACCCAAGGTCAAAGTTAGCAAATGGTATAGCTGGGTAGAGATTTGAACCCAGTCACTTGTTTCTGGAGCCTATGAACTTTATCTATGCTTTAGGGTAGGATGATGTTAAAAAAGCGAAAGCTTAGGGATCTTTGAATCTGGGTTCTAGTCTCAACCTTACTATTGATCCTCCAACTCTCTGAGGCAATGAAAACTCCATACTAGATAATATCGAAGGTTGCTGCTAACTGTTTTGTGGATCCTCAGTAGAATCAAGAAAATTTGCCAAAGTGATTAGATATGCAGATGGCAGAGAGATGATAGTGATGGTATAGCCTGAGGTTGGAAGGTTGGCAACACATGCCTATAGGAATGTCCACGAGACCTTTGAGCTAGAACTCAGGAGGCGGGTCTGGGCTGGAGACACTGAAGCTTTCCTCACAGCAGTGATAGTCTATGAGATCTTGACATGAATGTAGAGAGAAAGAAAGGCAAAGACAGAGGACTGAGCCTCTGAAAAATCCCAGATAATGGTATGGAGAAGGAAGATCTGGCAACAAAGAAACAAAAACAGAGAAAATAGCACAATGTCAATCAAGCCTAGGGAATCAGGACTTTAAAATGGGAGCAGAAGTGAGGTGGTAAGAGGTAGTGAAAACTAAAACTAGCTGAGAGACAAGTCATTCCTGCTTGTGAACCCTCATGGCCTTTCCCCCTCTCTTAAGACATGTCTTTCCTCACATGGGCCCCCAGGGTAAGGGTTGAAGCTCTACTCTCCCCTGGATGCCCTGGATGTAGTAGGCACTCAGTGTTCTTCCACTGGACTAGATCACACCGCAGTGACTCATTTGAATCACCACAGTCCTAGGGGCTGTCTCTTCATAAGCAAATGCAACAGGATGCCTGAAAAGCATAGGGACGGGGCAAAAGCAGCTAAAACCTAAGCTCGATATTTATGAAAACAACATGCCATGTTGGCCCTTTCAACCAAACCTGCATAGGCCTGGATATCACCATTAGCTGTGTCATCTATGAATAAGAACAGAAAGGATAGTGACAGGAAGCCCTGGAAAGATACAGCATGTGAGTGGAGATCAGCACAGCTACCATGGGGTAGAGCTTTTCCGGAGAGAAAGTTGGTAGGGAGATGGGGTGGGGAAGTGGCAGGGTGTGGGAGAACAGGTCTGAGAAAAGATGAGAACAACAAAATAAATAAATAAAAAGGCAATTTCACTATCATTTCAATTTGGGAAACAACTGTATTCTTTTCTTGATTTTTCAAACACACTTGAAAGATGTAAACACAAGAGGGAAAAATAACAAGATCTTGTCAATGTCTGGAATCCACTCCTCACATACACAGCTGTCATTTGGTGCTTCCGCTTCCTGGGAGTGAGGCTTGTATGTGCCCAGAATGGTCATTGTCTCACTGAAGAGGGATGACATCAGGACAGCAGGAAGTAAGGCAGGTTAGGAGGTGGGCTCCATAAACAGGAGGGCAAGAGGTCAAGGATCTAGAAGGTCAAAGCAGGTGTCAAGAACATGTAAAGACTCCAAGATGTTCCAAAGAAAAAGGTGTGTGAGATGCCAACCAAGTGGCAGAATCCAGTCTGCAACAAGGAATTCGGGCAATTAATCATGCCTTCAGGGTCAGATGAGTTGTAAAGGTCTGAGCACACAAGCAATCTGGAACAAAGGTGTGTGAGGGGAGTTCTTGGCACCAGTCATCAGAGTTTAAATAGGAAGCCTATTCCCAAGGCTTGCTCCATTTATGATTTCTCTGGAATTCCAAACGGAGTCGGAATATGGCTGGCCTTGGGCCTGAGGACACCGCAGACAGAACAGTTGGAGCTGGAGGGTGAGGGCTCCACACGGTTTATCAGGATTTAGCACTATTCACCTGCAAGGGGGCTTTACAGCACCTCAGCTCTGTTCTGAGCAACGAGACACTGTAGTAAAGGTCACATATGGTCTCAGTTTCCCTTTCTGTAGAATTGGTAATGGGATGGGAATTCGATGAGAATATCATTGAGAGAGTCTGACTCCAAGTTTGACCTATTCAATCCAAAGACCTAAGCATAACCCTGTTAATGTTAGTTCTGATATTCCAAGTCTCCTAAGTGAGATACATTGTATAATACTTCATCATGGGACTGAAAACACACACACACACAGAGCTTCTATTAGCTTATTTGCACACCTTTTTCTGTTTTTTAGGTTAAACATCTTTTGAGTAATCACTATTCTCATTTGCTTAGCCTATAACTTAATCAACTGCAATAGTGTTAAATACAGGTAGCAGATTGTATTCCTAATGATACGCTGTTAGTTGCAGTTTCCCAACAGGGGTGGCGGTGCGGTAGTGCAGACTCCAGCAGGGTGCATTGCAAATCAACTCACATCTTACAAAACTGATTGTGTTGCATGTTCCTATGCATCCACACCACCCAGCCCAGCCCTAGCGCAAAATAAGCACACCATTTTGATAATGCTGAGTGAGAGAATGAATTCATGAATATATAAATGAATGAAAGATCAAACCTAAGATGGAGGTGGCTTCCCTGGTGGTCCAGTGGTTAAGACTCCGAGCCTCCACTGCAAGGGGCGCGGGTTCCATCCCTGGTCAGGGAACTAAGATCCCACGTGCCGCACAGTGCAGCCAAAAAAGGAAAAAAAAAACAAACCTAAAATGGAAGAGTGGTATCAGGTGATGGGTCAAAGTATCTTAGATAAATACAAGAGTCCTCCTTGCCCTTCTTAAAAATAAACCTCAAAGAGGCTTGTGAAAGGAACAAAGAGGGGCTATGTCCAGATAGGTAGGGGATAAAGAAGATGGAAAAGAGTCGAGTTTATAAGAATATGAGTAGCAGACGAGACTCCTGGGGGCATCCCAGGAAAGCAATTGCAGTTTGGACCAAAAGATGACAAACTTAACCCCACAGAATGAATACCTGAACTAGAAGGTACCACAGAGCTCATCTGACTTAATGCTCTCACTTTGGAAGCACTGATGCCCAGAATGAAGGTGCTACTTGGCCAAGGTCAAGTAGCTAGGCTCTGCGGGGAGCCAAGCGAAAGAATCTTAGACTGAGACACAAATAACAAATGATGATGAAGATGTGGAGAAAAGGGAACCCTCATACACTGTTGGCGGTAAAGTAAATTGGTGCAGCCACTATGGAAAACAATATGGAGGTTCCTTGAAAAACTAAAAATAGAGCTACCATATGATCCAGCAATTCCACTCCTGGGTATATATCCAAAAAAACAAAAACACTAATTTGAAAAGATGATACATGCACCCCCAATGTTCATAGCAGCATTATTTGCAATTTCCAAGGTATGGAAGCAACCCAAGTGTCCATCAACAGATGAATGGATAAAGAAGATGTGGTATATATACGCAATGGAATACTACTCAGCCATAAAAAAGAATGAAATGTTGCCATTTGCAGCAACATAGACTTGGAGGGCATTATGTTAAGTGAAATAAGTCAGACAGAGAAAGACAAATACTGTATGATGTCACTTATATGTGGAATCTAAAAAATACAACAAACTAGTGAATATAACAAAAAAGTAGACTCACAGGTACAGAGAACAAACCAGTGGTTACCAGTGGGGCGAGGGAAGGGGGAGGGGCAGGATAGGGTAGGGCACTAAGAGGTACAAACTGTAATGTATAAAATAAAAAAGCTACAAGGATATATTGTACAGCACAGGGAATAGAGCCAATATTTTGCCGTATAACCTTTAAAAATTGTGAATCACTATACTGTACACCTGTAACATATAATATTGTACAGTAACTATACTTCAATTTTTTTTTTACAAAAAAGACTCTTAGACCAAAGATAACCTGGGCTCCAGGAACCTGGACAAACTGAGGAGCATAGTGAAATCTGGCTTCAGAGCTAATCTCTATATCCATGTGTGGGCCTGAGAGTTCCTTCTTTGTAAATCGCATGGCCCCCTCACAGATCCTAACATCTGCTAGATAACTGTTTCTGGTGTTTTCCAGACAGGCATCGCTATCATGACAACTTATTGGGCAGAGGAGTGAGACAAGAGGCAGCAGCTGGGTGGCAGCAAACACGCACATGGCTCTCTGTTTCTCCATTTATTCGACTGGGGCTCACCCTTTCACCCCCAGCTCCTGTCACCTTTAGCAACAGGGAGGGTGAGATGGTCAGGAACTCTGGCCTGGGCCTGGCCCTCCAAGCCTCTCTTCTACAATAAATTCAGCCTAAACACCAGTTTGACCAACTTTCTAATTGGATCAACTCATTGTTTCCCTGAATCATGTCACTGAATCCCTCAGGCCAATTCTGGGAAAACAGTCAAAGCAGCGGAAGGGGCAAGCACAGCTGTTCGGGCATTTCTCTTGCTAGAACATGTCCTGTCCCCCTAGGGGAGAGTGAAGGCCCCCGCCCGGGGCGGGCCGGGGAAGTGGCAGCTGTGGCAGCCGGCAGATTAGGCACGGGGAGGGCTGGGCAGCCTCCCGCCGGGTGCTGAGATTGAGTTCCTGGTAATGGGCGCTTCTGCACCAGGCCAGATGCCAGCAGGGTTGGATCAGGACCTCACCGTGTTGGCTCTCACAGCCAGTGCCTGTCCTGTCCTCCAACCCACCAAGCTGGGTCTGTTCAACAATCCTTGGGTCGAGGCCAGAGCAGTTTTCTGACCTAGGTCCAACCTGGAGCAGCAGCCCTCAGGGAGTCACCTCCCGCTTGGACCTCTCATTGCACGTGGAAGAGTCAGTCTATACCATCTTTTTTGGCTGTTTCCTTCTCACTTCCCTTGCCTCCCCAGCTAGAGTGATAACACCTGTGTGTCTTGTTTACCCTTCCTGATAGCCCTGGGGATGCGATGGGGACCATCTGTGTACATGGGCTCCCCTATCATGGGCTGAATATTGGTTTGCTTTATCCAACTCACAGACACCTTCCCAAGGTCAAAGAAAGTTGTCTTTCTGCCTGTTGCTTTTTTTATGACGTTGACAAATCCCTATGGGTCTGTGGCCAGACCACGCAGTAGAAGTATAGAAATGCTTTCCCAAGGAGGGATGCAGAGCTGCGGGAAAAGAATGGAACAAGATTGCTGACAGCAAGAAGGGGACCCCTGCATTTTGATATCAACAGTTAATCTACTGTGGTACATCTCTTAGGAAATTAAACGAAATGCAGTAACTGCTATGACATTGAAGCTGTGTTGCAAAAACGATTTTATAGAGCAAATAACTATCGTATACTGGCTATTTTATGCCTTATTGAACAACCAGCAGTTTATGAAAACAACGTTTCATAAATATGGTCACAGGTTCCTGAGTGGAGACTGCCACGATTTGCAGCAAGGGAGAATCATTGGATTCCCCATTCTCCCCCGAGCTCTTTCCATGTTTGCCCTATTCTGGGCCTTGGCTCACACGTAGCCCCACATCCAGGCACATCTTCTGGGACCCAGGAGACTATATACAAGGTACCGTGGAGGAGTTTGAGCTATAGCAAGACCAACATAAGCTCAAGCAAAGGAGATACTTGTGTGAAACTGAACACTGGATACTAGGTAGGGATGGAAGGAGCCTCAGACTGGGAGTCAGGACACCTAAATTTCAGCCTTGGCTTTGCTATTAACCAGTGACACAACAAGTCACTTTACCATCGGAAGTCACTTAAACTCAGGATGCTCATCTGGAAAATGTAGGTAATTGCACTTGCCCTTCCTGCCTCCCGGTGTTGTAAGACAAAATGTTACCTTTAAAAGCTTTATAGACTGTAAATCACTGATGCACGTATGGGATTATCACTATTATTATACTTTGAAGAGGCAGCTGCCAGAGGCAGTGAGTGAGTTCAACATTTAAGGAGAGGCTGTCTGACGTGTGCCAAGAAATCACTGAGGGGATTGCAGTGGCACTGGTGGAGTTGACACTAGATGCATCCAAGGTCCTTTTAAGCACTAATTCTGTGAGCTGGGAATGTACAGGCTTTTCATAATTTTCTTAGTGGTGACCACGTATTTGAGTTGAACTGTCATTCTCCAATCCTCTTTTTTAAAAAATTTCTACTAGTTTTTTTCTGATTATAAAATCAATAATACTCTTTATAGAAAACTTGGATAATATAGAAAAGTATGAAAAAGGAAAAAACCACCAATAATCCTCTGTCTTAGAGATGATGACTATTTACATCCAGTAATTTTTCTATGCATTTTATTCTTTTTCAAAATTGGGATGTTTTACAAAATGGGATACAATTAGTTTCGTATCTTGAGAGGATTTTTTAAAAAATATTTTTATACCATAAACAATTTCCTATAACCTTAAATCCTTGAATATTCCCTAAGGACACGGTTTTTGATAAATAGCTGAGTAATAGTCTAGTCTACGATGATACCTTACATTAACTAACACTTTTTAGATATTCAGAGACCTGTAGTTTTTTTTTTTCTAAGTAACGCTTCAGTAAAGATCCTTATACATAAACATTTGTATCTGATTATTTCTTTCGGTGAAATTTCTAGCAGCAGAGCTGTAGAGTCAAAGCATACACACACCCTTCATTCTCCTGATCACACTGCCAACATGTTCTCCAGAAAGGCTGTGAGTAATTTATGACTCTTACCAGCACTGTATCAAAACATCCATTCCACTGCATCCTCTCCAATCCTGGGAATTTTGATTTTCAACATTTCTCAGCCAATTTTATACGTAAAAATAATTTCCATTCTTAGTTTTAATTTACAGTTCATTGATTACTAGAGAAGTTGATTTTTTGCCTTTTGTTTATTAGCTATTTGTCCATAATCCGTTGTGAACTGTCTTTTGTATTAGCCCCTTTCAGAATCTACAATTCACACCGCTCTGCAGACGTAATAAGTTCTGAGTCATCAATACGAAAGGAGAACAGTGGTGTTTTGAATGAGCCCAACCCCATCAGAAACTCCTAGAGCTACTCTCCCAGCAAACCACGTACAATAGCAGGAGTGGCGGGGGACTGGGGCTGGGGTGGGGGGTGCGGGGAGGCGGTATACTGAAATCCGTCAGTGATTTGCGTTTCCCTGCATTTACTCCTCCTGCTCTGCTTCTTGTATAAGAGCTAATGAGCACCAAAACTTACAAAAGACTAAGAAAAAAGAGAAGAGGAAAGGGTATGGTTAATCCCTTAACTAGGATTGAGGAATGGATGGAGTTTGCCTTCAGAAAGGGAAAAGAAATACAAGACTGATTTTTGTTGTTGTTGTTGTTGTTGTTTTAAGCAGTGCAGTTCCCAGTACGACCACTTGATGGCAATCCTCCATTGGTTAGGCAAAAAGCTAAGCGTTCCCAAGGCTAGGGAAACTGAGGAAGCAGCTGCTATGAGAATCAGGCACATCAAGTCAGCTGACAGTTAAATACAGGTAACCTTTAAACGCCTCTGGGAACATGGATCACTGGTGTGCAAGGAGATGAAAAGCAAGGATTACGCCTTTATAGACAATGCGGCTTTGTGGACATTGGCTGGAGGGTCAGAGAAGAGGGAATGCATTTCTTCCTACTTTGTTTGTTCCTTCTTTTCCTCTGCTCTATTTGAGGTATCATTTGATTTACTTCTTTGTGTCTGAAAAGGAAAAAATACCTACTTTGTGCTTGTAGTTGTCAGTAAGGACCACGTGCTTCTCAGGTGCTGTAGCGGGGTGGATGCTGCTGCATTGTAGGGACTCGGAATTGCCACAGCCTAACCGGCTGTACCAGCGAGGCTGCTCAGGAAAACAGGGGCAAAGTTCCTGGGCTGTTGGGGAAAGCTGGGGCAACGTTCCTGGGAGCAGAGAATGGAAAGCAAACTTACAAGGTCCTTTAAGAACTGTTCTAACCCCAGAGGCAGCATGGTATAGGAGAACCAGCGTAGGTTTGGAGGCAATCATCCTTGGGATTGTGTCAGCTTGGAAGCTTACAGATGTGTGACCTTGAGCAAGCGACCAAATCTCTCTGAGCCTCCGTGTCTTCCTCTATAAAATGGATGATAAAAGTACCTACCTCACAACATACAAGGCAAACTACTACTGTGATGATGATGATGACGGTGATGATGACGACGTGGTGTTGCTGTTGCAAATAAGCTAATAGAAGTTCTGTGTGTGTGTTTGTTTTCAGTCCCATGATGAAGTGTTATACAATGTATCTCACTTAGGAGACTTGGAATATCAGAACTAATATTAACAGGGTTATGCTTAGGTCTTTGGATTGAATAAGTCAAACTTGGAGTGAGACTCTCTCAATGATGTTCTCATCGAATTCCCATCCCATTACCAATTCTACAGAAAGGGAAACTGAGACCATATGTGACATTTACTATGGTGTCTCGTATGAACATGAACATCTGTTTTTCTGTGGCACTAAATAATTTTTCGGATTTTATGAAGCCCAGGGTCAATATTTAAAATCACACACATTTCTCATGTTCCTCACCACTTAAAAGATTTAAGGTACAAGGTGAGCCCTTAGAGGCATGTCTATGCACAATGGTAATATTTCAGATAGATGCCACCAGCTATCCCACAATGCCTGTTTGAGTGTGTAGATGCAGCAGTCAGCGTTCTCAGCAAGGCCAAGTACAAAGTAGGTGTGTCAATTCAAGATTTACAAAAGCACAAAGAGAATAACGGGGAAGATGGTGATGTGAGTAGCACCCCAGTTGGCCTCTGCAAGACCCAAACACGCCCAAATAAATATCAACGCACAATGCCTCCTAAAAAACCCAACCAAAATAATCAAGAGCTGGTGATTGGCTGGACTCAGGG
Organism: Delphinus delphis; assembly: GCF_949987515.2. NCBI lineage: Eukaryota > Metazoa > Chordata > Mammalia > Artiodactyla > Delphinidae > Delphinus > Delphinus delphis. The sequence goes on along the minus strand of NC_082704.1, from coordinate 15,599,322 downwards.
GCCAAAACCCAAGCGCTATTTGACAAGGATGAAGGTAAAGCTGCAAGCTAAGGCTTAGACAGGTAGAAGCTGGGGAGACCTGGTTTCACAGCATCCCTACAATAGGACCTCGGGGTGATCATTGACAGGAAACTCAGCATCAGCAAACAGAGGGACGCATGAAGCAGTGTGACAAGGAGGCCAGGCTCTGCAGCAGCATAAGTCGAGGGTCTACTTTGTATCCAACACTCCCTGTGGGAGAAAATGGCAAGCTGAAGCATGACTGAATGAAAGGGAAGGGAATGGCAGGGAGGAAAGAGAAGGTGTCACATTGAGGAGTGGCTGAAGAACTAGCGCAATTCCCTAGCAACCGTCAGGATGATGATGGTGACTGGTAATCATAATAACCATCGTTTATGGACCACTCATATACCAGGCATAGTGCTAAATGCTTACATCATCTCACTCTTCAGCTCCAACAGAGGATGAGGGAAGTGGGACGAACCAAGAGATTTTAACCTACTTGCTCAAGCCACTGAGTCAGGAAATGGAAGAGCCAGAATTCAAACCCAGATCACCTGACACCAAAGCCTGTGTCCTATCTACTCTACTTACGACACCATTATTTTTCATAAGAATCATCAGGACTACCATATTCGATGTATTCTATGTATTCGCAGTAATAATTTTTCTAGCATTTTGCATGTCTAATTTCATAGAACCCTCCCAACAACCCTATGAAGTATGTAGTATGGATAGATGAGGCAACTGAGGCTCAGATAGGTCAAGTCACTTGCTCAAGTTCACACAGCTAAGAAGCTGCAGGGTCTGATTCCAGAGTTGAGCTTTCCTCTCAAATTGCTCAAGAGGAGGCTTGGGGGTCATGAGGGAAAAGATCCATCCATCCTCATAGTGTCCCAGGGCACTTGATGTCTTCACTCCTCTCTGGTCTTAATAGCTTGAGCCAACCAGGCTCCAGTGTGTGCTAAGCAGATGCTTTCAGCATCAGCTGGTTGTCTGGCCTCCCGGGCTACAGTGCTGTGGTCCAGCTTTCCTGTGTGACTCCACCAGCCCTGTCAATCAAATAACCTATCAGTCCAACAGTCAGTTGGCTGGATTGTTTTTTCACTCTACTGACCTGTTTGCACAGAATACACTGACAGGCTGCTTCAGGGCTATGTCAATACAGGCCTCCTCCCACCAAGAGCTCTCTCTGTAAGCCCCAAACCTCAAAAGCCCCAAAGTCAAAGATGTGCTACTACCATGTGCCCACCACACTTTCAGATCAAAGACAGGGATGAACGGAAAGCATGCAACAAATAAAAACTTACAGTTTAAAATGACTTAAAATTTGCCATAAAACTGCTTTGGCCCTACTATTCTGAGTGTACTTTGGAAGCAATTTTTTTAAGTCCATGTGAAATTCTGTCATCTGTGAGGCAGAATCAGATGCTGTGACAGACTAATGAAGTCAAAGACAAAATCATTAGTGCCTCGTGGCCTTATAAGACATGATGGGAAGAGAACTGCATCACCCAGATACTCTACCCTCACCCACGCGTTTATATCCACTCAGACACGGCTCAGGTGAGAGCAGATTTAGTATCTCTCTCTGCAGTGTCTCAAACCTTCACAGACTTGGACGGGGGGGAAATTCTGAGAGCTCTGGCTTAAAGGATTGCCTCTTTTTAGAACCCCCTAGGAAGTAACCGAGAACAAGGAGTAAACACGTTATCACCTTCTGCTTAGACCGGTGATTTTCAAATCTGGTTGCACAGTAGACTATCTGGAGAGTTTGTCAAACACTGATGCCTGAGCCTGGCCCGTGAGCTCCTGACAGAATTGGTCTGGGTAGGGCCTGAGCATCAGGTTTTTCTTCCTACTAATCTTGTGTCAGTTTTGATTTTTTCTTCCCTAGAGTCTTACATTAATTTCCAATTTTTTTTTTTTTCGGTACGCGGGCCTCTCACTGTTGTGGCCTCTCCCGTTGCGGAGCACAGGCCCCAGACGCGCAGGCTCAGCGGCCATGGCTCACGGGCCCAGCCGCTCCGCGGCACGTGGGATCTTCCCGGACCGGGGCACGAACCCGTGTTCCCTGCATCGGCAGGCGGACTCTCAACCACTGCGCCACCAGGGAAGCCCTAATTTCCAATTTTTGATAAAAGGCTTCGAATGTACAGTAAATGTTGAGAATGATGGACACAGACCGGGAAGAATTTGAAAGCAGCTCTTTGTCTCTTGTGGCTCATCATCAGCTGCCCTTCCTGCTCCAGCGTTGGCCACAGTGCAAAAAGAAGAGGCTTTTCCTGGAGCAAATGCATCTAAGCTAAAAACACTGCCTCCGATGACCCAGGATTCTGCACGTATGTGGCTTTTAGGAACAGGAATACCGTTAAATGCAAACTTGGAGAACTCACTAGAAGTTCAGAGAACCAACACCAAACCATTTAGTTAAGAGGCAAAAAGTATTCTGACCTGAAGCTCTGCCTTCGTCATAATCCCCCCACCTCCACCCTGGAAGATGCCTCTCCCCTGTGATGTTTCGTGAAGGATGATAGAATTCAGCCATGGCCTCCTAGTATAACCATGATCTAGTCAACAACCTCCATCCTGTTTTCTTAAGTCCACAGTCACAGGCACCCAGAAAGAAACACACCGTAGGATTGTACTGGTATGTCCCTGGCAGACATACCACAGAGAAGGGCTATTCAGCACTGGGGCTTACAGAGTCCCAGGAAGTATCACTCTCAGCAAGGAACAAAGAGCTCACTTGGGTTTCCCATTTTCTCTCTCTGGAGTTGCTGGGTGTTTTTTAATTTGCTGAGGAAACAAGAGTCAAGCTTTGTTACCGTGGGCATCTGAGTCCTCAGTCATTCAAGAAACATTTATTGTCCACTTTGGGCCAGACCCTGTGCTATGCACCGGGAAATGGAGAGGACGTGGTCCCTGTTCTTGAGGAGCTCAAAGCAAGGGGGACAGACGTGTAAACAGAGACATACATCCGGTGTGATAAGGGCGAAGGTGGGGAGGGGATGCGCAGCTCAGTCTTGGAAACCAGGGAACGTTTCCTGGAAGAGGTGATGCCTAAACTACGCAGACCCCTTCCTCCCACTATGGCCACTGGAGGGTAAAAGCTGTGCCAAAAGGGGGCTTGGGTCAATACTAAGACTTCCCACGCGAACCTCCTCTGAAACTGAGAAAGTTCATTGATTCTCTACTTACAAGGCACATGAAATAGGCAGCAATCTCGCCAGTAGGGAAATATGACTAGAAAGAAACAGGATGGTTTACCTGGGGGAGGGGAGCGGCAAGTAGGCCTGTTCCTCTTTCTCCTCCATCCCTTTCCCTATTGGCAGCAATTCAAACACTCCCCCTGCGCCTTCCGGAGAGTAATCTGCTGCTCTTGCCTGCTTCTGGGAGAGGCATTGCAGCCTGTGGTCGGTGCAAAGAGGACTAGAAAAAAGAAGCCTAAGTTCTATCCCGGCTCTTCCTCCGTAAGCCATATGACCACGAACAAGTCCTTTCCTCTCTCTGGGCCTCCATTTTTCCCTTGGTACAAGGAGGGGTTGGGCTCTGCGCTCTCCAAGGCCCCTTCCAATTCTGATGCTTTCCGATTCTCTGCTTGTCCAAGGTCAGACAGACATGGGGCAAAAAGAACAACCCAGCCAGTCAGCACGGTGGCCTCTGTCATCTCTTTGTGGATGCTGGGGCCACCAGAGGATGCTGTTCCTCGAGGCTCACACCCTTCAGAATGCAGGCTGACATTCTGCTTCCCACCAGGGTAAGGAAACAGCGGGCTTGCAAGATTTGGAAATTAAAGCCACGTGAAAGGCTCACCATTAGTAACAAAAGCCCTACATTATTTTCCTCTGGTTGAAAAAAAAATAGGAAAAAAGGTTGAGATTTTTCAAAATAAAAAAAAATGATGAGCTATATTCTTTGGAAAGTATTTTTATTAACAAACCTTTATATTAAGAAATGATGAAATTCTTTCTTAAAACCTTGTCTATGTGTTCAACTACAACAAAAAAAAGGGTTGACATTTTTCAAAATAAAGCTACTGCTTCTCTGCCATAGCATATGGGCCAGTAAGCATGCCTGTGAATCAGACATCAAATATTTCCTTTCTTCCCCAACATCGCTCTCTCTGTGGGAACAGGGAGTCTTGTATCAATAATAGCATTAAAAGGGAACTACCCTGCACCACAGCTAAGCTGCAGTTCCCACCTGCCAATCAGAGAAAAGCGATTCCAAATCCTACAGCCATTACTGTCTGCTTCTTCTCTTTTGAAGGACCCTTTTATTCCTTTCTTTCTTTTCATCTTCTTCGGCTTTTCATGCCAACCCTGAACACTTTGGTGATACTCAGGAGTGCGTTAGGAGTCTGCCTCTTGTTAAGCTTCGCTCAGAAGAGAACTGCAGGTAATGGGACCAAAATAAATCTCAGATTTAACTTCTCTCTCCCACAAAGCTGCCGTCCTTGGCTGTCGTCACTGTTGCCACCATTTAGGGGAAGGCGGCTACATACCAAACTTTGGCACCCCAGGAGCAGCCATCCAAACTACACACACTTGCTCATCTGCAAATGCTGACCAGGGTGGGGCTGAGTCCTAAGGGCTCACAGTTGGGAAGAACCTTTCTATAGCCAGGTGCTCTTTACTGAGATCGTTCCCTGCAAAACCACCAACCGTGGGAGGTCTCTCGTCTCTCAGCTAAGTTTCCCCAAATGCGTGCGTGTCTTTCCTCACACACGTCTCCCTGCTTGGAATAGCTTTCCCACCTGACCCAGCTCAAATATCACCTCCTCCGAGCAGCCTTTGCTGACTCTATCCCCTCCCAGGAAGAAGTAATCCTTCCTTCCTTTGGATTCTCCTGGCACTTCTTGTTCTCACTGCTATCATAGTACGTATCCCATGATGCAACGGCCAGCTGGTGACCTGCCTGTCGCCCCTGAGAGACTGTGAGCTTCTTGAGGACAAGGGCTGCAGCTGATATTGGAACACTTAACCCTGAGCTCAGCCCAGAGAAAGTTTCAGAACTTGAACCGAATTTGGGGGGTGGGGGGTTGGTAAACGCAGCCTTCAGCAGTGATGTCATAAAATGGTCCTCTACAGCAATAAAATTTGATGAGCCTCAAAATGAAATGTGGCACCACAGACACACTTGATTTTAGGGCTTGGGAAGGTACATCTTCTAGCCACATGAGCCTGGGGCAGAAATAACTATTTCCTTAACTAAACTCACCAGATGTTTTGCAATCAAGCTCACGCACTGTTTGGTTCAGGTAGACCAACATGATGTATCTGTGCGAGGCAGACAGCTGCTGGACAGCACTGAACTGCGGGCTACATGCCTATGGGGAATGGCATAGCGCGGGGGCACGGAAAGAGCAAAGGCAGCCTGGTACATTTATTTTGAATTGGGCGATTCACTTGTATAAAAGCAAATTGGAACCCTTGGCAGAGCCGTTCAGCAGTATCAAAGATCTATAGTCACTGCAGCCTAGTGGGAGGAGTGCCACTAGTTACAGTTGCTTGGCTGTAAATAAAGTATCCCCTGGAACGAAGCATTTTAATTTGAAGTGATTCTATCAGGAGCAGCTGACAAACCTTTCAAGGAAACTGGCAGTGTGAAGAGGAACCTCTATACCAATAGGAAAAGGGCTTTGAAAAGAGCTAATGAAGTTTCAACACTCAGCCCTGAACATGAGCTAGGCCCATTCGGATACCAGTCAGTGGATTTCAGAAACAGAGCCAATTAACCAGGGTGGGGGGCTTTGGAGGTCACACTTCCCAGCTCCCTTCTTGAACTTTCCTGTGAAACACCAGGAGCCAACAGCCTCCTCCCAGCCAACCTCCCACCACAATCTGGGCGGACCAGGCTTTATCTCCAGACTGGACAAGGTCCGATCTGCGCATGTGCGCTTGTAACACCCTCCTCCGATTCCAGTGCCTGAACAGGCCCGTGAACCCGGTAGGTGCTCAATAGATGTGGACGGACTGGAATATCTGGAGGAGGTGTTTCGTTTTGCTTTTTAGTAAGGAAAGATACCGATCACCAAAAAGAACCAGGGAAAGCCTGCAAGCCACCTTGCCCGGTTGGTATCAAACCAACAGGAAACGGGGTAAGGAGGGAACAAGTAAACCAAAAGCCACAACCATCTATTTTTAAAACTACAACAGTATGTGGGCTGTACAGTAGTGCTGCTAGCTTTGTTTTTATCTACAGACATCTGTTTGGGGTTTCTTTGGCTCCGGTACTTGATTTCTGCAGTGTGATGGGCCAAGGGTCTGGGAATCGGGTAGAATAACTTGGATGTTTCTGTGTAGCTGCCCAAACAGACAATGCTGTGTAGCTGCATTGTCTGCAGCAGGAAGAGAAGCTCTCAAAATGCTGGGATTTAACAAGTACCCAGGAAAATTCCCCTGATCCCAAACTCCCACCCCCCTACCACCCCAATCTGCAGCTGGTACCTAAAATTACACCACTCACACAGCAAGGCTTTGGCTTACGTATTCACCCATGGGCTTGAACGCTTAATGCATATCTCTTGAATTTTGATTCAGTGAAAGCTGAGAGTATATACTAAGCCACAAACACCAAATCACAGGTCCACGGGTCCTTGCAGAGCAAGCCAGATGGAGACTTTACAGGCCAAGGATTTGTTTTGGAAACGCTCTACATGGTTTCTTAATCCACAGTCTAGTCACCCACAGCTCAGCCCAACCTCTGGGTACACAAAGAAAGATCTGGGGAGAGGACAGCTGCCGTTCTGGATCCAGCCCACCCCCAAAGAACCCTTAGGAGCAGTGTGCCCCACGAGGGGAGTTGTTTCCTGTGGCAACAGCTGCTTCTATCCCCCCTCCCCCATCCTCCACTTTTCAATGAGGTCATCTACTCTTCAGCTGCACAATCAAAATAAGTAAAGAGTAGGTCTCCTGAGTTATGATTGTTATTAAAACTAAACTCCATCAGCACATTCTCAGGACTGCACCTGGGAGGCCAGATGCATGACGCTGCCCGTTCTCAGGGCTGCCCCTGGCTCTCAGGGACCTGAGTGCAAAGCCCGGACAGGGGTCATCACACATTTCAAATGCAAAGTTTTCAGTATGTGGCCTGACCGAACAGGAGAGAAAGGGGGGACAAGCCCCCCCCCCGCCCAGCTACTCTCCTCTGGAAACCCCTCCCCACCAAGGAGTACTCCCTCCTTCTTGTGCACCTGGAAAAGGAAGGTCAAGAAACCTCGGTGCCCTGGGATCCCACCTAGGAATACCATTATTTTCCATGCTGTCTCTTCCGGGATTCTCCCAAGGGCCAACTTTGGTTCCTGAGCCATTTCTCACTGATTAATCAATCAGCAAGAAGGAAACAGCCCTGCAAAACTCGCAGGCCTCCTGCAACATGTCTCCAGAGTAATTCCTGGGTCTGTACTCTAGTGGAAGTATGCCCCACCCCAGTCCCAATCTCACAGCAACTCTCTGTCCCCTCTGTTTCACAAAGGAAGAAATGGAGGTTCTATGGGGCTAGGTAACTTGCCCAGATCACACAGGGAAGAAATTCACAGGCTCAGATTGATACCCAAGTCTGTTTGAAGCTGGAGCCAATGTTCTTATACATGAAACCGGATGGAGTCTCTGGCATGCATTTTCTAGTACTTCCCTCTGCTAACCCCCAAGTGGCAGAGCTGTTAAAGAACAGACACCAGATTCAGCCACTTATTCCAATGGGAATCACACCGCCTGGCTTTGAAGGATCTTCTTGCAGAGATGCCCGTCGGAGATGAGACGGTACGCTCCGAGCTAGTGTCAGCACCACCTCCTCCTGGATCCCAGTTCCCCGCAAAACAAATCTTTCCACCAGAGTCAAGTCAGAAACCGGAAGAGCTCAAGTTGGTTCCACACTGTGCTTTCATTGATGTGGTCACCTGGGGGAATAAAGTGAAAGCAGTGTCTCTACCTCGGACCAGGGTAGAGACACTGAGGGGAAGCGGAGGGGTGGGGGAGAGGTCTGTGCCTATGACATTATGCCTTAAATGGATATTTGTCTTCTCTTGTCAGTACTGATGTGAAAAGAGGGAAAAGAGGCAAGAGAGTAAATAACAGGAAGGATGAAATCTACTCTGGTCTTGTCACCTTCTGGGACAAAGGGCGGGGTTTCCAGAGCTCTGGCTGAGGGGCAGACCCAGGAAGCAAAGATGGCCTCTGTATGCTCTGGGAAGACAGCTTTCCTCTGCAGGAATAAAGCAGCTGCGGGGAAAGCTCTGGCTGGCTGGGCACAGAAGGGTGACCTCTCTTGGATGACACCCTGTTTCTGTGGCTTCGGCTTCTGACCACTGCCTGGCCTCTTCACAGGGCTGGAAAGCTGCAACTTTCGGAAATGCCCACTAAGCTTTCTCGAAAGAAATTCCTTGTCAGAAGCCAAGGAGTGTAATACAGCCTACTCCAAGGAGAAGCTTGTTGGGGGGAAAGAGTACTATGGTTTTATTTATATACAAATAAAGAGAATGTAGGCCAAGAGGGTAGTATGTACAGTTCTCTCCCAGGAAACTAGCGCTAGAAATTTGTTTTGTATTTAGGCAGCTGGACAGGACTAGGGTGAGGCAAGTGAGGCACTCACCTTGGGTGTAAAATTGAAGGGGGCGTCAAAACACTCAGTAATCAAGATGCTTTTTAGAGTAAATGTTTGTATCTTATAATAGTTTCAGATTTACAGAAAAATTGTGAAGACAGTACAGAAAGTTCCCATATACCCCATACCCAGTTTCCCCTATTATTAACATACTGGATTAGTAACGTACCTTTGCCACAATCAACGTTAGTATGAACTAAAGTCTATACTTCATTGAGATTTCCTTAATTTTCACTTGTTTCTGTTCCAGGATCCCACATTACATTTAGCTGTCCATCTTCTTAGGCTCCTCTAGGCAATGACAGTTTCTCCACCTTTCCTGGTATTTGATGACCTTGACAATTTTGAAAAGTACTGGCCAGGTACTCTATGGGATGCCATTCTACTGGACTTTTCTTGATATTTTCTCATGCTTAGACCAGGGCTCTGGATTACTGACAGGAAGACCACAGAGATAAAGTGTCATTCTTATCACACCAACCATACCAAGGGTATGTACTATCCACATGATTTATGACTATGACTGTTGGCGTTGGCCTTGATCACCTGGCAGAGTATTTATACAAATTATTTGGAATTACCCTGCACAGGAGATTTGTTTCTTCTTACGCATTTATTTAATCATTAATTTATATCAATATGGACTCTGATATTTATATTATACTTTGTGTTATACTCCAATACTACCGTTTTTTTTTCTCAGTTGCTTTTTTTTTCGGCCGCGCCACGCAGCTTGTGGGATCTTAGTTCTCCGGCCAGGGATTGAACCTGCGCCCTTGGCAGTGGAAGTATGGAGTCCTAACCACTGGACTGCCAGGGAATTCCCAATACTACCTTATTTATTTTATGTCTCAATTTTTTCCAGCTTTGGCCATGGTAGTTCTTTCAGCTGACTCCTGTGCCATACCCCCATCAATGTTTCGCTTTTTGGATTTTTTTGTTTATTTGTTTTTTTAGCACTTCTTTACTTTCTGGCACTACAGGATACTCCAGGCTCATCCTGTATATTTCTTGCCCCATTCCTAGCATCAGTCATTTCTCCAAGGAGCCTTGGTTACTTTTATTGGAGAATGCTATTAGGAACCAAGATATGAGCGCTACTTGGATAAATCATGTTTTAATGCAATATTCTAAAAAATCAAATCAATAAATTCGCGCCTGCAGTCTATCTGCCTGTTTTTGTAAATAAAGTTTAATTGGAACATGGGATGGCATTAGGGTGGGGCAAGAGAGGCAGGAGTGTGCAAGGGCAGAGCTGGAGACTGTCTTTATGTATAAGTTTCACATGTGGTTCACCCCCCTGGATTTCTCTGCATTTGTTTTGAGTAAAACGTATCATCAAAATATTATTTACTCTGATTACCGAGATTTTTAGCACCCCCTTAAGTTTTGTACCCGAGGTGACTGCCTCACTCACATCACCATAGTTTGGGCACTGCTATGGAGCAGTCAGCAGTCGGGCTTAGAGTCAGTGACCCAGCTGAACTTGTGACTGCTTCCTAGGAAAGGGCGCCGCTTAAGGTCCACTGGGCATCGGAATCTCCAACAAAGCTGTGTATTAAAACTACAGATTGCCAGACCTCAGCCCAGCCCTCCTAAATCACACTTTCTGGGAAAAGGTTCAAGAACCTGCCACTTTATTTGTTTGCAATATTTAGATAATTTTATTATTTTTAAAAAATTCTAAAGTGCTTTACAATTTTCAAAAGTTTCACACACATGATTTCATATAATCTCATAATAACCCTTTTTCCCCCATTCCTCTATTGCTCCTCCCTGCTTCCCTCTCCCCACTGGTAACCACTAGTTTGTTCTCTATATCTGTGAGTCTGTTTCTTTTTTGTTATATTCACTAGTTTGTTGTATTTTTTAGAGTCCACATATAAGTAATATCATATAGTATTTGTCTTTCTCTGTATGACTTACTTCACTTAGCATAATGCCCTCCAAGTCCATTCATGTTGCTGCAAGTGGCAGAATTTCGTTCTTTTTTATGGCTGAGTAGTATTCCATTGTATATATGTGCCACATCTTCTTTATCCATTCCTCTGTTGATGGACTCTTAGGTTGCTTCCATATCTTGGCTGTTATAAATAGTGCTGCAATCAACATGGAGGAACCTGCCATTTTAACATGAAGGAGTCTGTGACATCTATCCAGTGTTACCCCAGGTCTGATGTTTGGGAACCACTAAGTAAAGCCAACTAATATGAGTCTGTGGATGGGAAGGTGGCATGAAAAAAGTATACTCTAAAGTTACCATGCTCTCCTTTGTGTTTAATGATGACATTTGTTTTATAATTTCAAATAATATCAATGGAGGGGGGGAGTGTATGTGCAACTCCAATTGAGATCTGGGTCTTTAAAGTGGTTGCACAAGGTTGATCCTGAGCATGTGTGTCTGGAGGGCCCAGAAGTTCCACTTTGGATGTGTGTCCGGTCCCCTAGCATCTTCTCTTCCACTCTCACTTACTTATCAAGTTGGGAGCAGTGGCTATTCACTTTGGACTTAATCAGCCCACAGGTATTTGCTAACCTCTCTTGCTGCTCATTTGCCCCTTGAGCGCTCACTCCCCCTTCTCCCTCTTCCCTTTGGCCTCTCTCTTGGGCTCTGCATGCTCTCCATCTGGCTTGCCCTGTGGCTTCCGGCACGTCTCATTCTCTTTGCTCTGCGGGCACTCTTTTCTCGAGGTCGCTCACACTCCTGGGTGTTCTCTTGCCTGAGCTTCCTCTATCCCTCTCTTTCTGTCTCTCCCACAGCTCTCACGACCTTGATCTCACACATGATTATGAACTCGCTTTCTTTCTCACTCTCTCATGCTCTCTTTCTTCCTCCCCAGTCTCTCTCCATCTTGCTCTCCCATTCCCTTGTGTGTGTGTGTGTGTGTCTTTGAGAGCCAAAGAGTCATTTCCCTAAACAAACATAGTACCCCAGAGCAGAAGAACTAAGCCAGCTCCATGGGGAAAAAAGGAAAAATTTTTTTCACCCACAGTGAGGAAAATGCCATTGGGTCCAAGGCTCTCAAGAGTGATCTCAGGGAACTTCCCTGGTGGTGCAGTGGTTAAGAATCCACCTGCCAATGCAGGGGACACGGGTTCGATCCCTGGTCTGGGAAGATCCCACATGCCGCGGAGCAACTAAGCCCGTGCGCCACAACTACTGAGCCTGCACTCTACAGCCCACGAGCCACAACTACTGAGCCCGCGAGCCGCAACTACTGAGCCCGTGAGCCGCAACTACTGAAGCCTGTGTGCCCACAGCCTGTGCTCCACAACAAGAGAAGACACCGCAATGAGAAGCCCACGCACCACAAGGAAGAGTAGTCCCCGCTCGCCTCTACTAGAGGAAGCCCAGGCAAAGCCATGAAGACCCAACGCAGCCAAAAATAAATAAATAAATTGATATATATAAAAAAAGAGTGATCTCAGAAAACTCTTCAAACCCTTGGGGCAAAAGGTGCCGTTTGGCTATACATGTGCAATCTAGCATCGTCTATTAAAGATAAAGCAGGCGGCCTCATTAGAAGCAATCCAGATTACCAAAGGGGAAAACCACTTCACAGGGAGGGCCCCCTGGGAAGCCCTAACAGCTGGGGCTATTTGAGACTAACTGTCTAACTCACCCTTAGGAACAGGAAGCTGAAGCTGAGGGAGGAGGTTGTTGTAACTCACCTCAAATGTGCTACCAGCAAAAGAAGTTCCCACAGTCGAAAGCCAGCATCTCTGAGATGCAGCCAGCAGAGAGGCGAGCCTTCTGGAGAGTTGCTGGAGGATTTCAGAAACAAGCTTCAAGGATGGAGTCACTTTGATTTCTGGCACCAAGACAGGCTGGAAGGCTCACTGAATTGCCTCCGGAAACTTCTCTCTGGGCCACTCTCTGCCAGGGAGCAGGGAAGCATGGTTGGTGGCACTTGGGCAGATGCTGGGTCGTGTATGGGTGTGATCAGACTGCAGAATCGGGTGGAGGGAGTCCCAGGTGGAGGCTGGCCCACTGGGGACTCTGTGTGTGTGTGTGTGTGTGTGTGTGTGTGTGTGTGTGTGTGTATCTCTGTGTCTTTCTGTCTCTGTCTCTGTGTCTTTCTCTGTCTGCCTCTCCCTCTTCCCTCTTCCCCTCCATAAGTGAAAAGTTAGCTGAAGGCCCAGCTGAAGGAAGGGGTGATTTAGGCAATGCTCTGGTGTTTTTATGATACTTCTAAAAGTCTTTCTGAGACAAACACATGCCACAGGCCAAAATAAGACTTGGGCTGTTCAGAAACTTTCCCCTTTGTTTGAAATATCTGCCTTTTAAGAGAGATTTAACCATTTTGTTTGGGGCTCATTTATAGGAATCCATCTAACTGTAGCAACATAAAAAATCATTCAGTTTCCAGAATGCAGTCTTTTTTCTATTAAGCTCTTTCCTCAAGGAACAGAAAGAACTAATTCAGTGGGAGCCACTGAATCTCCTGCCCTATGAATAGGAGGCAAAATTCATTCTTCCCAAAATGAACAAACATGAGAAAACAAAATACCCTTGAGCGTGAAAACTTCAAATATTTCTATTTATTAAAATGCAGAGATGGGTCTTCAAGAACACTTTTCAAATTTCAGCTCATGGATGAGGTTAAAACTAAAACTGTTAGAAACTAGTCCTACAATTTCACTTAATGTATTTTCAACACAGGGAGATCAGCTCCGTGCTTTGTGACCGCCTGGAGGGGTGAGATAGGGAGGGGGGAGGGAGGGAGATGCAAGAGGGAAGAGATATGGGAACATATGTATATGTATAACTGATTCACTTTGTTATACAGCAGAAACTAACACACCATTGTAAAGCAATTATACCCCAATAAAGATGTAAAAAAAAAATAATAATAATAATGGCCACTTACTTAAAACTCTCTTAGTAAAATAGGAACCAGGAATAAACAGAAATGAATGAGAAGCTCTCCTTTGGGGTTACTCCTTTTCAATGTACCTCCTTGATATAACTTTTGTGAATAATCAGATTATTCCTACCCTCCCTTCCATATGACTCCTGAGAGCAGTGTTTCAGTAAGTTCAGTTCAAAGACCAATTACCTCAGAATCACTTGGAGTTACTTGCCCAAGAGTTGTTTCTGTGGTCTCACCATGGTTCTGATTCTACAAGAATGGGGCCCAGGAGTCTGAATTTTGAATGGGCACCCTGGGTGATTCCGATGCAGGCTAAAGTGTGAGGATCACTGAGTTAGAGCAAGACTCCAGACGAAGCACTTTTAAATTACAGAGCTCCCTTATGTGTCTAGCTACTTTTAGAATTAATATGAGAAACCCCATTCACCACCCATCAAAGCAAAGTTGCCAAAATGTGTTAGTCTTCCCTACTCCCTTTCTGGTCTTATAAACTATGGCAAAGTTGCCCAAGGTAGGGAGATGGTTTCCTAGGAAGAGGCTGCTCTTAGAAAAGATGCATAACTGTTCATCCACGGATGAATGGAATGAATGTATAAAGAAGATGTGGTATAGATACACAAGGGAATACTATTCTGCCATAAAAAAGAAGGAAACTGTGCTATGTGCAGCAACATGGATGGACCCTGAGGGTATTATGCCAAGCGAAATAAGTCAGACAGGGAAAGACAAACACCGCATGATCTCGCTGACATGTGGAATCTTAAAAAAACAAGCTCATAGAAATAGAGATCAGAATTGTGCTTGCCAGAGGCAGCGTGTAGAGAGGAGGGGGGAGTGGGTAAAGATGGTCAAAAGGTACAAACTTCCAGTTGTAAGATAAAGAAGTTCTAGGGGTGGGGGAAGGGACGAAATAGGTGAAAGGGATTAAGAGGTACAAACTACGAGTTATAAAATAAATAAGTCAGAGGGATGTCATGTATAGCAAAGGGATTACTGTCACTATTTTATAATAATTTTGTATGGTGTGTAATCTATAAAAATATCGAATCACTATGTTGTATACTTGAGACCAATATAATATTGTAAGTCAACTACATTTCAATAAATTTTTTTAAATATAAATAAGTTCTGGGATGTAATATACATCATGATGACTATAATTAACCATACTATATTGCATGTATGTTTGAAAGTTGCTAAGAGAGTAGATCTTAAAAGTTCTCATCCCAAGGGAAAAAAATTGTAACTATGCGAGGTGACGGATGTTAACTAGACTTACTGTGGTGATCATTTTGCTATATATACATATTTCAAATCATTGTGCTGCACGCCTTAAACTTATACAATGTTAAGATGTCCATTATATCTCGATCAAACTTTTTTAAGAGATTTTAAAAACTGATAGAGCAACCAAAAAGGCCTGACTAGAAGTCCTGAACCCCACACAATCTGCCTGAACATTAACTACACCAAGAAGCTTGCCAAGCTTGGCTCCAAAGGGCGAGAGAAGCCTTTTCAGGGAGGCCCACAGCCTCACCAGACAAACTGGCCACAATACCAGGCCTTCACAGACATTTGCCAAATCGGAGAGTATTTTCACCAATGAGCCTTCTTAAGTGTTTGTCCTTTTTCCCACTTCTTACTCGATTCCTGAGCTAACTGGAGCTTCTCTCTTTTGTCCTTTGCAGCTGACTCATCAGCCTTTTCCCTTCCTCACACAGCCTGGTGCAAGAAGCCTACGAACTGACCCGCTGCAAAGAAGTAGCCAATCAGGCTGCCCCTGAGTGCTGATGACCTGGGCCCCTCCAACCTGGGCGGTGGGAAGAAATCAGCAGCTGCAGAAACAAGCCGAGACTTCAAAGGGTTGCGTTTTCCCTGAGGGTTATCTGGAACATGCCTCCCAAGACTAAAATTCCTCTCTTGGAATGTGGCAGGATGGAAAGTCAATGCAAAGACACTGACCTGTTCACCTCCTTCCCCAGGCTTTCCCATAATTTGTGGACAGGGGTGTTAAAAATCCATCCCTCCCCTCACTCCAAGTTTCAAGCCCGTTTTCTCTTTCAGCCACAATACAAAGAAAATAATGTGAAGTAGGACAGACAAGCATACAAGAGACGGTATCTGTGTTGGCAGGAAGTAATGAGAGTGTATCTCTTCGGATTGTCCGCTCTGCTCTCTGATAAGTCAGTCCTAGGCTATCAGAGTCTCTTCTATTTAGGAATGCATTTCTGACTGACTTTTGGAAAACTATTACTATCTATAATTCAGCTTCCTGAACTCCTCAGATTTCTGGAATGGCTTACAATCCGAAAGAAATCGATTTCAAAGCAAATAATTTGGCTGGTGGAGGGAGGGAGTGCGGAGTGATTGCTTAGTGGGTACAGGGTTTCCTTTTGGGCCGATAACAATATTTTGAACTAGATAGTGATCATTTCACAACGTTGTGAGTGCACTGAATGCCGCTGAATAGTTCGCTTTAACATGGTGAATTCTGTTATGTAAATTTCACCCCAATTTTAAAAAGCAAGTAATTCGGTGAGGAAGAAGCTTGTTCTGAGTCCTGAGCAGCAAAGAAACAGAATCAAGATGAAGCAAAATCCTGCAAAGCAGCTAAGATCACAATGCTTGGTGAAAACAGCCAAGATTTATTGATTACTCTGAGCTGAGCCGTATGCCACATTATATGCCTTATTTTTACCGAATCTTCACGCAATAATCCTACGAAGTAGGTTCCATTTATGATTCACTGAGGAAACTGAGGCTCAGAGGATTCAACATTCTGCTCAAGGTCACATAGCTAATGAGTAAAGACTTGGCTCCAACTTATGGCACGCCCTTCGCAGCTGACATCTCCTGAGGGAACACGTGCCCCATTGGTTTGCAGCAGGAAGAGACTTCTCTGCCCACAAAGGTTCAGTTTCTTTACACGAAAAGCTTGATATGGCAGAGTTAGGAAGGCAGGGGCACTGGCGACCAGAAGAGCAGTAACGTGGGGTGGGGTGGGATAGGGTGAGGAAGGAAGGAGGATATGCACTCAGAGTGAAGACAAGTTTTAGAAAGGAGAATGCATCTGTGTGCGTGTCTGTGCGTGTGTGTGTGTGTGTGTGTGTGGAAAGAGACAGCAGGCGTGTGAGAGACAATGAGAACTATTTGATTCAATAGAGGGGAACCGGCTTGGTAAATGCCCACCTTCCCACTCTGCTCTCAACACATATAACTCACTCACTCTTGAAAGCTGGGCATCCCTCACTTGCTAAGTGTATTTGTCCGAGGGAAAAGAGAATTTGAGGCCCAGGCCGAAGGCACTGGCTTTTTAACAAGATGTTCCATATGTAACCAATAAAAATAAAAGAATAATACTCTGATTACTAAAAAGACTTGTAATGACTCCATTTGGGGTGATATGATTTGTATTCAATTCAGCTTAACTAAAAAGAGAGCGCTGTTTCCTGGGATAAGATATGAGAAAAAAAAAAAAGATCACTTTCTATCTAAGACCCTTCCAACTTATTCAAGGAATAAAGAAAGAAACGACTTTTGCCTCTGCTTTGGAGCCGAGAAGGCTGCGGAGTCCTGGCTAGTTGACCCTAGAAACTTTCAGAAAGATGCAGGAAAAGAAGGAAAATTACTTTTTACCTGTCTGAGCACAATTCCCTAGATTAAAGCGCTCCACAGGGTAACTACATCTGTTCTCCTTGGTGCGGCCCCCTCTGCAAACTCCCAGAGTGAAAAGAACTTGTGGCTCTCAGGGACTGAAAAGGGCCCTGGGAAATGAGTGCCCGGAAGTCAATAGGCCCGCTGCTGCTGTGAGAGGGGAGAGGCTGCCAATGGGATCCCACTGCGAGACAAACCCCAGGAGCGCCCTCCTGCAGGGGGCAAGCCAGCACCAGAGCATCCTGGGAAGCCAATCCCGGGAGTGGGCATGAAGTTCTTTGACCCTGAAAGTGTAGATCCCAAGCCCTCCCATTTCCCAGGCCAATCATCCTCTCACCAGCATCTCTACTTCCCCATGGGCAGAGGCAGATAATGAAGTGCCTGTTCTAGCTCATGCTGCTGCTTTAAAAAGGGAGTTTTTTGGGTAATTGGTCCATGTGAAGAAAGTTATTGCATCTTCTGAACCATTAGGTCCCAAATGGCAATACCAAAGCACAATGGCTACAGTCACTGCCTTTGGAGACAGTATATTCCTAGCCATTTCCTGCAGAATGACAGAGAAGACCGAAATGGCAGAGGGATGAGTACACTGGCTTTATGAAAGGCAGGTCTGAATCCTCTGCAAAAACTCCATTAAAGATATCACTCCTTATATGACATATGAGTCCACATGATAATTCCACCTCACCTTAATTTCCCCATCTGTACAATGGGGCTCATTATACATACATCATGGGGATATTGGTGAGGACTCAATGGGATAATGAATGCAAAGTGCTTAGCCCAGTGACTGGCACATGGTGAGCTCTCGAGGAGTATTAACTATTATTGATATAAAATGATAATTTATCATTACTCTTTAGTATTTTAAAGAAGCTTGTCTCTCCTGAAGAAGAGACAGAACTCCATTTATCAGATGAGTACTAAACAGCCCATCACATTCCACTTATTGTCTTTGCTAGAATTCAAAGGCAAACTGAATGCTCCACGGATCCTTCTAATGCTCCTGGATTTTGAGCTCCTTGAGGACAGGGGCTATGTTTGACTCAGCTCTGCATTTTCAGTGGCAGTCCCAGGACCCAGTGCATGGGGCTTAATAAGTGTTTGAAATGACTTCCATCCCAAGTCCTTGATGGAAACCACTTTCACCTCCTCTTCTCCCTTGCCTTTCTTCTACAAGGTTTCAGATCTCTTTCTAAGTTTCAATTACTTAATAGTTCTTATTGGGAGTCCCTTCGGGCCCTTTTTAGAAGTAAGTGGGGAATAAATAATACTGAATCTGAAATATTTCTCTATAATAACCCTACACATGTCATCTAAAAGGGTGTCCAAAGAGGAGTGACAATATTTCTGTGGATCCAGAGGGAAAGGACTGCGAGGTCAAGGAGAAGGGCTAGAGTGGCAGAGGCCAGAAAGAACCCAGAAGTGGCCTGTGGGCATACTGGTCTATACTGACATGATGTTAGCTCCTAGCAGCTCTTGCCAGAAGACTGACTTAAAATAGCATTTCCCCTTGGGCCTCTGTTGCTAACATAGTGTAGGAAATAAAACCCACTCATATTCTTCCTAGTCTTAACCTTTTTGGACAAGGTAGGTGACAGGGAGTTGCCAGCAGCATAGCATCATGGTTAAGAACATAGAGTCCGAAGCCAAACGGACTGGTTTTGAGTCTTAGCTCTGTCACTTAACGATCATGTAACCCTGAGCAAGTTTCTTAACCTCTCTGAGCTTCATTTTCCTCTTCTGTGAAATGAGGATTACAATAATAATATTGTCCTCATTAGGTTGCTGTGAAGATTAAATGAGAATTACATAAAGTCCCTGGGCCACTGCAAGAGCTCAATAAATGTGAGCTGCTATGATTACTTGACCTGCAGACATTAGCTCTAGGCTTGGATAACTGAACAGCTCAAAATAGTAGAAAGAATCCTGGGACTAGGAGCCATGGGTTCAAGCCTTGAAGAGTGAGCTGTGGGGCTAATTCCTCCTTTCTAACATGGTAAAGGCATAAGTTCTATCCATGTCCCATGATTAAAGTTTTAAGAACCGAATGAGCTAATGAATGTGAAAGTACTTGGTGAAATGCAAGCATTCTGTGCAAATATAAGTGGTATTCACTGGGCATTCCCAGAGAGTGGGAAACATTACATTTAGCTCATAAATACTTGGGATATAAGCCTTCTGGGGCGTTCCTGTTACCATGCTGGGGCGCAGAGAAGCAGCACGCAGTTCAGACCCCACATGTCCTCTCTGTAAGAGCTGTGCTCTGCTCTCAAATCTCTCCAGGTCCCCCCGTGTACAGAAGCTTTTAGATGGGCCTGCCATTGTTCAAGCTTCCTGCCACCAAGGCCTCAGTGTAGGAATCATCTTTCAGCTGTGACACATCTAATATTGCTCACTGTGACCATGCTAGGGACATGACAGTGTGACTGAGGGTTTGAAGCTGACTGTCACAGTTAATGGCTCAGCCCACAAGACTTGGAAGCTGCCTGTGTCACCCCTTGTCCAGTTGGCAGATGGAGTGGTAGGGGGAGCTGTCATCCATCACCCAAGAGAGGTCGATCTCTCCTGATAGAGATAAAACAATCAATGTGTTTGGATTTCAATCAGAGAGTATATGTTTTCTCGGAATAGGTCTTAATCAGTTTGTGCCCTGCCAGATAGCATGTTGGCGTGCAATGTCAGCAATGCAGGAACAAATGTCACTCGGAATACCAAAATAGATCTAATGGGAGAAACATACTTCAGCATATATCCGTGCTTCCCTCCTTCTAGACTCTGTGAGACAATTCTTACAGCATGGTTACCTGACTCATTAGACCGATATTATTTCAACATGAGGAAAGAATGGATTTTCCCAAAAAAGGAATAGCACAATTCTATTTCTGGGAGAATCTTTTGTATTCAAAGCTAAAAAGGACCCAAAGATCCACCAATCCAGTTTGCCTCTTTTCTAAAAGGAACTGAGGCCACAAGAGGGCAAGTGACGTGCCCGAGGTCACACAGCTGGTCAATGGCAGAGTTAGACTTTGAACCCAAGAAATACTAACCATTTGGGAATGGGACGTAATGCAGGAAACCAACCATGAAAGGCATTTAAACAATCACTGATATTCTTGGAGAAACAGTGAAAGAATAATGGTGTGTGTTCTCTGCTTCGTAATCTAGATGATGGCTAAAATCCCTTCAGCGTTAGCAGTCCAAGAGACTATGACATGACATTTGCATTACATCTCTCAGGGACCAAATCCCTGTTCTATGAAGTGGAGGATATGGGGGCACACGCTGTCTACAAACTCTCAAGCAGCCAGGTGAAAAGTAGAAAATTCAACCAGCCTCCTGTTTCATGAGTCCTAAAGGGAACCATCCCTCCTGATCTGTCTGTTGGGTGCCCATGCAGAAAGTCCCCACAGGCCAAGCTGAGTCTCCCCTGCCCACCAAATTAATGTACACCCACTTACAGGGATGGGCTTTTCCTTCCTTCAAGAACCAAAGGTGACTGTATGCAGTACTTGGGATAAACCAGAATGGAAAAGAATATTTAAAAGATTGTATATATTGTATAACTGAGTCACTTTGCTGTACAGCAGAAATTAACACAACATTGTAAACCAACTATACTTCAATTAAAAATTAAATTAAGAAAAAAGAGAACCAAAAGTGAAATTTCAGGAAATGTCCTCCCTCTGACTATGATTTTTTTAAAAGGACTGCGGTTGTTGGTGTGGTTTTCATGGTGGTCCTCCCAAGTGCACTTCTTGTGGACATTTCCACCCAATCGTACTGCAGAAGGAACAAGCCAGAGAAGACCCACCATCTCCTAATTTTATTCTGTAACCTCTCACTTGCTCAGGCCTGGGAGAGTAAAGAGATTCTAGTCTGCTGTATTTCAGTTCCGGGTTTTCTCACTTCAAGAACTTCAGGTCAATATAGCAAATAAATTTTCGAGCCCTGTTGAGTACCAAGCACTGTGTATCAGAGCTGTGGCTGCATGAAGTGGGAGTGGGGTGCAGGGTGGTACACCTCCTCTGTCCTAAAGGAGGTTGCAGGTTAGGGAGAGAGAGATGCAAACTACTTTTTTTTTTAACATCTTTATTGGAGTATAATTGCTTTACAATGGTGTGTTAGTTTCTGCTCTATAACAAAGTGAATCAGCTATATGTATACATATATCCCCATATCCCCTCCTTCTTGCCTCTCCCTCCCACCCTCCCTTATCCCACCCCTCTAGGTGGTCACAAAGCACCGAGCTGATCTCCCTGTGCTATGCGGCTGCTTCCCACTAGCTATCTATTTTACATTTGGTAGTGTAGATATGTCCATGTCACTCTCTCACTTCGTCCCAGCTTACCCTTCCCCCTCCCCGTGTCCTCAAGTCCATTCTCTACGTCTGTGTCTTTATTCCTGTCCCGCCCCTAGGGTCATCAGTACCATTTTTCTTTAGATTCCATATATATGTGTTAGCATACGGTATTTGTTTTTCTCTGACTTACTTCACTCTGCAGGACAGACTCTAGGTCCATCCACCTCACTACAAATAACTCAATTTCGTTTCTTTTTATGGCTGAGTAATATTCCATTGTATCTATGTGCCACATCTTCTTTATCCATTCATCTGTTGATGGACACTTAGGTTGCTTCCATGACCTGGTTATTGTAAATAGAGCTGCAATGGACATTTTGGTACATGACTGTTTTTGAATTATGGTTTTCTCAGGGTATATGCCCAGTAGTGGGATTGCTGGGTCATATGGTAGTTCTATTTGTAGTTTTTTAAGGAACCTCCATACTGTTCTCCATAGTGGCTGTATCAATTTACATTCCCACCAACAGTGCAAGAGGGTTCCCTTTTCCCCACACCCTCTCCAGCACTTATTGTTTGGAGATTTTTTGATGATGGCCATTCTGACTGGTGTGAGGTGATATCTCATTGTAGTTTTGATTTGCATTTCTCTAATGATTAGTGATGTTGAGCATCCTTTCATGTGGTTTGTTGGCAATCTGTATATCTTCTTTGGAGAAATATCTATTTAGGTCTTCTGCCCATTTTTGGATTGGGTTGGTTTGTTTTTTTTTTTTTTTTTTTTTTTTGATATTGAGCTGCATGAGCTGCTTGTATATTTGGGAGATTAATCCTTTGCCAGTTTGCAAATATCTTCTCCCATTCTGGGGGTTGTCTTTTTGTCCTTTTGTCTTTTTTATGGTTTCCTTTGCTGTGAAAAAGCTTTTAAGTTTCATTAGGTCCCATTTGTTTATTTTTGTTTTTATTTCCATTTCTCCAGGAGGTGGGTCAAAAACGATCTTGCTGCGATTCATGTCATAGAGTGTTCTGCGTATGTTTTCCTCTAAGAGTTTGATAGTGTCTGGCCTTACATTTAGGTTTTTAATCCATTTTGAGTTTATTTTTGTGTACAGTGTTAGGAAGTGTTCTAACTTCATCCTTTTGCAGGTAGCTAGGCATTGTTATTCCCTTTTTAAAGTCAAGGATATCAAGGCTCGAGATTTCCAGCTAATTAGTGGCATAGCCTGGATTTGAAGCCAGGCAGTCTGGCTCTAAAGCCAAGCAGTTTTCTAAAAGTTTGGTCTACAAACCTTAGAATCACTTGGGGGAATTCCCTGGTCGTCCAGTGGTTAGGACTCCAAGCTTTTACTGCCCAGGGTGTGGGTTCAATCCCTGGCTGAGGAACTAAGATCCTGCAAGATGCCTAGCACAGCAAAAAAGAAAGAAAAAAACAGAATCACTGAATCAGTTGAGGAGCATGTTAAAAGCACAGATCCTGAGCCCCAGGCCAGACTCAGGAACCAGAATCCTATTCGTGGGGCCCAGGAATTGGTATTTTAAACACAAGTAAAATGAACGCAACTAAAGTTTGAAAGCTACTGCAGTATAGTGTTCATTTGCACCAGGAAAGCTGGAATATTACTACAAAACACATTAACAGTAGTCAATATTATGGGTAAATGAATTTTTTCATCATTAATTTACTAAATCATGTAGATTTTACCCTGATATGGTTGATAACATATCTAAGAAAGGTAGACTATAAGGCTGGCCACCTGGGATTTGAGGGGAAGCAAGAGTGATGAACAGATGGCAGACACTGGAGAGGGAAGCAAATTGGGTTGCAAAGACAATGGCTACGGAGGACGGTGTCAGAAACTGGAATGCTGGGGCCTCGGCGGTCTAATCCTGGCCCTGCCGCTAAGTAGGTCACTTGACCCAGAGCAAAAACGCTCAGCTTCTCTAGGGCTCACTCCCCTCTTGGAAAAGAACAGTACATAGTGTATGTAGCCCAGCAAACTAGAGCACTGTAACAATCAAATAATAGTGATGTAGCAAGTATGCCAATGAACACTGTAGCAATGACATCCTAGGATTAGAAGCTAATGACCTGGGGCACTTATCTGATTCAGTAGGACTGGAGTGGGGCCTTGGACTCTGCGTTTCTCATAAGGTCTCACATGATACCCATGTGGTTGGTCAACAGACCACACTTTGAGTGGTAAGGGTCTAACCCATTCTATCATGAAAACATTGACCTTAATGGGCTATAGGAACACCTTTTTATCCATATTGGCAGGAAAGTGAACAGCTCTGAGCCAGAAAACATTCTGTGGTGCTGTGGTTGCTATGTACGTATCACCAATTATCACATCAATTTAATACAATGAAATGCACTCAGTTCTAAAATGATACTGCGTGTAATGAAGTCTTGCTTCCGTACTTCAGAAGACACCTTTATTGGGCACCTGTTATGTTCCGCTGACAAGGTGAAGTGATTTCACATGGATTATCACATTTCATTCACTCAATAACACTATTCAGTAAATAACTGTTTATTATTTTATGGCTGAGAAGTTAAGTAAGTTAACTTGCTCCGTGTCACATGGCTAGAAAATGACAGAGCCAGGAATGGAGCTCAAATCTGTCCGGCCTCAGCAGCCCAATTACAAAGGCCTTCTATAGTCAATGCAAGATCAGCAGGTTCTAGGCAGGCAGAAAAGACCAGGGACTAGGAACGTGGCCTCTCTCAAAGAGAGCTCCAGTGGAGCTAATTGCTCCAGGTGACTTCAACATGGCCGAGAACTTGTGTCTCAAGGGGCAACTATGCCACTGCTATTGGCAGCTGCCACTCTTCCCAACTGCCCTTTAATGAGCCTCCATGCCAGGTATGGTGCTCTGTGCTTTGCATGCCTAATATCTTTTCTTTTTTTAAAAAAATAAATAAATTTATTTATTTATTTATTTTGGCTGCTTTGGGTCTTCGTTGCTGTGCACGGGCTTTCTCTAGTTGTGGCGAGCGGGGTCTACTCTTCATTGTGGTGCACGGGCTTCTCATTGCGGTGGCTTCTCTTGTTGCGGAGCACAGGCTCTAGGCCACCGGGCTTCAGTAGTTGTGGCATGTGGGCTCAGGAGTTGTGGCTCGCCGGCTCTAGAGCACAGGCTCAGTAGTTGTGGCGCACGCACTTAGCTGCTCCGCGGCATGTGGGATCTTCCTGGACCAGGGCTCCAACCCATGTCCCCTGCATCGGCAGGCGGACTCTCAACCACTGCGCCACCAGGGAAGTCCCTGAATGCCTAATTTCACTTACACTTCATTGCTCTCCTTTTATTCTCACGTTTCAAATGATGAAAAAAACCCACAGAGAGGTTAAGCAACTTGCCCAACACTATATAGCTATTAAGCAGGAGAACCAGGATTCAATACTACTCCTGAATGGAATGCCAAGCCTTTTTTTAAAAACCATGATGTTATGGTGTTTCCACTTAGTGAGTGGACCCAGCCAGGCTATCCTGAAGACGAAACGCCGTCCTCCTTATGCAGAGCGCTTTGGTAATGACCCAAGCATCCATGTCTACAAACGGGCTCCACGGGGTCAACCCTCAAGGTGAGTGGGACCTGCCTGGTAAAAGAGATACCAAATACTTTATCAGACCCACCATCTTGGACTAACCAGCGTCTAGGACTGTGAAAAATAAATGTTTGCTGTTTATAAGTAAAAAAAAAATAATAATAATCCTCACCAAACATTTTGGGAAGTAAGTATTACTAACCCGCATTTGACAGATGAGGCAAATGAGGATCAGAGACCTTCACTTGCCTGACAACTGAGCTGAGCTATGCACACGCAGGACTCTGCCACCAAAGCTGGCACTCTTTCTACTGGAGTCCACTGGCCATCGGGAACTAGGCACAGCACTTTAGCTTAATTATCACGGTCAACCTCTCATTTCTCCCCCTTTCATTAGGCTTGTCCATTGGTGTGACTTTGGTTTTTCGTGGATCTTCTTTCTAGACCATTCTAAGTATTCTTTCCCAGAAGAAATGTCTGCACACATAAATCCAAGCCGTGGGCTTCTCCTAAGTGCTGCTTAATATTTTATTTTTCATCAAAATTCTAGGCATAAGCAACATTCAAATTTGCTTCTTTTATGTGATGTGATTAAAAGTCCTGAATAGTGTCTGTATGAATCATCAGCCCTCGTGAAAGCTTTTCTGTAATAGCATTCCCCCTTTGAATAATGTGCTGATCCATTGATTAAATCAGTTCCAAAGGTTGAATCAGTGAGGTAAAATCGGCAGGCAGAAAGGTATTACCAGACACTAATTCTCCTTCCTCAGGGCGAGCTCCATAAGTGTATAGCAACAGAATAGCTTTGCAATCTTCAGGGAAGTCTATGGTGCTGAAATGAAACCCATCAGACAAAAGAATATCTTTTCCCAAGCACAAATTACCCTGAGTTTTATGAGCAACAGGTAAACAAGTAACTTTTGAAAGTGGGAAGACAATCATATTTTCCATTCCACAAAGGTTTTATTTCACAAAAGCCTGCAGCATTAGTACTTCAGAGCAACAGTTAATTTGTCCTCATTCTTCTTCAACCTGGGGCACTGAATACATCGGCCTCAGGAAGGGAGAAGCCAGCACACATCACTGAAATAGACCAGCTTCCAACCCATAAGAAGAAAGTGTCTCAGGGGGAAAAGCGTATGCATCAATTGCATTTCGAAGACATCCACTGCCGCTGTTCCAGCCACTGACTTCTTTGCCAGACACTTAGAGCTCTTGAATACCCTGTCTCATTTCAAGCTACAAAAGCTATTCTTTAGTGATGGCACAAGAGAAGAATATCACCTGCTCCTCAAAATCTTTGGCCTTGGTAGACAATTCCAGGCAAGCCACAGGCACGCCCTCACGATTCCACAGAGACAAAATGCCCTCCAGGTGCCCTGAATGAGGTGAGTACAAAGGAGGAGAGGTGAGTGGAGCAGAACTTGCACCACGAGCTGAGAGGAGCAGAACTTGCAATGGCTCTGAGCAACTGATCTTCCTAAGTCTTGGTGTCATGGGACTTGGAGAGCCCACACTATCTTCAGCAATATGTGCCCAGACTCACCTTTGCTGGGACAAGAGTGCCTGCCCTTCTGCTGCTCTTTTATGACTGTTACAACTCACTTATGATAGATTTCCTTTTCTCCAAAAGGGTTGTCGATATGATCATCACTTCTTAACTTGATGCTGGCATAGTGCTAAGTATTTTGCATTCACTATTTCATTTAATCTCCATAAAATCCTTGGAAGATAGGAGAAATCATTACAAAGCAGTGGTAGTTCCATTTCCTGAGAACTACTGTGTTACATGCCCGGCACTGTGATAAGCACTTGACACGCATGGTCTCACTTCCTTTTTACACTAGCTTTATCACTAACCACATTTTTCAGATGAGGAAACTAAGACCAGACACACTCTGTAACCTCCCCAAGGTCACTGCTAAGATAAGTAGCAGAGTCAGAACTAAAACCCGGGTCTTTCAGATTCCGATGCCCACACTTTTCCCTGCAACTGGATTTTGGTCTCTTTGAGGGCAAGAACAGTGTCACTCCGTACGTAACTCAGGCTCTCACACATAACTGAGAATCAATCAATATTTGGACTGCTTCTCTGAGCTTATGTCAACACCATTTCTCCAACTCACTCTTAGCTCTGTAAAGATAATTCATAAACTTATATAAATAAACAACCTGCACCACTGCCTCTTCTTGGCCCCAAATCACAATGGCACTAACCTGAGAGAGCTCTCCCAAGTGTTCTTCAATTCTCCTAAACTAACTTCCTTTCCTCCAGGTGCAGGGTAGTCATTCTGACTCTCCCTGCAGGCAGAGGGATGGATTGCTAAGTCTTTCACTTCCTTGAGTCTGCCATTTTGATACTCCCTTTTTAACTGCATTTGAGAAATACTCATACACTACGTGCTTAAATTGGTAGAGCTTTTTCTAGAGGACAGTTTGGCTAATATAACAAAAGCCAGAGAAATGTGTATACCTTTTGACATAATGTTCAAACATAATTATAAAAGCAAGGCATATGAAAACATCTTAAATGACCAACAATAGAGAAATAGTTAATTATGGTAGACATATTATGCAGCCATTAAAAATATTATGTTCCGGGGCTTCCCTGGTGGCGCAGTGGTTCAGAGTCTGCCTGCCGATGCAGGGGACACGGGTTCGTGCCCCGGTCCGGGAAGATCCCACATGCCGCAGAGCGGCTGGGCCCGTGAGCCATGGCCGCTGAGCCTGCGCGTCCGGAGCCTGTGCTCCGCAACAGGAGAGGCCACGACAGTGGAGGCCCGCGTACCGCAAAAGAAAAGAATTATGTTCCAAGAATGTATAATGACTAGTAAGTGGTCATAGTATGATGTTTAGCGAATAAGATGGTCCTGGAGTTTACAGTATGAGGGGAGACAGATATTATACCAATAACTATAAACATAATTATTATGAAGCAAATCAGGAGCACGTGTATGTACAACTTACATCCTAACACACTACATGGCATATAGTAGGTGTTCAGTAAATATCTGTTGAGTGAAATAAAGAATGAATGAATGAACACAAGCAAATGAACAGTATAAGGAAGCAAGTCAAAGTGGTGCTCTCTGGCTCGTGAGACAGCAGGTGATTTTTAATTTTCCTTCTGTATATTTTCTGGGCTTTGAAATTTGTTTTCCAATGTGTGACTTCTAATATCTGAAAAAAAAATCTTCCTGAAAAGATATTGCCTATAAAGAAGGGGTAGGGGGCTTCCCTGGTGGCGCAGTGGTTGAGAGTCCGCCTGCCGATGCAGGGGACACGGGTTCGTGCCCTGGTCCGGGAAGATCCCACATGCCGCGGAGTGGCTGGGCCCGTGAGCCATGGCCGCTGAGCCTGCGCGTCTGGAGCCTGTGCTCCGCAGCGGGAGAGGCCACAACAGTGAGAGGCCCGCGTACCGCAAAGAAAAAAAAAGAAGGGGTGGGAACCAAACTTCTTCATGTGAAGGGAAAAGACGAGTGAGAAATCTAATAACTCTCTGGAGGACCTGGGGTATTCTTCACCTCGGAAGTTTTTTCCACAGAATGACGAGAAGCAGCTGTCGAAACCCCTTCTTTGTGCCCTGCATATAACTTTAGAAAGGGAGACAACTTTTAATTCTTCAGTTAGTCCCCAAAGAAGGCAATGGGAAGCAGATGACAAAAAATGAGCTTCTTGTCCTTACATGAAGGACTAGATCTCAAAGTCTAAGTTGACTGCTTGGGCTTGGGTCCCTTGGAACCCTACTCACACTGGAAGCCTTTGGCATGTAAAACTGGCAAGGCCTTGGGGAAAATACTGTCACCAAATCATCTTTGAAATAGATTTTACAATGAGACTTCAAGCTATTTTATTTATCTAAAAATAAAGTTTGGGGTGAGTTCACAATTTGTAATTTATGAGAGCCTTTGGCATATATTTGACGTCTTCATTTTGATCTCTTCTTTGATGTGATATATCAATTGATTTTCTTTTCCCCATCATTGTTCTTGGATTTGTACAACAGAACACTTTATTTTCAGAAAAGCGATTAGCATGGAATGTGACTTATGGTGTCCTAAACTATGTGCTCTATACATGGTAAATGGTTGTAATTACTATAAGATGAAAGTCATATAGTGGATCCATTCTTGGAATTATTATAAAGAAATGGCATGGTCATGGTCTCAAATCAAATTAAAGAGGCATAAAATTCAATTTCATTTTCTCAAGATCTGTGTAAACGTTGAGCACATACAAAATGTGGTTTCAAATGTAACACACTGGCACAGAAGCAGTTTCTGCACAGACGTTGTCAAATGGCATATTTCTAGAATTTTCCATGCTATCTCAAGGCCCAGAGCGTCTTTTCTTATGATGGTCACACCCTGAACCAGAGAAGTGCTAAAATCTGGTTTAGCAGATCCCCAATCTCTCTTTCTCATTAACCCTATGAGGAACTAAAACAACACCACCTCAAACTAAAAATGCTAACACAACATTGTAAACTATACTCAAAACAAAAAACAAAACAAAACAAAACAAAAAAACAAACAAACAAAAACCCTAAAGATGCAAGATGGAAAATATTGTACTGGCACTTTTTTGTGGCCATTTCTGATGCAAAGGAACAACACTTTAAGCTTTTCTCACTTGTATTCCATAA
Organism: Delphinus delphis; assembly: GCF_949987515.2. Taxonomy (NCBI): domain Eukaryota; kingdom Metazoa; phylum Chordata; class Mammalia; order Artiodactyla; family Delphinidae; genus Delphinus; species Delphinus delphis. The sequence continues at coordinate 15,569,688 of NC_082704.1, read as the reverse complement.
GTCTATTTATACCATACACTTATAATTGCAAAAGTCAACTATAACCCACTAGGATGGCTATCCTAAAACGACAAGCAATAACAAGTATTGGCAAAAATGTAGAGAAGCAGGAACCCTTGAGCACAGTTGGTGGGAATGTAAAATGGTGCAGGCACTTTGGAAAACAGTCTGGCAGATCCTCAAAAAGTTCAGCATAAAATCACCATATGATGCAGCAATTCCACTCCTAGGTATATACCCAGGAAAACAGAAAACAGGTATCAAACAAAAACTTGTGCATGAACGTTCACAGTAGGAGTATTCGCAATAGCCAAAAAGTGGAAACAACCCAAATGTCCATCAGTGGATGAATGGATAAACAGAATGTGGAATATTATTCATCCATAAAAAGGAATGAAGGACTGATACTGCAACAACATGGATGAACCTTGATATCATTTAATTAATTTAAAAAGCCAGCCACAAAAGACCACGTATGGTACCATTCTGCTTATATGAAATGTTCAATACAAGCAAATCCATGGAGACAGAAAACAGATCAGTGACTGCCAGGAGCTGGGGGAGGAGGGAATGTGGAGGGCCTGATAATGGGGACAGTGTTTCTTCTTGGGGGGGTGTTAAAAATGTTTTGGAATTAGTGATTGTGGCACAACTCCGTGAATATACTAAAAAACACTCACTTGTGTGCTTTGAAAGTGTGAATTATATGCTACGTGGGTTACATCTCAATAAAGCTGGGATTTTACAAAAAACTCAATATCAAGTGGGGAAGCTGGAAATTAAGATAATTATTCAGATAACATGTGTGTCAAACGTTGAAAATTCATTAATTCAACAGTACATTATTCAAACGGAGAAGTGTTGGAGGCCTACCGTTGTGCCAGACATTGCTCCTGGTGCTGGGAATATGGCAACGAGCATAGCAAAGCCCCTGCCCTCAGTAAGGGGACATTCTAACAACCCAGCTTTACGCATTGTGGCAGGTGTGTGTGATCTTAGGATTGGGGGAACTCCCAAAGACAAGGTTTTGGGGGTTGGGAGAAAAGCTGCTGAACCTCCCTGTTCATTTAAAAAACAGTGCTCGTGGCTCTTTTCCGTTCTCCACCCCATACAGTTATTTTTAATACTGACTACAAATAGTCCTGCTTCTAGAAAAACAGCTCCTACAGACAGTGGCTCAAAACTACTATGAAGCTGAATTCCAGCTCCTCGTGCAAGGACAGCTTATCTGTTTGGGGAAAGCCATAGAATGAGTCATGAAAGGAGTAGACAATGGAACTTGAAGTTGGTCTAAAGCACCTTCAGTGAACTGATCAGCATGAATCATAGCTACAGAAATCACCACAATTGGTTTTACTTAAACTTAGGTCATAGAACTCTCTAAGACTGCGCCTGTTCAAAAGATTTTCTTCTTCAAAGTACCATTTTCTTCCTGGTGCATCTCTTCTCCATGGACTACAGTGGTTACCACTGTTGACAACACTGAGTAGTTTTTCAAGGCCCTACCTTCAGAGCCAGGGCATCCTGTCCATCCAACCTCAGCTGCTGTTCTTCCCCTGAATATATCTTCCTTCCCTGCTCCCGCTGGGCAAGGCGTCCAGCCTTTCCCTAAACACAACATGCTAGTTCTCTTCTCATGTTACTCAATACGCCCACATCTTTCTCTCCATGTTACTTCTCAAGGCCCAGCATAAGTTCGTCCTTCTCCAGGTAACTTTCCACAGCTTTCCAGCCCATATTGGCCTTGGTCTGTGCCACAGAGAATCAGATAATGTGTGCCGTATCTTGTTTTGTTTTGGTTTTGGTTTTGCTAATAAACCAAGTGAATTTTCCTCCCTCAGCTAGTATGTGCTTCAATGATACTGTAGTCATAGTGCGGAGCTCACTGTTTAGCAGCCATTTTCATTTGTCTCAAGTCTTGAAATAAAAAGTCCTGGGAATATGCTGCTACCGTAACCTTTCAAACATGCACATTTAGTTGCTGGTTATATATAGGTGGTCTGCTAGACGAACCCCTAAGTTACTGAAATGTAAAAAGCACACGTTACATGCTTTATGAACACCTTACATGCCAGAAGGTTGTTAATCTCGTCAATGTGTATATTATACATTTTGACCAAAATAAACCATGAAAGAATGGTTTTCTTCAGGAGTGCTTAACCATGGTATGATCATGGAGTGAACGGTTCATCAGACAATGTGTATCAGATCATTGGAGGAGAGATCGTGCAGGCAAAATTGAGAAAATTTTGAAAGGTGAGGGAGATACAACATAGCTGAAAAGAGAACTGTCTGAAGAGCATGGATTTTAGCCCCAGGAGCTAATGTAAAAGACCTAATGAAGTATATTAATGTGACGAGCATGACAATTAACTTTCGAAGACAAATCTGCAGCATCTACATCTTCCGATCGCCAAAACTCATACAAAGAAGAGAAAGAAAAACAAATCTGCAGGAGCCCATCCTATGTGAGTGGCCAGGTGTTCAGTGCGCGCACCACTAAGAGATGCCACTGCTGCATGAGGAATCTGTGCTGTCTCTTTCAACTTGATATTGCCCTCTCTCTTTGTAAAAACAAGGATGAAGGGGTTATGGCCCTGGTCCTGTCCATCCTCCCTCCATCCCATCCTATAAAGTACAGTAAAGTCCCTACCTATATACCCTTTGTATCCTGTTACTCTCAGACATCTAGTGGTTCCCACCCATTAGTCTTCCACTATCTTCTTCCTTCTCCATTCAAGCCAGGCCATCTACTCACCAGGCCCTCCCACAAATCCACCAAATGCACTTCAGTCTGGAAGCACAGCTTGAGATGTTTTTTCCATCTGAAATGACCTCCCTGCTTATCAAAATCTCACCCCTAATTTTTAAGATCCAGTTTAAGACTTGACCACTCGAGCCCATTCCCTCCAGTGTATCCCCTCTTCCTCTTACTTCCTCATTTGACAGTCATATGCTCATCCACATGACGAATCACGTAACACCAGGGGTTTTCAAAGGGAGGCGGTTTTGCATCCCAGGGGAACCAAAAACGTGGCAACGTCTAGAGACATTTTTGCCCGGCATAACTGGAGAGGGGTGCTACTGGCAGCCAGTGAGTTGAAGCCAGGGATGTTGCTAAACATCCTATAACGTGGACGTCTTACAATATCCACAGGACAACATCCCACAACAAAGAATTATACCACCCAGAAGGTCACTGGTGCTGAGGTTGTGAAACCCTGATTCACACATAGATAAGTGTTGTCTACTCAACTGGATTGGAAGCTCTCTGAGCAGGACCACTGCCATTCACAGCATCTAACCCAGTGCCGAGCATCCCTGACAGCATTCCTTGACAAATGTGTGTGCTGATTGTATGTCACCATCTATCCGGTTGAGTAAAAGAGAAGAAAAGTTCATCTAAAATGATTGGGTTTGCTTTTATCCTTTTTCTATCTAATGGAGTTTATCAGTTTTAAAGAATGTCACTTTATGGGGCTTCCCTGGTGGCGCAGTGGTTGAGAGTCCACCTGCCGAGACAGGGGACACATGTTCGTGCCCCGGTCCGGGAAGATCCCACATGTCGCGGAGCGGCTCGGCCCGTGAGCCATGGCCGCTGAGCCTGTGCATCCGGAACCTGCACTCCACAACGGGAGAGGCCACACAGTAAGAGGCCCGCGTACCGCCAAAAAAAAAAAAAAAGTCACTTTAGACTTATGTTCAGTGCCCTTTCTTCTTAAGCCTTTTATGATATGGATGACTCTCAGTAAGGAAATGGGGACAGCAAGTAGCCATGGGAGTGTCTCAAATTGTTGATTGTGATGGAACTAGAGAGAATAGAAGTCTCAAGCTTTCATTTTCCACTCAGCTGTGGCTGGGCAGATGAGAAACAATTAATTCAGCCATTCAAAAGACATCTAATGAGCTGCTACTGCGTGGTCAACTCTGGGCTAGGCTCCGTTCTCAAGTTTCGGTGTGATGCATTCATTGCTAGGAGCCAAGTCCCTGTCATAGAATACAGCTCCCCATGGAAGCAATGCTACAATCTAGACCAGAGCACAGGCATCAAGTATATCACAGATATTACTATGCATAGAGCCTAAACCAATCATAATCACATCATAATATTGCTTCTCTAAGAAATTCACAAACAACATTGCTCTCTAAGTTCTTTAAAGAAACAGTGGCGTCTGAATACAATGATGTACGTATACAACACGCAAAACACAAGTTCACTGAATTATAAAGTCAACTCAAAACCTAATATAGTAGCTATAAAAATGGATATCAAATACTGGGATGAGTCATTAATGGATTTACCTTCTACTAATTTGGAAGGACTTGGGGAGTGGTGTGCGAAGCTGAATGGAAAGCCTTGCATCTTTTTCTTTTATTTATTTATTTATTTATTTATTTACTTTTGGCTGCATTGGGTCTTCGTTGCTATGTGACGGCTTTTCTCTAGTTGTGGCGAGCAGCGGCTACTCTTCATTGCGGTGCGCAGGCTTCTCATTGCGGTGGCTTCTCTTGTTGTGCAGCACGGGTTCCAGAGCGCAGGCTCAGTAGTTGAGGCTCACGGGCTCTAGCGTGCAGGCTCAGTAGTTGTGGCGCATGGGCTTAGCTGCTCCGCAGCATGTGGGATCTTCCCGGACCAGGTCTCGAACCCGTGTTCCCTGCATTGGCAGGCGGATTCTTAACCACTGTGCTACCAGGGAAGTCCCAGCCCTAGATCTTTTTAAGAAGTTGTCTTAAGGAAGCTGGAGTTGGCCTTTTCTTTCTCTCCAGGGTCTTCTTGACACTTGGCAGCCATCAGAACGTTTCACACTTCCAGAAAAGCTATATCAAAACATTTAGCTGATCATCAGTGCTACTTTTTTCAAAAAGTGTTTCTAAACATTTTCCAAAAAAACCCGTAAAAACAACAAGAAGACAGTATCCTGGAATGGAGGAACGAATGCAGAGAGAATTGCTGTGTGGGTGTTGAATTAGACAGCAGCCACCTAGTCCAGCAGCACAGGGTGAAGGAAAGGGGCACAGAAACTGTCAGCAGGAAAAGGAGGGCTGGACCAAGTCAAAAGAAAAAAACCTATTGGAGCTCGGGCTGGGATAAGTGCTGTGTGTAGCTGGGCAGTGGCTGTGATTGTGCGGCGGTTCAATCCATTCTGAAAACAAGAGACTCCATCCTTTCAAACATGCTTCACGCCGCACTGAAGATACTTTACGTCCTTTCCCCAAACCCACGAGGACCATCTAGTAAATGAAGCTGTTCTGAATCAGATTAAATGTGCAGGCTGCATTCTAGCCATTAAACCTCATCTAATCTAAGAATTAGTGAAAACTCATAATTTTCACCAGATAAAAATATCACGTTACAAAAATCAAAAAAATCATATCAAGGAAATGCCCGAAAGAGTACACTGTAACTGTCAGATGCTGATATCTGAGAGGGTAGTTTTTAATTGGATCAAAATCTCTATAGTCTTTTAAAAAGCTCATTAAAATCCCAGCCACAAAATAAACTTGAAAGAAAAGAACACAAAGCTTCTTTTAATTAATGGAGGCAAATGCAATATTTGCAGAAGTCGACTTGGGGACGATTCATTTGGGATGATTTCAGCAAGCCCTACGAGCTTCCTCATGGTTCCCTCCCCATCTCTCCCTTGCGACATCCAGCACACACAATAAGGAGGACAATAACTGGTATTTCTTGAGATTTTTACCATGTGCCTGGTCTGTGCTAAATACATGCATAAATTCCCTTATTTCTCCCAACGATCCTATGAGGTAGGTACTCTTACCATCTCCAGTTTACATATGAAGAAACTGAGGCCCAGAGAGGTAGTGGGGAACCAAAGCCACACAGCCAGCAAGGGGAGGAGTCACAATTCCAACCCATGCGGTCCGACTTCCGACTCTATTGTTCTCGCTCTACTCTCCATCAGCTACCCATTTTCACTTGCATCCCTGCCCCAGATGGTCCTCCACATCAATCAGATGCAGTTCTTACAGGAGTGCATGCCGCTACGCCCACAGGGAAGGCATCAGAAACCGCCGTGCATGTGCAAGGTCAGCTGCATGGACTTCATGCCGAGCCCATCCCTGACTTGCACCAGAGCCAAGCTTTACTGACCTTTTTTAGCCTCCACATGGCCAGCCCTTCTCCCATCAAGAGCTCTTGCACCCCGGCTGCCATCTCCCCCACTGCCCTTAAAATGGAGCCTCCTTTTGCTCCTTGAGAAGTGTCACCATTGTCCCTTTGGAGAAGGGAGCCTCCTTTGGATGTCTGAGAAGTGTGACCTTTTCATAGTCCAAAGAGTTTCTGGACCCAAACTCTCCTTTAATACAAAATTGTCCTCTTGTTTCCCCTTCATCTTGGCTGAAAACAATGTCTCTGACCTCAGCCCATAATAGCTACCATTTATAGCCTACTTACCACGTGCCAAGCATTCTGCATACATCGTATCACTGAAACCTTATGATCATTCCGCAAGGTAAGCACTAGTATTATTCCTGCTGTGCAAGGGAGAAAATTGAGACTCAGCTAGATTAACCAATTTGCCCAAGCTAATACAGCAAGGGAGTGCTGGTGGCAGGGTTAGGGCCTGGAGCTGTAAGACCACCTCGAGCAGGTCATTTCACTTTCCTGAGCCTTGGTGTTCTCCCCTGTAACAGGAAGGAAATAAGAGTTCCTACCTTTGGGATTGCCACGAGGATGAGATGAGATAATGAGTAGAAAAAGTCAGCACAGTGCCTGCACAAAGGAAGCCCTCACCAATGAATATTTTCTTTCCCTTGCTGAGGGAGTAGCCTTCATGGCGTGGGCCACTACTCACAGGCCTCCAGCCCCAAGATGACTGGAGAAAGATCCAGGCGAACTCTCTGGAGCTGTGTCTTGAACTTCTCTCTTAGGAACAGGGGCTCAGGTGACCTTGGGTTTCTCTGCATCAGGGTGTGATTATCCACCTACAATCCAGCCTATCATCACACCATGAAGGTGAGGCAGCACACAGTGGCGCATGCCATGTAGCTGAACTCACTAACAAGCACACTAACTGAGATGTGCTCTAGTCCATACCTAGCTATAAGGTTTCTCACATCCACTGCTTTACCACAAACTACAAAGGATGGGATTGTTTTCCTATTGGGTCAGTGATGAATCCAAAATGATGGTGTTACCAAGGAGGGACGTGGGGGAGGGATGGATTGGGAGTTTGGGATTAGCAGATGCAAACTGTTATATATAGGATGGGTAAATGACAAGGCCCTACTGTACAGCACAGGGAACTGTATTCAATATCCTGCAATAAACCAAAATGGAAAAGAGTACTAAAATGAATATATATATATGTATAACTGAGTCACTTTGTATAGCAGAAATTAACAGAACATTGTAAATCAACTATACTTCAATAAAATTAAAAATAAAAGCTAAGAAAGAAGATGTGGTACATATATGATGAAATACTATGCAGCAATGAAAAAGAATGAAATAATGCCATTTGCAGCAACATGGATGGACTTAGAGATTATCATACTAGGTAAGTCAGAAAGAGAAAAACAAATACCAATGATACCATTTATATGTGTGGAATCTAAAATATGACACAAATGAACCTATCTACAAAAGAGAAACAGACTCACAAACATAGAGAACAGACTTGTGGTTGCCAAGGAAGAGGGGGATGGGGGAGGGATGGATTGGGAGTTTGGGGTTAGCAGATACAAACTATTTATATATAGAATGGATAAACAACAAGCTCTACTGTATAGCACAGGGCACTATATCCAATATCCTGTGACAAACCATAATGGAAAAGAATATGAAAAATAATACATATACATATATGTATTGTCTTTCATATTCTTATATATATATACATATTTATGATATGGATATATATAGATATCTTTTTCATATATATACATATATATGTATAACTGAGTCACTTTGCTGTACAGAAGAAATTAACACAACATTGTAAATCAACTCTACTTCAATAATATTTTTTTAAATGATATTGTTAAAATGAAAAGATATAGAAATAATCCAATTGGTTTGAAATATTACAGGGTTACCTAGAAATGAAATCGTTTCATTCGTGATAAATGTCATATTCAAGATATATAAAAACATTAGAAGTAAAAAACAGGGGTGACTAACTCTGCCTTGGAGAGAATCAGAGAATCATAGAAGACAGTCAAGCTGAGTCTCCAATGATGGGCTGAAGGTAGGTAAAGGTGGTGAGGGGAGGGGAATGGCTTTTCAGGCAAAGGAAAGGCACAAAAACACAGAGGTGTGTGAGGAAGTAGGGTAGTCTTAAGAATGATGAGAGCAGGACTTCCCTGGTGGCGCAGTGGTTAAGAATCTGCCTGCCAATGCAGGGGACACGGGTTCAAGCCCTGATCTGGGAAGATCTCACATGCCGCGGAGCAACTAAGCCCGTGTGCCACAACTACTGAGCCTGCGCTCTAGAGCCCGCGAGCCACAACTACTGAAGCCCGCATGCCTAGAGCCCGAGCTCCGCAACAGGAGAAGCCACGGCAATGAGAAGCCTGCGCACCGCAATGAAGAGTAGCCGCCGCTCACCACAACTAGAGAAAGCCCGCGCACAGCAACAAAGACCCAACGCAGCCAAAAATAAATAAATTAATTAATTAACTTTAAAAAAAAAAAAAGAATGCTGAGAGCAGCGAGGGCTTAAGGGGGAGGGTTTGCTAGACAGATGAGCAAAGGTCAGATGAAGAAAAGCGCCTTGGATGCCATGCCAAGGAGCAGAGCATTCACCCTGTGCTCTCAAAGGTGTCCTGCCAAAGGTTGTTGGCAGGCCGCACACTGAAAAATGTGAGCTTGGGGAAGAGGGCTGACTCCATGATGAAATCCACTTGAGGCGCTGAAATATTCAAAGTTAAACATGCTTGTATGACGCTAAGAATTGCCTCAGAGGACACCGGAAAATACCAGAGTTGTGAGCTGCATGGGGTTCTCTAACAAATATCATATATTAGACACACGAGTGACAACAGCCCTCCTTGTTCCTCTAAGAGACTTTGGGACTACAAAGCAAAGACAGCCCCCTGAGGATAGGAGCAGAGAGAGGTACGGGCATGCCAACATCAAGTCCTCATGCAATTTGCCATCTCAGGGCAATTCCTGTAAGGACCGAGTGAAAGAGCAAGGGGAGTACGTCCCAGATGGGGGCTGAGTGCATCCCTTTTGGATGTTAGAGACCTGAGGACCCCAATGATAGAATACATTGCAGAGACTTAAGAGGTGTGATTGGGAAAGTCAGCTGAGGAACCATCTGGCCGAGTCTCAATTCTAAAGTATTGCCTGAATGTGTCAGGAATGGTGTCACACAAACACCCAGGCAGTATACAGCCTCTGGAAGACAGAGGAATTTGTCTCTAGGAATTTTCCCAGAATATCAGAGGGCCCCAGTAAATGACTGTATTTTGCTCCACCTTCCGGAAATAGATACATCTCTGAGGGTAAAGATCCTTCCAAGGAACTATAAAGATTTTTCTGGGGGGAAAAATGAGTTTGAGTTCTGGCTTTGTTTCAAAGGAAAAGAAACATATTAGGGCATATCTGGCATAGCAAACAGTAGAGTACCTACCAGTGCCTCATGAAATACAAACTGACAAACTGTTTCTGAAATTTAAAAAAACATTTTTTTTCAATAATAAAAAAAAAAAAACACGTGCTTGTAACGGAAGGACTTCTCGGGACATTTAATATAATGTGAACCTCCAAGAGGAAAGAAGTATAGTATATAGGTTTTCCTGAAGCTACCTGACCACAGTCCCATTTTTCACACCCTATAAAACTAGGGTGCGATGAATGTACTTTGGGAAATGTAGGTTCACAGAGCCACTGAACAGTTTGAATAGGGCCTTGAAAGATCCTTCTGTCAACAGCATGGAAAACAGACTTGTGAAGTAGAATCAGAGCAATATATTACAAAGCTCTTGAACTACTCTAAGCAAGAGATGGTTAAGTAAAGAAGGAGTCATGGGCATGGAGAGAAGAGAGGTCAGCTTTGAGAAATATTCATGGAGTAGAATCCATAGAACTTGAAAGATTGATTTAGATGAGTGAGTGAGGGAAAAGGTGCGCCTGAGTTCCTGGCTTGGCATTGAATAGATCATGTGGGGGGCGATTCCACTCATGAAGCATGATAAGGAATAAAGAGAAAAGAGCAGGACTGAGGTAGAGTGGCGGTTAGGAGAAATGCTGGATTCCTTTTGGGGGGTGTGTGGAGTCTTAGGTACCTGTGGGATATCCCGAGTGAGAAAGCCCAGCAGGTAGCTGGATGGATGAGTCTGAAGTTCAGGAGGGAGGTCAAGTCTGCAGAGGTCGATTTGGGAGTTGCCAGCATAGAGATGGTACGTCCACGGGAATGGATGAGATGGCCCAATTCAAGAGAGTGGCCTGCATTAGTGCAAAATGCCACGAAGACAGGCTGGGTATGGGTCGATTATTAGGGTGGGGTTTGACGAGCCGGTCATCAGTGACCTGGGAGAGGATAGTTTCATTGGAAATGTTGGACAAGAAGCCAGATTTCAGGGAAGCAAGAAAGAACAGAAGGTGAGGCTCTGGAGAAATCAAATCTAGAACACATTTGGAAATATAATCTGAAGGAACAGAAGTTGTTTATCCTACGAAGAGACATGGGAGAGGAGGGTCATGACAAGTGATGCCCGAGAGGCATGAGAGTTATTCTGTTTCCCCAGAGGGGACTTACTTCAATTACATGTTAGATTGACTCGGGTTCTTGCCCAGGTTGTGTGACCTTGGGTAAATTACGTCAGTGATCTGAGCCTCAGTTTCTAACTCCACAAAAGGAAGACAGTAATCATAGGTACCTCATGGGGTACTGTGAAGATTGAATTATTTACTAGGGTAACATAAGAGTGAATGTACAGATCCACTGCTTCGCACAGAGTGGGTGCTCCATAAGGGTTCACTCTCGCTCCCTAAGTCACAGAGACAATGAGATGATGCCAGGATTCCTTTGCAGACTCAAAATCTTGACATAGATGGATGTGATGGGCGGGGAGGGTGTCTGTAAATCTCTGTTGAATTTTCATTTTGTCAGGAACCTGAAACCCACCCAGACACACGCTGCCTCTTCTCTCCCAAGCCCCAGACCTTGTTTTCTAAAGTCAATCCTCACAATCTGAAGCGACCATCATTTTAGAGACAGGGTTACATGGGCACCGGAAAGTGCACGGTGAACTCTTGTGTCACTTTGCACGGTTGTCTTCTGTTGTCGGGGTGCTCTGCGGAGGAACCACCAGGTACCATGAGTACTGAAGCCGCCAGGTTTCTGTGAAAGGTCAGCATCCATCCTTAGCCCCATAGAGGCCACAGAAATGCTAGTTTGAAAAATATATTTTATTGAAGTATAGTTGATTTACAATGTTGTGTTTAATTTCTACTTTGCAGCAAAGTGATTCAGTTATACATATATATTCTTTTTCATATTCTTTTCCATTATGGTTTATCACAGGATACTGAATATAGTGCCCTGTGCTGTACAGTAGGACCTTGTTGTTTATCTATCCTGTATATAATAGTTTGCATCTGCTAATCCCAAACTCCCAATCCTTCCCTCCCCCATCCCTCCCCCTTGGCAACCACAAGTCTGTTCCCTATGCAATGAGACACTCTTGAAGTCAGTGGTTCTCCACATGTACAGTCAGTGGCTGTACATCGAATCACCTGAGGGGTTTTTAAAATTACAAATGCCCATATCGACTTCTTAAAAAACAAAGAAAATCCTAAAGTTTAACTACATAAACACTTGTACAGAAAACTTGGCATTTCAACAGTTTCAAACACATGTGCACAATTTTTTTTCTAAAATTTTATTTCGACAGAAAATTTTAAAATTACAAATGGCCAGACCCCCACCCAAGAGCAAATGAATCCAAATTTTAGGAGATGGAACTTAACTGAGCCTCTGCATTTTTGAAAAGCTTCTCAGGTGATTCAGTTGTGCAGCCACAATTGAGAACACGGCTCCTCTACTTGCAAAATACCCAGACCCAGTGCCTAGCACACAATGCGTGAGGGTAAATGAGAATCCCCCTCATGCTTTCTCTCATCAGACACCAACCACACCACTGAAGGAAGCCACATCTGGCTGGGCTGGCATCAAGAAAGAATTCCACAAAATCCTGCCATTTGTGACAACATAGATGGACCTTGAGAGCATTACGTTAAGTGAGATAAGGCAGACGGAGATAGACAAATATTGTTTGATCTCACTTATATGTGGAATCTAAAGAAGCTGAACTCATAGAAACAAGAGTAGATCAGTGGTTTTGCCAGGGGATGGGGAAACAGGGAGATGTTGGTCAAAGGGTAGAAACTTTCAGTTATAAGTTGATAGGTGATGGGTATGGAACGTACAGCAAGATGACTATAGTTAATGATACTGTCCTGTATACTTGAAAGTTGCTAAAAGAGCACATCTTAAACGTTCTCACCACACACGTGCACACGCACACGCACTCACACTCACACAAACTGTAATTATGCAATGTGACAGATGTGTTAACTAGTCTGATTGTGGTAATCATGTCACAATATATGTTTATCAAATCATCACGCTGTATACCTTAAACTTACACAATATGTCAATTATATGTCAAGAAAGCTGGGAAGAAAACAACCCCACAGACCTTCAAAAAAGGTCCTAAAGAAGTGACCACATGGCATTTGAAATCTTGACATAATAGACTCATGCACCCACCAGGCACCAGACACCCCCGCCTTGGGAAGACTCTCTAGAATCTGTCCTTCCATCTCACCCCACCTCCTCCCTGGTTCATTTCAGAAAAGTGAACGTCCTTGTCCACAGCTATGGACCCGAGTGACTCCAGATTGCCCCAGTTGTAACAGCTAAAACATCTCTTAGCTCTCTCTTAACCTTTTCAATATTTGATATAAACCTTCTCATTCAGTTACACTTTTCAATTTTCAGCTGCATTTGAGTCTTTTCAACTTAATCGAGGCAAAAGAGTATGATTAAATTGTTCTATCAAAATCAAGTGTTGCCATGTAGCTTTCTACATCACTCCCAGAGAGCGCTCACACAGCGACTCCATCACACGAGACTTCAAAGACTTCAGGCTGATGCCGCCGAAGCCCAAGTGCAGCCCTCGGAAGACAGAGAAGTATGGAGAACTGAAGCATGAAATTGCTTTGAAACGATGAAGCAGAGATGCGTTTTTCTTCCCAATCAAATCTCTGCAAATCCTGACAGCAGGTTTACTCACCACACCGGAAATCTATTCTCTAGCATTGTTTTTCATACCTGAGTCTCCTGTTCAGCACATCACCCTATAATGAAGCCCATTTACCCTTAAATCACTCACAAAGAAACACATTAACATCGTTGCACACTTGGAGGCTGGCTTCTGACATGACCACTGAATTGAACTGAAGCACAAAAATACCTTCTGCCAGCTCCAGAACACTCACTGTTCAAATGGCAATGCCAAGATGGAGGGCAAAATTCTGGGCTGCCCAGTTGTAGAAGTAGGCTGGGTTCACTCCCTCTCAGAGGTAGAAACATTCAAAAAAAGTGGAGACAGGGGGACTGACGAGTTTGTTTGTATACCTGCAGTTACTGGGGGATTATAAACTTATTTGATCAATTTATGCCCAATTGAGGGAGCACCAGAGTTCTGGTTAACATAGGATGCTGCACTGGGAGTCCGAAAACCTGGGCTCCATTCTTGGATTTGCCACTAAACAGCTATATGATTTTGAAAGATACAGACTAGTTGATTATGCCCAAGGTGTATGGCATGACTCATGAGCCGTGTGACCATAGGCAAGTCGCTTAACCTCTCTGCGCCTCAGTCAGCCCCTCATCTGTACGATGGGAATATAACGGTTTCTACCTCATAGCATTGTTCTGAGGATTAAATGAGTTAATATAAACACTAGAACGGTGACTTGCACGTGGGCATTGCTTTGTAAGGATTAGCTATCAACACTGCTTTTAACTGTAAAATGAAAGGTGTACTAAACGACTCTTAAGTCCCCTTGCAACTCAATGACTGTGTTATTTCTCTGTCATCTTGGCACCTCTGCCAGATACTGAAGTAGAAAGAGCGGAATCTGCTGAGAATGTCCAGGGCCAGTCTGCTTGCTTTTCCACTAAAATCCTGGATTTGTGGCCTAACTGGGGAATGAGTCATTCTGGTTAACTGAGTTTTCCAGATTACAAAGGTTTAGCACTTCTTTTTCTCCGGAATCACCAGCTGTGCCCCATCATCCTCAAAGCTGCATCTTTAATCCTTGTCATTCTCTTCACTCTCTCTGCTTCCTGTCTTTATTTCTACTACTTTCTTCTTCTCTTTGTCCTCCCTTTTTGGACTCGGGTTTGGCCTAGACCCTCTCCCCAGCTTTAGTCTCCTAGCTCCTACTCACCTTCAAGTCTCAGCTTAAACATGACTTCCCACGCTAGGTCAGAGACCCTTCATATATACGCTCATAGCACCTGATTCTTCGCCTTTTATAGCACTTGTCACTATTGAAATTACGTACTCAGAAGTATTTTTGAATGAATGCATGATGTGTATTCATCTGCACATTCATTCCTCCATCCTTTCAATCACCCAAGCCATTCTTTTCTTTCTGGTCATGAAACTCATTACAGTGTGTCTTGAATAATCCTTGAAGTCTCAGTATTTGGCTCTTTTTCATACTGTGTTCAGAATCATTCTCTGCAACCAAAAATGAATTAAGAAAAGAGACACATATCTCTAAAAACATCACTGCTCTGGGTACCAGAGGACAATGAAAGAGGGGCTGACCATAAACTTTAAGATGTATCTTGATTTTTTTTAATTTTGGTTAAATGATTTTTAAAAATCCTCTTCAAAGAAAATGTTGTGTTAAGATATGTTCAAGTTCAAGGATGTGGAATGGTGACTATCACTTCTCATTATAGAGGTATTTTTGGTAATACATTCAGGGAACCATCCTAGGGGAAAATGGTATAAGTAGACAGACCATGCTCTACTGTGACAAAAGCTTTAATTTTTACCAACATTTTAAACACTTAATACCACAATTAATCTTTAACAAATAAATAAATATTTATTTAACATTTATTTTTAATCAGTACTTTGTAGTTGAATGAAAGGAAGGGGCCATAAGCACCCCGTTTATAATTTCAATTGCAGTGTAATCTCCCTAGAAATATGTGCTCCCTGATGAGATTTTAACAGAAAGTATTTATACTCATCGATGATGGTTAGAAGTCACCATCCACTTTGTTAAAAAATATTTTCTTTTTCAGGCGTCCAAATAATATTTCCTTACTTTGGACTGGTTCCCTTTAAAGTCAGAAAGTGCAAGTGGCTTGGGGATTGAACAAGCAAGAAAGTTTTCCTTTTCCTTTCTCTAAATAAGCAGGAAAAAAAGAGATGACGAATGAAGTGTAGAGCTCAATGCTTTAGGTCTGACATGTTAAACCAGAGTTTTAAAAATCGACTCCTTTTTTTTCTTGAAAGTTTCCACTTCCTAATATGAAACATGAAAAAAAATTGTCTGTAGCAGCTGCTTTTCTTAATAGAAACACTGCATTCTTGTGGAAGAAAAATATCCAGGCTATTTCAGTCTCACAAGGGAGTAACCCGAATTGGGTTCTGCAAGTCCCTGCTAAAACATAAGTGGGGAATAACGGGGTGCCAATCTTCATGGTAAAGCAGCTACTCAAGTGGGAGTGATGGCTAGCTGTAGACACAGCTTGAAACCGAAAGTTCTTGTTTCCCCTCTTCCACCAAGGCATCAACTCTCTTCCGGGGAGTTCTCTGTTCTGGGTAATAGAACCAAAGCTAGGGGGCAGCCGGGTGGGCTGGGAGGAAGCTGAGGGTCCTAAGATCCGGGAAGAGAAAAGGGTTAGGAATCAAAACTGGGATTGGGACCTCTTAGGCTAGCCCAGGCTTCTGAACTGGAAGTGCACATCAAAACCATTTGGGGTAAACTTTTTTAAAATAACAGCCTTATTGAGATATCATCCATATACCATACCATGCACCCATTTTAAGGGTATAACTCAGTGTTCTTAGTGTATTCACAAAGTTGTGCAACCATTACCACGATGAATTTAGGAACATTTTCAACACCCTAAAAAGAAACTTCATATGCTTTAGCTGTCGTCTCCCAATCTTCCCCTTGCCCGTATCACCTGGCAACCACTGACCTGCTTTCTGTCTCTATAACTGTGGCATTCTGGATATTTCATATACATGAAATCATACAACACGGGATCTCGTGACTGGCTTCTTTCACTTAGCATAACGTTTTCAAGGTTCATTCACGCAGTAGCATGTACTGGCACTTCATTCTCTTTTATGGCTGAATGATATTCCACTGTGTGGATAGACCATATTTTGTTTATCTCTTCATCAGTTGATGGACATTCGAGCTATTTCCACCTTTCGGCTGATATGTGCTTTAAGGTATAGGTGCTGAATTATCAAATAGGGCTCAAAATCAGGTCCACAACAACTCCAGGGGATTCCCTGAGAGTGTTTCCTAGAAGCAGGATGCAAATCTCCAAACCAACTCCTTTTACATGCCAGGCCTTAGGCTAGTTGCTGGCCTTAGAGACAAGGATGGGACGTGGTCCCTTCCTTCAGGTAGAAAGAGCATTCAGAGAGAGAGAGAGATTGAGATTGAGATCGAGATCAAGATTGAGAGAGACAGAGAGAGAGAAAGAGAAGACAGAGATTCTATAAATGGTCCCTATCTTCCTTATTAATCCTGATCGGTCTACCAGGGAGTTGATCAGAAGCTCAGATTTGGTGGGAAAAGGCATTAACCTAAATATTTATATAAGAACATTTGTCTTGACCTCTATGGTCGGTCTTCTCATATTCTACGACATATGATACTCTAAGCATGGTATACAGATGTTGAATCAAGTACAATTAGAGTCAAGGTGAAAATGTTTGGTGTTTTCCAATTAAACATTTCTCAGAGCAAGAAATCAAAGTAGCTATGTTGCCGATAATGTGCCGAGGAAGGAGGCTAAGGGAAAGCTAACAAACAGCAATCTAAATCTGACTTTGTTCGTGTTAAGTTATTCCTTTTGGAATTGCCACAGCTTAATTATAATCCTGGAATTGTGTTTGATTCATTCTTGTTAAGACCATATGTGCCCGTGTTGCCAGATTCTAGTAAAATAGATATTCTGTGCCATGTTTCAACACTCTGCCATTTGTAAAATTAGCAATTTCAAGGAAGCAAAAGGCTACTTGCCATTTTGCTGGATCAGCACCTCATTTGATCTGCTTGCATATGCTATGAGTAGAATTAAAGAAAGCACAATTTTGTCTCTAGATAAATAAATTTGAATGCAGAATAGATGCAAAGCTGTGTCTTGAGAGACAGGGTTCATTTAAATCTCAAACTAGCTCTTATACAAAAATGTGGTGCTTGGGCTTGGATGAACGCTTCCTTCTGCTCCAGAAATGTGCTTTAAGGACAAGGAAGCTTGTCCACCAAGGGGGTTGGATAGTACCAATTTACTCTCGTCTAACGGATGATGTCAGTTACATGACTACCCTCTCTTAAATTTCTCATAATCACTTATATTTATGTGGAGCTTCAGGCTTCTAAAATACTTTCACATAATCTCATTTAATCTTTACAATGATTGAGTAATACACAATGGGAAAGGATTATGAAGTTCACCGTACAGATGCAAAAGATGTAGTTAAGTGATCTGTCCACAGTCACACGCCTCATTATTGGTAAAGCTGGCCTTAATGTCGTATCTTCTGACACCTAGCCCCCTTCCACTGCCCAGGACTGAAGTCTCAGTTTGATGGTCCCTGAAAACCTGCAGGTGGCGGAATTCCTAGGGGGACAAAGGGAAATGTAGTTCAACTGGGAGAAATATAAATCTGTTTTCAGCTTATTCCCCTCTCCTCCCCTTTCTGGCTGGGACCACACCTTCCCTCCACTCCACTGACACTGGGAGGGAAGGAGATGGTGACGATGCCATTTGGCAGGTGTTTCAAAGCCATCTCTTGCCTTCTTCCCTCTCCTTGACTACAGTACTGGGGGCTAAAGTAATGTGGGTTGTCTGGAAACCTCCCTGGGAGAGAGACCCACATGCTTCCATTCCCAGGACTGCTTAGGCAGATCTGGTTGGTTTAACGTCTGAGCCTCAGTTTTCTCATCTGTAACATGGGGATAATAACCTCCACCTCGCAGGATCCTAGCAAAGATGACAAAAGAAAATATGAATAAAACTTTTATCAAGGTGCCTGGCTTGTAGCACTTACTGACCACTGGCAGATATTATTTTTAATAAATTCTCAAAGCTTAATCATATTTATGAAACATGTTCAGGGGAAGGGGGGCAGAAGGATGGTTTGGGTCAAGGGAGAGGTACATACGTACTGAGAATCCTCTCCAAGTTTCCCCTTTATAGGCAGATACTGCTTTCCTACGGACCTGCAAATCACATCTAACTTGTTTCTGTTCTTATGAAAGCTCGTTAACAATAAATATTCCACATCCCACCTACTGAATTCCTCCTGCCACCTGGATACAATTTTCCCCTTTTTAATTCCTGCTCTGCTTGATGGCACCATGACTGGGTCTGGCCTAGGGTTAGCTCTAAATACCCACCATATGTTTTCAATAAAAAGGGAATGGCTGTGCCCTGATTGTGTTGAAAGTGGCAATCACACATGGATTGGTAAATTTAATGGGAGTGGTTTCTGAAGAACATTCTTTGTCCTTTCAGTGCCCATCCCATAAAATGCAATGCTCAAATTTGAACAGCAGTGTGGCTTTGAAATAAATCTACACATACAGCCGAACCCATGGAACACAGGCAACAGAGCTGTCCAGTTCCCCGGAAGGGACAAGAGAGGCAAGGATGCTTTGGAATCAGTAACCTCCTACATTTTCAGTGGGGGGGGAGTGAATCTCTGCCACACTTTCTTTTTATTTCAACATCTTTATTGGAGTATAATTCCTTTACACTGGTGTGTTAGTTTCTGCTTTATAACAAAGTGAATCAGTTATACATATACATATGTCCCCATATAACCTCGCTCTTGCGTCTCCCTCCCTCCCACCCTCCCTATCCCACCCCTCTAGGTGGTCACAAAGCACCCAGCTGATCTCCCTGTGCTATGTGGCTGCTTCCCACTAGCAATCTATTTTATGTTTGGTAGTGTATATATGTCCATGCCACTCTCTCACTTTGTCCCAGCTTACCGTTCCCCCTCCCCGTATCCTCAAGTCAACTCTCTAATAGGTCTGCGGCTTTATTCCCATCTTGCCCATAGGTTCGTCATGACCTTTTTTTTTTTTAGATTCCATATATATGTGTTAGCATACGGTATTTTTCTCTTTCTGACCTACTTCACTCTGTATGACAGACTCTAGGTCCATCCACCTCACTACAAATAACTCAATTTCATTTCCTCTTATGGCTGAGTAATATTCCATTGTATATATGTGCCACATCTTCTTTATCCATTCATCCGATGATGGACACTCAGGTTGTTTCCATCTCCTGGCTATTGTAAATAGAGCTGAAATGAACATTTTGGTATATGACTCTTTTTGAATCATGGTTTTCTCAGGGTATATGCCCAATAGTGGGATTGCTGGGTCATATGGTAATTCTATTTTTAGTTTTTTTAAGGAAGCTCCATACTGTTCTCTATAGTGGCTGTATCAATTTACATTCCCACCAACACTGCAAGAGGGTTCCCTTTTCTCCACACCCTCTCCAGCATTTATTGTTTGTAGATGTTTTGATGATGGCCATTCTGACTGGTATGAGATGATATCTCATTGTAGTTTTGATCTGCATTTCTCTAATGATTAATGATGTTGAGCATTCTTTCATGTGTTTGTTGGCAATCTGTATATCTTCTTTGGAGAAATATCTATTTAGGTCTTCTGCCCATTTTTGGATTGGGTGGTTTGTTTTTTTGATATTGAGCTGCATGAGCTGTTTGTAAATTTTAGAGATTAATCCTTTGTCAGTTGCTTGATTTGTAAATATTTTCTCCCATTCTGAGGGTTGTATTTTCGTCTTGTTTATGGTTTCCTTTGTTATGCAAAAGCTTTTAAGTTTCATTAGGTCCCATTTGTTTATTTTTGCTTTTATTTCCACTTCTCTAGGAGATGGGTCAAAAAGGATCTTGCTGTGATGTATGTCATAGGGTGTTCTGCCTATGTTTTCCTCTAAGAGTTTGATAGTGTCTGGCCTTACATTTAGGTCTTTAATCCATTTTGAGTTTATTTTTGTGTATGGTGTTAGGGAGTGTTCTAATTTCATTCTTTCACATGTAGCTGTCCTGTTTTCCCAGGACCACTTATTGAGGAGGCTGTCTTTTCTCCACTGTGTATTCTTGCTTCCTTTATCAAAGATAAGGTGACCATATGGGTGTGGGTTTATCTCTGGGCTTTCTATCCTGTTCCATTGATATATATTTCTGTTTTTGTGCCAGTACCATACTACTGGTTACTTACTGTAGCTTTGTAGTATAGTCTCAAGTCAGGGAGCCTGATTCCTACAGCTCCGTTTTTCTTTCTCAAGATTGCTTTGGCTATTCAGGGTCTTTTGTGCTTCCATACAAATTGTGAAGTTTTTTTGTTCTAGTTCTGTGAAAAATGCCAGTGGTAGTTTGATAGGGATTGCATTGAATCTGTAGATTGCTTTGGGTATTAGAGTCATTTTCACAATGTTGATTCTTCCAATCCAAGAACATGGTATATCTCTCCATCTGTTTGTATCACCTTTGATTTCTTTCATCAGTGTCTTATAATTTTCTGCATACATGTCTTTTGTCTCCTTAGGTAGGTTTATTCGTAGATATTTTATTCTTTTTGTTGCAATGGAAAATGGGAGTGTTTTCTTAATTTCACTTTCAGATTTTTCATCATTAGTGTATAGGAATGCCAGAGATTTCTGTGCATTAATTTTGTATCCTGCTACTTTACCAAATTCATTGATTAGCTCTAGTAGTTATCTGGTAGCATCTTTAGGATTCTCTATGTATAGTATCATGTCATCTGCAAACAGTGACAGCTTTACTTCTTCTTCTCCGATTTGGATTCTTTTACTTCTTTTTCTTCTCTGATTGCTGTGGTTGAAACTTCCAAAACTATGTTGAATAATAGTGGTGAGAGTGGGCAACCTTGTCTTGTTCCTGATCTTAGTGGAAATGCTTTCAGTTTTTCACCATTGAGGATGATGTTGGCTGTGGGTTTGCCATATATTGCCTTTATTATGTTGAGGAAAGTTCCCTCTATATGCCTACTTTCTGCAGGGTTCTTATCATAAATGGGTGTTGAATTTTGTCGAAAGCTTTCTCTGCATCCATTGAGATGATCATATGGTTTTTCTTTTCAGGTTGTTAATATGGTGTATCACATTGATTGATTTGCATATATTGAAGAATCCTTGCATTCCTGGAATAAACCCCACTTGATCATGGTGTATGATCCTTTTAACGTGCTGTTGGATTTTCTTTGCTAGTATTTTGTTGAGTTTCGCATCTATGTTCGTCAGTGATATTGGCCTGTAGTTTTCTTTCTTTGTGACATCTTTGTCTGGTTTGGGTATCAGGGTGATGGTGGCCTCATAGAATGAGTTTGGGAGTGTTCCTCCCTCTGCTATATTTTGGAAGAGTTTGAGAAGGATAGGTGTTAGCTCTTCTCTAAATGTTTGATAGAATTCGCCTGTGAAGCCATCTGGCCCTGGGCTTTTGTTTGTTGGAAGATTTTTAATCACAGTTTCAATTTCAGTGCTTGTGATTGGTCTGTTCGTATTTTCTATTTCTTCCTGGTTCAGTCTCGGAAGGTTGTGCATTTCTAAGAATGTGACCATTTCTTCCAGGTTGTCCATTTCATTGGCATAGAGCTTCTTGTAGTAATCTCTCATGATCCTTTGTATTTCTGCAGTGTCAGTTGTTACTTCTCCTTTTTCATTTCTAATTCTGTTGATTTGAGTCTTCTCCCTTTTTTTCTTGATGAGTCTGGCTAATGGTTTATCAATTTTGTTTATCTTCTCAAAGAACCAGCTTTTAGTTTTATTGATCTTTGCTATCATTTCCTTCATTTCTTTTTCATTTATTTCTGATCTGATCTTTATTATTTTTTTCCTTCTGCTAACTTTGGGGTTTTTCTGTACACTTTCTTATTATTTTTCCGTCCACATTAAGGAACTGAGAGCTTCCTGTAAACCCAAAGTGCTAAAATCATAGAAAGGAAAGGAAAATGTAGGGCAGAGGTGAATGGTTAGATCTGTAAATAAACTGCATTATGTTCTTTGAGCCAGAAAACTTTAGTACTCCCTGATTAGCCCACCTGCTGCTCCCTCACAAGTGGATTCTGGGAAGGCAAATGCATCCTGACAAAGGGTATTGGCCTGAATTCAAATAAATACAAGTAACTCCAAGTCCAAGAAGTCTGTAGCCCACCAATGCTGAAAACACACAAAGATTCGTTTAATCTGTCATGCCCTTTCTCCTTGATTGCAGTGGGTACTTGGTGGACGAAGAGCACAACGTAATTGATGGCAAAAAGTATATTAGCCTTAAAGCAAAGTCATGTGGCTGGATGCCGTAATCCCAAGCCCCTGGTATTTTCCAAGTCAGATGAAAAATGAGGCCTTCAGACTGCCGAACTGCAGATTGATTACCTTACCACCCTGTAAAAAGGGCTTGCCAAGAACCCCATCACTATTGGAATTCTGGGCTCTTTCTTCTGTCTGGAACTTGACAAAGAAAATGGAATTCCATTTAATACTGGACTGTGTAAAAGTATAGCTGTCATTTTCAGACTCGAGTGAAAATAGGCGTTTGGGTCCAGTTCTTTCTCTCTGGCTTGGTGGTGGTGTAGTATGTACACGTGTGTGCACATATGTACACACGTGTGCACATTAGGAGAAGAAGCGGCCCATGCAAGGAAGGAAGCAAAAGGGTTGCCACCTCACCAGGAAGCTGTCAGAGATGTCCAGGATTTTAGCAACTCGTAAAGGAATGTAGGGTTTGAGATTCTCATCCACCACCCATTCTACCCACCAGCAAAACTGAGGTCCAGAGAGGCACAGGGACCTCCCAGGGGCACTCAGCAGAAGAGTCAGCAGGGACCCTGGACTTCCTGTCTACAAGTCATCACTCCCTCTGTCACACTGCCTCTTTGTACCTAAGGATCTTTAGGATTTTGCTTTTCTTTATGCTTTTTAAGGTGCAGTTGTTTGTATGTTACTGATTCAAGCTTCACAGCACACTGATGTATCCCAGCACTGTCCTATCTGTGCTACTTTATAAATGTATCCCCTGAAGCATGTCAAAACATATAGTTATTAGTTATTTTAAAGGGAAAAAAATGGTTCAGTAAACCTCTACAGGATATATCATTTGAGTTCACATAATAAAAAATTGATTTTGTTAAAATAAAATCATTTGAGAAGACAAGTGTTTGGCTTGAGGCTGATGTCAAGTCTAGTGTGGACAGGCCTCCAGATCTTCTAACTGAGCTGCCACCATCCAGCCATGAAGTCACAAGTGCCCACACTCCCAAAGCACTCAGCAAAAAGCGTTGCATATCTTCACAGTAGTACTTATCCAAGGGTTTTATAATTATCTCTTTACTTCTTTTCTCCCCTGGATTTCCCAAGGATGGGAATTCCTTCATCTTTGTGTCCCCAGAACCCAGCAAGGGGCCTGACCCAGAGTCAGTATTCAGTAAATGTTCGTTAAATAAATTACTAGAGTAGCATCATTCCATTCTACAAAGTTCTGGCAAGTCCATTCCCCCGGGCATTAGATTATGAGCAACTTATGTCCTTGAGCCTAACGATCTTTTGACAATTTCTAGTGGCCCATCAGAAAAGTAAGGCACCATCTTGGTTCTTTGCGGTGAATGGTCAACTATAGCCAAGGGAAGAACCTTTAAGAGGCAGATCAGCACCATTAATAAGAAGTGAGTTTCTAGGCCTTGAAAGCCCCTTCAGAGAAACTGGTGGATAGGACTTGGGATAATTACAAATGTTTCTGGAAGTGTCTATCTGATTGGAACTATTTCTAATCAGACACTAATTAGAAAGGTGAAGTGCTATGGAGTAGGACAATGCTGTCCCATGTAAGCTCCTAAACATTGATACCTGGGTCACTTTATTTCATCCCCAACACAGTCAGTGTCAATCTCCACGTGAAATACTGTGCTCTCTTTCATTTTTGAGCTGTTGATTGTGCTTCTGCCACTGACTGGTTTTGTATGAATGACAGGATAACCTCTCTGTGAGCATCGCTTGCTTCCTCTGTAACGTGAGGATAACATAGAATTATGGAAAGGATTGAATGAGATACTACGTGTGAGATGCCTCGTGCATTTCAACAGTTCTCAGTAAATCTAAACTATTATTCTCC
The DNA here is from genome assembly GCF_949987515.2 of Delphinus delphis. NCBI lineage: Eukaryota > Metazoa > Chordata > Mammalia > Artiodactyla > Delphinidae > Delphinus > Delphinus delphis. Next base: position 15,545,265 of record NC_082704.1, on the reverse strand, counting down.
TTCTCTCGGAAAGACCTTACAGGACACGCTGATCTCCTTACCTGCTGGCAAAGGCTGTAATGAAAGGGTACAGTAAAGATAAGGTAAGGTGGGGTGTGAGAGAACCAATTCTCAAGAGTCTAGATGCCAGAATAGTGGTCCAGAGCATCTCACTCCCACCATCCCCTATGCTAACTGCTGCCCCACGTGCCTATGTCAAGCCCACAGCCTGTCTTGGAGTGCAGGAGAACCCCATCATACCACGGTCTACAACTATGGGCTCCAGAGGAATTACATGCCCAATCTCATCACTAGAAACACTCCAATACCACAGAGAGAAGGGCCACAAGAACTTGGTTGGTTTCTGAGTATTGTTCCTGCCTCCTGATCCTGGTGTTTCATTAGCCCCATGTCACAGAGCTTAGCTCCGGTTTCCCATAGAAGTTAATCCACAGGAAGGACATCCTATAGTTACAGACATTCTCCTATTTTCTCATTCAGCCCCCCCTTGCAGCTTACTCATTCTACCTCCCTCCTCTTGTGCTAGATTCATTTTATATGATTTGATTAGTTTCACTGCCTTGAAAATTGAATATTGATTATGAGATAAAGTATGGAAAGAAATATTAACTGTTTTGATTTAGAAAGGGGACCTGTTAGGATTGTCCTCTGATGGATTACACAGTTAACTTCCAACTGCTTGGACCCCCCCAGGTCAGCAGGATTTCAGTGCCAGGTGGCTGCTATCTGTTTCCTTCCTCCCTTGGCCCAACATGGGAATAGAACTTGAGGTGGCCTTCTCTCGGGTCCCTTGTGTGCAGCAGACCTCTGTTCTCCCAGAGAACTTCTGCTGCCTGCACTCAAGTGGGTAGCACTTGTTTACCTTATCACATGGTAGTTGGAAGGAAAACGTTAAACTGGGTGCATCCTCAAAGGATGTGAGAAAAAGGATAGTTCTAAGATGCTCTATGGAACCATCCTGGCTAGCAAGGAATCCAAATCTTTTTTTAATCGATACCTAAGGGATCCAATTAAACATGTGTCTTTTGTTTTTATTGATAACAAAAAAAATGGTACATCAGAGAAATACAGGATGAGATGTTTTTCCTCTCCAGAGGAAATATTAATGCTAAGCTGTAAGGTGGATGGTGGAGCTTTTATAAAGGCTTAAAGGGTTTATAGACTTTAACTGCGACCTGTTTGAATGAATACAATTAAACACTGTAACACAAAATACCTGCATAACATGTAATTAGAGAAATATACTCTTTAATGGGGTTGTGTGTGAAAGGCTGGTGACAAGGACAAGTGAGGCCAAACACGGTACTAGAGGAAGCTATCATGGTGCTACTCTAGCTAGTTTAAAACCCAACCCAGGAGAAAAATGAAACCTCGGACACATAAAACTAATGACAGTCGTTTATGTACTCTGCTTATTGCTTTTGCCTGAAGACCAGGCAGCGCAATGCTGGTAACGTATCTCAATAGGTGTGTGTCACACTACCTCCGTAGTTGGCTTTGATTTGAAGGGAAAACCAGATGCCTCTCGTCTCTGTCCTCACAGTCTGCGGTCTGCTCCTGCGGCAAGGCTGCCTGCCTTCTCTTGAGTTTCACAGACGAGGGGGAGACTATAAAGTAGTAACACTTTCCTGGGAAAACAAACCTTCATTCCAAAATCAACTTGGAGATTCGAAAAACAGAGCAGACCAGCTGCTCCCTCTAGAAGAAGACTTCCTGCTCAACTTCTGGGAAGCTAACTAATGTTCCCAAGGACAGCTGATAATAGGTGAAAACTCACTCAAGACCAGGGGAACAGCGGGGTGCCAGGAATGCACCTTCACCTCTGCACCTAGTGGTCTGTGCACAAAAACGCTCAACAGAGACGTTGTGATTTTTCCAGTCTCAGACACCCAAGGAAGAGTGGCTTCAGATATACCTGGTCAGGAAGGGGAGGTCAACCCGAGCAGAGAAGGGGGCTGAAAGCTCTCCTGCCACTACAGTCATCACGCCAAGTTTGGAGTCTCCCTAGAGGATGCTGCCCCAGTAATGAGCCTATTCTCCCCACCCCCATTCCCTCCTTCCTCAGGAACGTGGTCGTGTGGCCTTGTGCACTGTCGCTCCTTGACTATGGCCATGAAAAGGAAGCTGGGGAAAAGGGACATTTACAGGAAGCCTGGACAGGCCCATGGCCACCCCTGCCCAGTTTTAAATATTCTGTTCAGTTCCTACTAGGCCTGGAGCTGTCTCTACTTGGTTAGCTAAGTGGCCAGCTCATCTGCCTAGTTTTCCCTTCATTGGTCCCCACTAGCTAGAACTTCCTCTGAGGTTTTCCTAGTCTCCCAGGAAATTGCTCCCTTTTACCTTCTTTCCTAGTTTTCCGTTCTAAAACTCCAGGTTTCTATCTCTGCCGAATCGTTAAGACACTGCTTAATGAACACCCCTCCCAGAGCAGCGTCCTGCAGAAGTTCACAAACACGGTGCAAAGAGCTGGGACTGGAAGTCAGGCAGATTTGCCTTAGAATTTCAAGAATTCTGGACAAGCGACACCCTCAGCCTCAGTTTCCCCATCTGTAACTTGTGTATAAAAATAGTAATCCACCTCCTAGAATTACTGGTGGTATTAAATGAGATAACGTCTGTAGACACTTTGACAATGCCTGGCATATAGTAAGTACTCAAAAAAAAGGTAGCTCTTCTGAATCAGCAGGCATAACTTTTAACACCTGCTTCCCTGTACAAAGAGAGAGCCTAAGAGCAGAAGGCTCATGTTGGCAACTGCATAACCGCCATGGCAGGGCATAAAACTCCAGGCTGTTATTTTTATTGTTAAATCAAAACTATATTGATAATTTATACATGAAAATCAATGGCAAACTCAAATAATTGGCTTTATTTACACCTTTAAGCCTATGCCTTTATAAAAGTATGACTCCAGTGAAGAAATATGGCAGAAGGACTGTTGACATATGGTTTTCTTACTCAGGCTTCTTCCCTGAGCTTAGGAGGCTGAACGATTCTGTGGGAGTTACCAACATTCCAGTGCAGTGACAGTGTCACGACTGCCCCAGGTCGGTCACGTCCATCATACAAGCCACCGCTTAGAAGAGGCACAGATACAGGAAAACACATGCACCAAAGGCTGGACATCGAAGGGTCCTTCTTGGCCTTATCCTAGGGGAAGAGGCTGAAGCCCACGAGTCATTACATTGCATGGTGTCAACACCTCTAGCCATGCGCACTGCTGTTCTCCTGCTTAATCCAGTCACCATATCCACACTACTATATATAAAATAGATAACTAATAAAGACCTCCTGTACAGCACAGGGAACTCTGCTCAATACTCTGTCATGGCCTATATGGGAAAAGAATCTAAACAAGAGTGGATATGTGTATATGTATAACTGATTCACTTTGCCATACAGTAGAAAGTAACACAAAATTGTAAATCAACTATACTCCAATAAAACTTTTTATAAAAATCCAGTCACAAGACAGGGTCATGGGCTCTGCTGTCCCACTGGGGTGGTAGTTTGGGCATTCAAATTGATTCCTCTTTAAAGCAGCTTATTGAAATAGCCAGATTTCCACCCTGTATCCAAACCTCATCAAAATGGAAGTCTAGGGCTTCCCTGGTGGCGCAGTGGTTGAGAGTCTGCCTGCCGATGCAGGGGACATGGGTTCGTGCCCTGGTCCAGGAGGATGCCGCGGAGCGGCTGGGCCCGTGAGCCATGGCCGCTGAGCCTGCGCGTCCGGAGCCTGTGCTCCACAACGGGAGAGGCCACAACAGTGAGAGGCCCGCGTACCGCAAAAAAAAAAAAAAAAAAAAAAAAATAGGAAGTCTACACCAGTACAGTGTACAAAGCGGAAATGCTGGTGTATATAGCTACTGGTTGTCACTGTCCATAGATGTTCACTGTGGTGCCCGGGGGACAGCATGAAGGGAAGGAGGGCTAGAGGGCAAAAGGGGCCAGGCCCAGCCCTACAAAGAAGGACACTTCAGGGTGTAAGGTAAGACTGTTTGGTAGATGATGTATCTGATGAACTTGGAGTGTCAGTTCTATACACATGGGGCCACCTTTGGCCTTCGCTGGTCTTTGTCAGCTTGGCTTGTTGGTTGTACACAGAACCATGGGGCACACCAGGGGAGAATCAAATATTAAACAGTACATCTCCCCTAACACCAGTCCCGTAAGTGTGAAGGAATCAAGAGCAGGGGACGAGTTGGAGGTCCTGAGATCTTCTCAGCAAGATCTGGTCCAAAAGCTCCTCTTCTCCAGCCTCCCTGCTTTCCTCCTTCCCCTTGTGGCAGGCCAGTCTCTCACCCTTCCCACATGCAGCTTCACAGCCTAGGACCCCTCGCCGACAGAGAGCCCCAGATTGCTATGTCTGCACAACTCAGCTAAATACACACCTTTCCCCTCAGACACCAGCCCTCCAGATCTCAGCCACGTCTTCCCTGGCCCCATACATACCTCATCCCTCCCGAGAAGCCACTTCATTAAGGGAGGCCAGAGTAGGCACTCGGGGAGCAGCTCCTGAACTGTAAACATTCCTACCCTTCCCCCTATCATTCCAAACTGGGTATTATGTTTGTGTATCTCGATAATTGCAAATTTTGTAAAGCATATGAAATGTAATATCTTGCAGGTATTAAAATTAGTTCCAGTACACAAACACCTATTAAAGGCCATCCTCGTTGAACAGCCTGAATGGACTAGGACATTATACAATATTTTGCCTCCCCACAGGATATTGTATCTCTATCAGCAAAGGGATATTAATATGAATATCATCCCTGTAGATCTCCAAGGCTCCTTCCAACCTGGATATTCTGAGGCTTTACATTTCTCTACGAAAATTGCCTTTTTAGGGAGAACAGGGTGTTAAGGTGATATCCGCTGAGATGAGACTTTGCCTTGGTGTGTCACATTTAGAACCAACTCCTCAGAATGACGGTACACCTAATAAGAGCAATTCAATCCATTTTACAAAGAGAAGCTAATCATCCATTCTCTCCTCCTTGCAGAGAAGGTTCTGGTGGAGCAAGAAAAACAAAAGGACCTATACGTTCATCTAACCAATTCTGCCACTACTCTTAAATTCTTCCTAATCCCTCCAAGGCACAAAGTGAACCCTTAGCTAAAATGCCACAAAAGCGTCATCTCATTTGTCCTACGTGGACTTGTATTATTTCTTCCCTTATAAATCACTCTGCAAAACACAGACACACACAGACAAGAGCTGAGGGATGTAAGCAGTGATAATCTGCAAGCAATTCCCAAACTATCCGTCCCTGTGATCTTCCAGACTGCTAAGTGACCTAGAGCAGGGATTGGCATGATAGGAAATACTTCAACTTTCCAGGCCATATGATCTCTGGTGCAACTTCTGAACTCCACCGTTGTAGAGTGAAAGTAGCCTGAGACAATACGTAAATGCATGAGCATGGTTGTGTTCCAATAAAAGTTTATTTATGGACACTGAAATTTGAATTTCATGTCATTTCGCCATGCCACAAATAGCACTCTTCTTTTAATCTTTTTGCAACCAACTACAAATGTAAAAATCATTGTTAGCTCACAGGCAAACTGGATTTGGCCTTTGGGTCATGGTTTGCTAAGCCCTGTCCTGGAGGAACAATGTGTAGCAGCCTGTACTATTCCTACCTGAGGGGGTAAGGAAGTAACAATAATTACGATGACATCTGCACCCATGATAGGTGCCAAGGATTGTGCTAAGCTTTTTTTTTTTTTTTTTTTTTTTGCGGTATGCGGGCCTCTCACTGTTGTGGCCTCTCCCGTCGCAGAGCACAGGCTCCGGACGCGCAGGCCCAGCAGCCATGGCTCACGGGCCCAGCCGCTCCGTGGCATGTAGGATCTTCCCGGACCAGGGCACGAACCCGCGTTTCCTGCATCGGCAGGCGGACTCTCAACCACTGCGCCACCAGGGAAGTCCTGTGCTAAGCTATTTAAAGGAAGTTTCTCATGTAATCCTTACAGCCAACCTGTGAGGTTGGGACTAGTGTCCTCATTGTGCAAATGAGGAAACTGAGACATAAGAAAGGTGAAACTGACTTGCCCAAGGCTGGGGTTACTACGTAGAAGAGCCAGGATTGGAACCACATCGGACTGACTCTAAGACCCACGCTCCTTACTGCTACCACACTTTGTACAGAACGGGACTGCCAGGTCTACTCTCGTTGGACTACGCCAGTGATATGAAATCCTGTCTCAGGAAGATGTGAATACAACGGCTGCAAATGACAATACTCTCAAGTACATGAACGAGCGGACCTAAGGCAGCCATGATTCAATTAAAATCTAAGGTGTTGAAACTTGATTTTCCTTGAGTTTTCAACAAGTATTTTAAATGCTTGATTTTTTTCATAGCTGACTGAGATAAAACAATAAAGGTAACCTAAAAAGGAAAGGGGCCAGATGGGCAGAGCTGGATGGAGATGATTGTCGGCAGGGTGGGCGATGGGGAGGAGGGAGTGGACAGTGTCATTGGTTTCTCTCTTGACTCAGTTTCTGTAGCTCTTTATCGAGCTCATGTCAGAGCAGGCAAAATTGCTGAATGTGGCAAAATGGAAAATGTTAACACCTTAAAAGACTAGAAACGATTCAAGAAACAGCTGATAGATTCTTTGCTGTGAGGCATGGTTTTGGCTGAAATACAAGCAAGGTGAAAGGACACTAAGAAAGTGACTGAAGGCAGAGGGTTCTGGGCATCAGAGCAAAACAGCACTAGCGCTAAAAGGCTCACGGGAAGGTAATGTCGTGACAAGAGAGGGCTTCTGTTTGCACTCCCTCAAGAGGGCTGGGAGAATCTCAGCATCGGTGTCTGGCCATTTGCTCCCAGTAGGAAAGTTCCTGAATCCTCTTATGCAACTGCACTTGAGGATCCCCAGCCTACAAGACACTTCAAGCTTGGCTGGCTTGGTGCATTCACTTGCATTCCAGAAGTGTCCTCACAGCCCTTCCCCACCTATCTGCAGGTCTTACCCTGTGGAGCCGCTCAGAAAATGGCTTTCTCTAAATCTGTGCTCCAGAAGATCAGATGGGTGCATTAAAATTATCATCTGAATAAGACACAGGATGAACAACAAAAAAATGAGACACACAGAAAGGGAGCTGTTCCACTCAAACCCCCAACGACTTCCCAAAAACCTCTTTTCACATTTCCAAATGTCATGCTCCACACTTAAATTAACATACTTTTCTTCCAGACAGGGAAAAAAGTATCCCATTTGTTTTGCCATTTAAAACTGTGCTTTGTGACCACCTAGAGGGGTGGGATAGGGAGGGTGGGAGGGAGGGAGACGCAAGAGGGAAGAGATATGGGAACATATGTATATATATAACTGATTCACTTTGTTATAAAGCAGAAACTAACACACCATTGTAAAGCAATTATACCCCAATAAAGATGTTAAAAATAAATAAATAAAACTGTGCCTGTGATGTGTTTCCTGTAACTGGAGGCTATGGGGCAAAGGAGATTTTATCTTGAAACTCTGCAGTTCCTCACCCTACAGGCCCAGGTAATGCCTGGGAGGGCACCACCCAGTCAGTTCACTCCCCGGGGCTCACTGCTCGACTTCCTTCCAAATCCCAGCTCTTGGAAAGTTGACATTGTCGAAGACACTGGGGAAAGAAAGCCTTCTGGAAGAAACTGATACTTCACAGCTCAGAACTCCAGGACTCTATGATTGCTTTGGGGGTGGAGAGCCACCTCCTATGCCCTCGAATAAAGAAGATGACAATATGGTGTGAGTTTAAACTCTGGCTCCCCAGGGGAAGAGTCCAAAAAATGGCAAACACAAGGAAATTGAAACTAAATGGCTAAGAGATGCTAAATGAGCACCCTCAGTTCCATGTGAGAAGAGCTGGCGGGTGGTGGTTGTCAGATCAGCGCTGGACCACCGCCTTCCCTCTAGTGGTCTCTCAGCAGGGGCCAGGGTAGCCAATGAGACGCACGCCACTACCGCCGGACGAGACTGCATGAGTGGCAGTGACATCAGTTCATGGATTTCAAATGTGTAAAGGAGGGCTTCTCATGCACCAAACTCAACAAGTGGAAGGTGCGACCCAGGCAACAGATTTTAAACTAACTCTATAAGTAGGTGACGCTGATTCACGTGGCTTCAGGACTACACTGCAAGGAACACTCTTTATCCTACTCAATCAAAATCTCTGAGAGTGGACACTTAGGTTGCTTCCATGTCCTGGCTATTGTAAATAGAGCTGCAATGAACATTGTGGTACATGACTCTCTTTGAATTATGGTTTTCTCAGGGTGTATGCCCAGTAGTGGGATTGCTGGGTCATATGGTAGTTCTATTTGTAGTTTTTAAAGGAACCTCCATACTGTTCTCCATAGTGGCTGTATCAATTTACATTCCCACCAACAGTGCAAGGGGGTTCCCTTTTCTCCACACCCTCTCCAGCATTTATTGTTTAGATATTTTTTGATGATGGCCATTCTGACTGGTGTGAGGTGATACCTCATTGTAGTTTTGATTTGCATTTTTCTAATAATTAGTGATGTTGAGCATCTTTTCATGTGCCTCGAGTTATTTGTAGTGAGGTGGATGGACCTAGAGTCTGTCATACAAAGTGAAGTAAGTCAGAAAGAGAAAAACAAATACTGTATGCTAACACATATATATGGAATCTAAAAAAAAAAAGAAAATGGTTCTGCAGAACCTAGAGGCAGGACAGGAATACAGACACAGATGTAGAGAATGGACTTGAGGACACGGGGAGGGGGAAGAGTAAGCTGGGACGAAGTGAGAGAGTGGCACGGACATATCTACACTACCAAATGTAAAACAGACAGCTAGTGGGAAGCAGCCGCATAGCACAGGGAGATCAGCTTGGTGCTTTGTGACCACCTAGAGGGGTGGGATAGGGAGGGTGGGAGGGAGGGAGACGCAAGAGGGAAGAGATATTGGGATATATGTATATCTATAGCTGACTCACTTTGTTATAGAGCAGAAACTAACACACCATTGTAAAGCAATTATACTCCAATAAAGATGTTAAAAAATAAATAAGTAAATAAGAAGGTAAGAAAAAAACCAATAAAGATCTATTTTTTAAAAATCTGTGAGAATGGATCCGAGAAATCTGCAGACGTTCATTCAACGAAAGTGTTTTCAGCACTCACTCTGTGGCAGGCACTATGGCTGGTGTCGGGATCCACAATATCACGGTTCCTGCCTCTACTGTGCTTGCGCATGACCCGCATAGGGGACAGACATCTTAAAGCATATCTCTAATCCCACATTTTGACTAAGGGTCTGAGGAACAAAATCCTCACACAACTGGCTAAATAAACGGAGTTTTCTTTTTCTCTCCTTTTTTTTTTTTTTTTTTTTTTTTTTTGGCCACGCACCACGTGGGATCTTAGTTCCCCAAGCAGGGATTGAACCCGGGCTCCTGTGCAGCGGAAGCACCGAGTCCTAACCCCTGGACCACCAGGGAAGTCCCTGTGGAGTTTCTTCCTGGTTTCTTCTCTTTCCTGTTCATGTTCATGTTCTCCTTGCATGGATTACTATTCTAAGAAAGGTCTTGTCCAAGCAACAGTCTCCACTTTATGATCCTATCACATGCCCCATATACCACCTGTATGCTTCATTTCCATTACTATGAGCTTCACTGGGATGGAAATTACATATTATGAAGAGCAACACAAAACAAACCAACAATGCCTTCCTGACTCGCACTGAAAAAATAATACCTTATCAGCTTTATTCCAACTGCATTGTTCTTTGTACAAAAGTAAATGACTATATGAGCTCGTCTGAAACACAGATATAGCTTCAGTTTAAGCCTCTGCCCTCAAGAGACCAAGCGGCCTGAAGCATGAGATAGAGCTGAAGAAGAGGATATTTTCTCCCCGACTCACAACCCACAGGTTTCTGAACCTTTCATGATCACAGTTCCAATCTTGGTGCCAAGAGACATCAGACTAATATTTCTGAAATGTTATTCATGAATCGCCTGTATAGGAATCACTTTGGGATGCTCGTTAAATATGCAGATTCTCAGACTTCCCTTAAGCATTCTAGAGTAGATTAACTGCATTAGTTCCCCCAGTTAATGGCCTCTCTATAGCCTTGCCCTTTGCCCTCTAACTCTGTAGACCCCTCCCACTCCGAATCTGCACTCAGCCATGTGACTCGCTTTGGCCAGTGGGATATTAGCAAATGAGATACAAGCAGAGACTTGAAAAGCTTCTGTGCATTTCCACTTGCTCTCTTGTATGACAGACCTGTGCTGTGCTATGAGAACAAGTCTGGGCTAATTTTCTCAAGGATGAGTGTCCACGTGGAGCAGATACTAGCCATCCCAGCTGAAGCCATCCTAGAAAGGCCAACCCCTAGCTGACCCGCCAGCTGACTGCAACTGAGTGAGTCCAGCTCTGCCCAGCCAAGCCTGGCCCTGATCAGCAGAACTATTATCCAACCAACGCACAACTGTTCCGACATCTCCACATCCTCACCAACACTTGTTATTTTTGTTCTTTGGGGGTATTTTTTAACCATCTCTGAATGGGTGTGAGGTGTGGTTTATATTTGCATTTTGCTAATAATAAATGATGTTGAGCATCTTTTCACGTGCTTATTGGCCATCTGTATATCTTTGGGGGGAGATATATCTATTCAAGTCCTTTGTCCATTTTTAATCAAGTTGTTTGTTTTTGGTTATTGTTGTTTCCATAAGGATTTTACATGGTATAAATGGAGCAAGGTTTCTTAGACAAGTAGCGAATTCTGAATTAAAGAAGGAACTAATCAGGAAAGCCTCAGACTCTGTTGAAAAAAGTCCTTAGTTTATCAATGCCCTGTGCATCCTTTCTTCGTAACCCTATCTCAGAGAAGGGGCTCAAGTCCACATCTTATCTCTCCCCATTTATTAGCTGCCTCTTGACTGACTCATTTCTCTCAAAATATGTGATCAAATTTCCCCATCATAAAGATAATTTCTCTAAGATATGTTGTGTCTTCAAGATTCTGCCATCACTCTCCACCTTACTAGACAAGTTTCTGGAAAGAGTAGTCTACACTCAATGTCTCCAGATATCCACTTCACATTCATATTTTAAACCAATGCCACATGATTTTCACCCCTAATAGAGACTTGGTCTGCTTTCTATTCCTCAATAACCTCTCCAATTGTTAAATCCAAGGGACATTTTTCAGTCTATCTGACTTAGTGACTCTGTAGCACCTGACAATACCGACCACACCCTCCTTATTGAAATTCCCTTCTCCAGTGATTTTGGTGATCTCTCTCGCTCACTCTTGGTTCCCTTCAGTTCCTCCTGCTTCCTTGGTTTTGATTCTTTGCTACATTTCTTCTGTCCTTATTGTCCCTCAAGCTTCAGACCAATATATCCATCTGCTTACTGGACATTTACACTTGGAAGACTCAGAGAAAGTCCAAGTGCAACAAAACTGAGCTCACTTTCCTTCCTTCCCTAATTCCATGCCTCTGCTCAGGCTTCCTACTTCACTGAGTAGCAGCGTGATCCACCACATCATATGAGCTGGAAAACCAGGCCTTCATGGTTGACTCTCCTTCATCTCTACCCTGACCACATCACATTGGTCACATGTCCTGTCCGGTCAGCTTCTCTTACTTGTATCTCTTCCTCTCCATTTCCATGGTCCTAGTCTATGTCCTCACTACCTTTTACATGTTGTGAAAGTGTCACAACTGATTATTTTGGGTCTCTCATCTTTCCTCCCTTTAAACCGTCCTCTACCCTATTGCCAGAGAAAGTAAATAAATAAACGAATAAATAATAAATAAACTACAATGAGTACATGTTTCCTCCATATTCAAAAACCTTCAAAGCTCCCATTTTCTATAATGTCCAAACTGGCATACAAGTCCAGGGGTTACTGTGGTACGTAGAAAGAGTGTGGGCAGTAGGTTCAGAGGGAGATCTCAGTTTGAATCTAGACTCTGCCACTTGCTAGGTGTGATATTCATCAGTTTATTCCACCTCTTCGCATCTGCTTCCTCAGGATGATGGTGAGAATCAAGTGAGTTACCTTATATACATTCAGTACTTGGTACTTTACAGAGCCTGGTGCATAGTAGGGGCCCATAATTATCAATTCTCTTCCCTTTTCCTACTGAGTACAGTCCCAATCTATATTTTCAGGCTCACCTGCTATGCTCTGGACACACAGAACACTTCGCCTTTCTCCGACCATGGCAAATACTTGCTTTCCTCTGCTTCTGCTGTTACCCTACCACGGAATGACTTCTCTCATCCCTTTCAACCTGATGAAATCCGACTCAGATTTCAAAACTCAAATCAAATACCACTGCCTTCAGGAAGCCTTTCCAATACCCTCTATACTTCGTGTGTACTTCATTTGGGGCAGTTCCTATAGTTTGATTTAGAGCTACATATCTGTTCACCTGCCGTATCTGTTCACTTGACTCTGAACTCCTTAAGTCTACAGACTATTTCTTAAACATCTTTTTTATACCCAGCACCCAACATTCAAAAGTATATGTTGGAAGAAACTGAATAGAAACTCTGCATGAGGGCAGTCAGGGTTTAAAAGCTGAAGAACAAATATGTAAAGTCTATTTCTGGATCGAATAAAATATATGTTTTCATGTTCAATGACTAGGTAATAACATTATAACAACCACTTATGTAATTCTTCTATTGCAAACAGTATTCTAAATACTTAACATACATTAACTCATTTAATCTTCACAACAGACCTGTAAGGTAGGTACAATTATTACTTCAATTCAACAACAGAGGAAACTGAGGCTCAGAGAGATTAAGTGACTTGCCTGAGGTTACACAGCCTATAAAACGAGGAGCTGAGAGTCAAATCCAGACAGTCTGGCTCTCGAATCCATGCTCTTAACTGCCACTGAGCTCCAAAAGTTCGTATTGTAATTAGCGTTGCAGCATGCTAAGATGGCAGCATACATGAATTTTCATCTTGGCTCTGCTATATGTGTATCCGTAGGCAAATCATTTCTCCTCTCTGAGCCTCAGTTTCCTCATATGTCAAATGAGAAGATTATATCCCATGATCTGCTTGGTCCCTCTCAGCATCAACATTCTAGGAGGCTATGGTGGGTACGTTTTATCTGCTCGGCGTCTCTTTCAATAGGGTTCAAACCCCTCAAAGGCAGATCTTGTGTTTTAATCAAATTTGTGCCCCATAGTGGTTGCCTAGGGGTGAGGGAGAGGGGGGGATTGGCGAGCATACTAGGATATGAGGATTCTTTCTGAGGTGATTAATGCTCTAAAATTGACTATAGAGACAATTGCAGAACTCTAAATATACTCAAAACTACTGAATTGACATTTTAAATGGGTGAATTTTATGGTCTTTTTATTATATCACAATAAAGCTGTTACCAAAATAATTGTATTCTCAGGGTCCAGAACATAGCATTGCTCAACAAATGTTTTTAGAGTACTGAACAGCTGTGCTATATGGCTTTTAACCTTCAGATTCTGAGTCTATTAATGGAATGTCTTGTATCTACTTACCAGTTCTTCACGTATGAACTGGCACTTCTCTACTTGGCAGTTTAAATAACCCCTTTGCCAACTTACTTTCTTCTTGTCATAGACTTATTTTGTTCTCACTGTCTGAATTATTACCTTTGAATTTGTAGGGGCTCAATTAAAGAGGTTAGCTATATTTCTGATCACAGTGTTCACCATTACACTGCCCACGAATTGATTAAACTAGCCCCCAAGATCCAACGGTTATAAATGGCTTTGAGTTCTTCAAGTGAGAGATCTAATAGGAAAAGATGGTGTCTCTACTGTAATTAGTACTTCAGGTACAAAATTAGTTATTTGAACCAAATGCGTAGGGAATCCTTGTCAACAACTGTTTTCCACCTCAAAGGAAATAAAAGAAGCATATTAATTATTGGGAAAAGAGTCTGCAGTTCGTGCAACGGTCTCTACTGGAGGGCAGTTTTCTTAAAATATTTGCTGGCTTACAATTAGCTCATGCATCTTGATTAATTTGGGCGGGGGGGACCTTCAACTTTGAGAACAAATGTTAAGCTATTATACTTGAGAAAACCCAACTCCAAAGCCAGTAACTTTGGAGTTCACTGCCAACAAAGAGTAATGAAGCTTCCGGGCCCTGGGAACTCCAGCCGCCAGCTGGGTTCTGTGCCTCAGTACAAAGAGGCCCATCAGGCCGGGAGGCAGGCAACAGAAGCAGCATGGACTCAGGGCTCTCATCGGCAGTGATCAGAGAATAAAATGAAAAGTAAAATGAGACCGCAGCAGGCAAAATGAGGGGAACAGTGGAGGCCGCAAAGTTAAACTTTCGCAACATGTAATCAAGGTGATTAAAAACTCAAGCTGATCCACCTTGTTACTCACGGGCTCGCCAGCTCACCCTGCACCCTCCACGATCACAGCCAATTGCTCCGATTTTTCAGAATGCTCCAACCTAGAAACTCAACTACAGTGGAACTTGTGTTGGGCCGTTGAACAGAACTTGGGTGCCCCTCCACCCTCCCCTCACTAATACCATGTAGAGACCTAGACTTGATTCATGCCAACATGCAAAAGGTTTCAGTGGCTTCTGCTTAATTACTTGGAGATAAGAGGTAGTGGAAGTTATGCACAGTAATTAGGACGCAAAACTCCACTTACATTCGTGGAACCATCAAAGTTACCTAGCCCATACTCAGAGGTACCTTATAACCACTTTGAACAATCTAGAAGAATGGGCTTGGGGATCCATGCAACAGCCCTCCAGGGAGCCCCGACTAAAAGCAAAGTGCCAATGCTTGGCCAAGCCACCCGTCTTGAAAAACTCTGATAAATTATCTTTTGACTGTGTTGATTCTCTTCATTCATCCAGTCAAGATATATGGAGCCTCAGACTTTCAAGAATGACTCTTAAGACAAAATCTACATGAGGTCAGCAGTATGCAAATCAATTCAACAAATATCCATAAAACTCACTACATATCAGGCACTGTGGTAGGAGATATGCAAGTGAACAAAAAGGAGCTTGCAGTCAAAAGTGGTTCAAAGAAAAGATTCAGGAGCTGGACTGCTTGACTTCACCTCCTGGTGCTGACACTTATAGCTTTGTAGCCTTGGCCAACTTACCTCTCTTAGTCTCAGTTTCCCCCTCTGTAAAATGGGCGTGATAATCATACCCTCCTATGGCTGTGGTGAGAATGAAATGAGTTTGCTTATATTCCTGTATATAAAGCCTGGCACACAGCAAGCACCGTATGCACTTTAGGTATACATGGAAGTTATTAACCATCTTTGTGTCATGAATTTCTTCAAGAAGCTGATGAAAACTGGCCCAGCTCCCCAGAATACACACATATACCTTTGCATCTAATTTGAAGGTCCTTGTGGATTCCCCAAGGCATCACAGACCTGACTTCAGAGGAGAGATCCCCCCACAAAGCTTTGTAATTCCTCCACCTAATATTAACCATGGTATTGGGATCACAAACCCTTTTGGCTTCCTAGAGTGACAAAGTAGGCTAGTGGTTAAGAACATGGGCTGAAGGGTAGAGGAGCTGTAGGTCCCAAGCCTCACTCTATCACTCACTAGTTAAGAGGCAAGTTACTCAAGCTTTCTGAGCCTCAGTTTCCTCATCTGCAAAAGAGAATAGTAATAGTGTCTACTTCACAGGAAGACATAGGAGTAATACATGGAATACTTTGGCCTGTGTCTGGTAAACACTCAATAATTGTCACTAATACTATCATACCCTAGGGATAGGCAACAACTCCCACCAAAACAAATGAGCACCTAAACATCTTTTCTTTTGAAAATGACAAGCTAAAAGTTTCCCACCTACGACGAAACCTCTATTCATCTGTAATGGGAATGTGTGCAAAACTCAGTCAGGGCTCACTGTGGAAGAGCAAAGGCAAGACGTTGGTGTCCAATGACTTTCTCAATAAATAAAAGACAGTCTATTTTCTGTATTATCAGAGCAGCGAATGCAACATGCCAAGAGAAATAGGTAGGTGTGACCAATTGGGAGTTTCTTTCCATTCCACCAGACTGTTGAATATCTCACCACATCCTTTGTCATCCAAATCAGCAGTGAAAAGCACTGTCAGCCAACCCCCAGTGCATTCAGCAGATAGGTTGCTTAATTAAATATGCTACTGAATGGGCTATAGAATTCTATTGCTTCTTATGACAGGTGAGAGACAGAAGGGACAATTTCCTGGGTTTTTATTTAAGATATATTTTCAATGTAGCCTCCACAAAGGGTGTTCCAGGCTGCATTAATTTTTTTATAAGATTTTTTTTTCTAAACCTAACTTTACACAGAATGAGCTAGTTGATGAAAACAAGCCTGAAGTCAGTAAGGTTCCCATTGTCCCCACACTGAGAACCAACGCGTGATGGGTGGATTAGGCCGTTGTGAACGATTGAGACGATGCTGCAAAGCGGTGTTGGGAAAGCCTTTCCTGCCATTCTTGGTGTTAATGCCTTCGGACTAAGAGTGGGGCAGTGATCCTCAGTACCCACTGGGGGTCTGGCATTTGTAGACAGTAACAAGTTCTAAATATGCAGGATTTAAAGGTCAACTGAACATGGTTAAATGAAGACTTGCTTAACCTGGGATTGACACAGTGCTGCAAAGAAAATTCAGGAGCCACAAAACAATATAAAATATTACAGCAATCTAGGGAAAAGTACGGAAGGTCTGGCTTTGTAGGCTTTCTGGAACATTGAGCTAGGAGCTCACCAGGGCCAACTGGAGCCCAGGTCCCATAGTAGCGTCAATTGCGTGTGATGTGTGCAAAGTAGAATGCTTAGAGAACTAAGAACGTGACCCAGGCTTCCTTGAGAGCTGACCTTTGTGAAACAAATCTAAAAGAAAGACAAGGCCCCCAAACAGCATCCTCTTTGGGACCAGTTTGAGAATTGGAAAGAAATCCCCCCTCCTTTATTCCCACCTGGAGACAGAATCGGTAGTTGACACGCTCCAGGTCACCTGCATTCCCAGAGCCAAGCACTTGACCTGACAAGGGAACTGACAAAGGAGCCCTCTCCGACATCCCCCTTTCCCCTCTTCTTTAGTTTAAGCTGCTGAATATGTGATAATACGAGTCCTTAAAGCTGGGATGGCAACAAAACACACGGATAGGGCCCACCCAGTAGCTTAGCAACTGTTTTATTTCTTTTGGCTTTTTTTTTTTTTGGAGAAGTAGAGAAAAGAAAAAGAGCTTTGTCAAAGTGAATGTCACACCAGCGTGTTTCTTTCCACTTCACGGCGGTAGGGGTGAGGAAGGGGCTTAGCCAAATGGTAATTGTGAGCTGTGAAGCTTTTCATTCCAAAGGCTAAGAGAGAAGGCTGCAAGGCAGCAGGGGGGTGGCTCTTCCTTTCTTTTAGAAGGCACTGTGCTGATTGGCTATTCTAGAAGGCACCTCCCCAGCCTGAGGTCTACTGCAAGCTAGTGGCTATACCTCTTAGTACCAGGCATTTAAGAAAACGTTCGAGAGAGTTCAACCCTGTCAGTCCAAAGGCCCCCTGCTTCCTCGCTACTGTCTTTCTACAAAACAGATGAAAAACCTTAACAGGCAGGGCCCAAGCCAAGGTGATCACCTTACCTTAAAGGGCAGAAAGTTGGGCACAGCCACGGGTTCAGCCTAAAGCTGGGGTAGATGGTGGGGGAGGGGCAGCCAGAGGACCAGGAATGACCCCCATAGATTTCTGAACCCAGGAGATAGAGAAGGAAGAATGGACAAGTGGCCCTACTGGTAGGATCTGAGGAAGTCCATGTAACATGTGGGAAAGAGGGACAGACAGCAAGTTGAAGACCAAACCACAAGACTACCATGCAGAGAAACGGCAGCACGACCCAGGGAGGGGAGGGCAAAGGGAGCGTCAGATGACTGCTGTCAAGAATCGCTGTGATGAGCTAAATCTACAACGTGGCTTAAGCAGGAATGTCTGCTCTGATCACTGACTGGAAGACTTGGGGAAAGGGCATCTCATCACTAGCCTGTAAGCAGCCACAAATTGAAGCAAGGCCCTGAGCTGCTGTTCCACTCATCAGGCTGGTGGTGGGGTTTATGTTGGTGGTGTGATGGCATCAAGGTCAATACACTTACTCCCACTCCATCCCTGAGGGGAACTAGAACAACAAGGATGCCCATTTCTATGCTCCGCGTCCCAGGGCACTGGGTGTCACCACATGTAGGGAACAGCAGCCTTCCTATTCTGGCATCAGCTCCAATGACCAAATTAAGGTTTGATTGTGAAATTCACATCTCCTCCTCCTCTTTTTTTTTTTTTTTTTTTTTTGCGGTACGCGGGCCTCTCACCGCTGTGGCCGCTCCCGTTGCGGAGCACAGGCTCCGGACGCGCAGGCCCAGCGGCCATGGCTCACGGGCCCAGCCGCTCCGCAGCACGTGGGATCCTCCCGGACCGGGGCACGAACCCGTGTCCCCTGCATCAGCAGGCGGACTCCCAACCACTGCGCCACCAGGGAAGCCCCCTTCCTCTTTTTTTTATAATTTATTTATTCATTTATTTTATTTTTGGCTGCGTTGGGTCTTCGTTGCTGTGCACGGGCTTTCTCTAGTTGCGGTGAGCGGGGGCTACTCTTCGTTCCGGTGCGTGAGCTTCTCACTGCGGTGGCTTCTCTTGTTGCAGAGCTCGGGCTCTAGGTGCGCGGGCTTCAGTAGTTGTGGCATGCAGGCTCTAGAGCTCAGGCTTAGTAGCTGTGGCGCAAGGGCTTAGTTGCTCCTCGGCATGTGGGATCCTCCCGGACCAAGGCTCGAACCCGTGTCCCCTGCACTGGCAGGAAGATTCTTAACCACTCCACCACCAGGGAAGTCCCACATCTCCTCCTTTTCAAAGTGACTTGACTGATCATTCTTGCCACCTCCTTCTCAAAAAACCCTCACTGATAAAAATATATAAAATTCCTTTAAAATAAACATTTCTTACTTTTAATAACTGAAAGTTAGTCAAAAGCAGTTTTTCCTGACTCTCATGAAATCACAGTTCCTGTTTCCCATTCCTATTTTTTGGAAGCAAGAGGAGGTATCTGAGTGGCCCCCCCACCAGACCCTCCAATCCCTCAGGAGCTAAGTTCTCAGAGTCCAACACTGGGGCTGGAGAAATCCAAAATAAAGAGTCTAAATCAGTCCTTTCCCAATGAATATAATAGCTAACAGTTAAAAATACAAATACAAAGCACTTGACAATACAAACTCATTTAATCTTCATAAGAACCTGAGGAAGTAGGTCACTGTGAGATAATAAATGTGTGTTGTTTAAAAGAAAAGAAGAACCTGAGGAAGTAGGTACTATTATTGTCCCTGTTTTACAGATGAGGAAACTGAGCCACAAGGAGTTTAAGGGACTTGCCCAAGGTCACAAAGTTAATACGTGATAGAGTAAAGATCAAAGTACCAAGAGTTGGGCCCCAGAGTCTGTGTACTGATGTCATGGTATCTCAGATGAGCTGGCTCTGTCCAGTAGGCCCAAGTGATTTCTGCCTCTCTTCCCTCCACTGGTCCAGAGCTACCTCGACCTCCATCCCTGCCCATGGTCTCAGAGAGGACAGCATGTCAGGCTTGCGTGGAGGAGCTGGGCAAACTGAGAACACGGAGGAAAGAGAAGGGTAAGGCCCAGCGCCCCTCAGGCTCTGGCTTAAAGGAAGGGATCCTGGCAGCTCCCCAAGCTCTGCCTGAGCTCCTTTCAAATATATCCAGATTATTACCCCAATACTTCACCCGAACCATCCTAATGAAATATGAGTGGATATTAACTAAGCTGTAAAATCCATAAAAATGCTGCTTTACAAGAGACATTTACCTATGAATCAGCAGTTGGGTTAATTCATTATTTAGTAGGCTTGTTATTTATAGTATATTACAGCTTGGTAAATTATTTATATGTGCTTGTTTCTGTGCATGACTTTCCCTTAAGAGAGGGAAAATGTTTATCAACCACACACAGGGAAGTTGTTTCAGTCAGAAGCCTATTGTGAAAATAGCTCGGGCTCACTTCTCTTTCTTACTTCCTGCTCAAGACTTCCATCTGGAATGTCCAGGGGCTGACAGAACTGTAACCGAATCAGGCATTTCGCCAGTAATGGGGGCCGACAATCAGTGTGTTCTGCTGGACCCCACCAGGCCCACAGAATACGGGTTATGAAATTAAGGTTCTGTAGGCAGGGACTTCACTGGTGGTCCAGTGGCTAAGGCTCTGTGCTCCCAATGCAGGGGGCCCGGGTTTGATCCCTGGTCAGGGAACTAGATCCCACATGCCGCAACTAAAGTTCCCACAGCTAAAGATCCCGCATGCCAAACTGAAGATCCCACGTGGTGCAGCTAAGACCCGGCGCAGCCAAATAAATAACTAAACATGTTTTTTTTGTTTTTGTTTTTTTTAAAAAAAGAAAGGTTCTGTAGGCAGATCAGTTTGGTTAATACTGGGTTCAAGTCAAGGCTGCAAGACTTCTAAAAGCCTTTAATATACTAACGTGTCTCTTCAGTTTCCAAGAGGAGGGCATGTAATTAATTATTTGACTACAGAGTCCTTTTTATGCACTAAACTCATGGGATGAGAACCCACTTTAGGAACATTCCTCGAAGGAGAAGTATTCGTCATGCTTGAAGAGAACTTACATCTGGTAAATTTGGGGGCCTAAACTCTGCCATCTTGTCCCTCTGGGAGAAGTTCAGAAATGGAATGGTCAACATGGACCAATCTATCGATGCAACACAGAAGCAGTCTAAACCAACTCCACCCAAGATCTGCACAGCATGCAGCACACTCTTGTAATATTTTCTTTTTTTAATTGAAGTATAATTGATTTATAATGTTTCACGTGTTCAGCAAAGTGGTTCAGTTTTATATATATATTTTTTCAGGTTCTTTTCATTGTAGGTTATTACAAGATATTGAATATAGTTCCCTGTGCTATATGGCTTGTCCTCGTTGTTTATCTTGTATTATTTTTTGTTTGCTAACTGTCTTGTGAGTTTTGTTCTGTTCTCTAAAATGACTGCGCTTCACTATGGCGGGGACTGCCTTTGCCTCTTTTGGTCCCTCCTCGCCTTGCTTAAGAGCATGACAAACACCAGTCACTCAGCAGACACGAGAAAAAGCATCAAACATTAAGTAGCAACCAGCTATTTCAGGCCTTCAATTTCTAGGCTGTTATTTCTTCCAAGAAAAGTACAAAAACAGACCGTGTATTATTGGGCAAAGGAGTCCATAAAGTTAAATGATGTTAGAGGTCAGAAGAAAAACGGTAAAGAAAAGTGGTGGGACATTTGAGGCCAGACTTAGAGGGCCTCTGAGTGTTGTGTAGTGAGCAGTCTGTCAGGTAAGGAAGGTACCAGAATGCCTGGCCTCCACTCTGTGGTCATCTGAGTACGTTTTCTAACTCTAAGCATTTTTTTTTCTATGATTCGTACTCCAACTGGAACCGTATTCAGAGTAAGGTTTTAATTTTAAAAGTCTGTGCTTTTCTTTTAAATGTGAGTTTTAAAGATTTGCTGCATTCCTAAGCACAATTTTATTCTATTCAGCAGGGTCGACATTTTTTCCATTTGAAGGACATCTGATTTTATCAAAGTTCATAAGACTATTGAGTCCACTTACCATAAACTCATTTCAGAGCAGTCATTGCTGAAATCCATCTCTTAATTCAGGGATATCTATCATCTATGATACAGTTTTTCAATTGTTAAAAAGCCTGAGACAGCTAAAAAATTACTCGAAGTCACTGAAATACACTTCCTATTCTGAATATGTTGTTTTCTATTGAGAAAGCCTTTGGAAAATGTTAGCATAGCTCTCTGGGTGGGAAGAACCCTGATGAGGGCCTAGCTCTGCCACTTCTACAACTGTGGGACCCTGAGCAAGTCCCTTCCTCCCTGGGCCTCAGTTTGCTCTTTTCATAAGATCAGAGCATTGACCTAAATGGTCTACAAAGATTCCAGTATTCTAGCATGACTTTGGGGTACTGAGGAAAGAGAAAAGAGGAAACCAACTAATGGGATACTGGTTATAAAGACCTGTGTTTAATGACTGCAGTAAAGTCCCAGAGGTTATCACGTGAACTGGGCCCATTTGGATCTCTTCAGAAGAAACAAACTGCTGAGAATCCTTGGCTGGAGATTTTCTACTGTATGTCGATGTGGTACCTCAGCATGCCTGTAGTACCTCTGTCAATAGAGGTGGGGACCTCCCATGACACAAAGCACACAGATCACTGCCCCCAACCTTCTCAGGAGCATAACTGCTAATAGTTAAGGTGAATGCTCTGGGCTCAGATTACACTCAGATTCAAAATTTTGCTCTGCCAACTTTCGAAATGTGTGACCTTAGACAAGTCACTCAACCTCTCTAGAGACTGAGCTTTCTCATTTGGAAGATTCAATGACATAATACATATAAAGCACTTAGTAGGGGGACTGACTTCTAATCACTCAAACGCTGGTTGCTATTGTTATTTTCATCACGGTTATTAACGGAAAGCACCTCAGCCATCTCTCTAAACATTTCCCCTCTCTGTAATATGGCCAAAAGAAATCCCACCTCTCTTCCTACAATTCCCTTTATGTGAACTCCCAGTTATAGCCAAGCTAATCTACTCACTGTCTTACGATGCTTCTGATACTTAAGCAATCCTACACCTTTGCTCGAGCTGTACCCCCTGCCTAACCTGTTTGCTCTCCCCTTTCTCCATCTCAGATAAATATTGTGTTTGTCCAATGTCCCTTGTCCTCCATGAAACATCCCTGACTACTTCAACTAGCAAGGATTACGTTTTCTTCTAAAGACACGGTCTTTTACGAGCTAAATCACTTGCTTGAGAATTAATCACAAAAACCACCTTGGGGTTGGATACATTATAAATTACAATCAGAATGACTTCACTTCTCAGGTGTGACTGCTTTGACGGCAGACGCTGTCCTGCACTCTTTCGTCTCCCCCATCAGTGCCTAGCATAGAGTGGGGATTCCATAAACACACCGTTTTGTTTGTTTGTTTTCTAATTTGCCCATGAACAAATGTAGTTCCATCTTTATAGGAAACGTTGCACTACAAGTTTCTTTGGACCTGTGCTGTGCAATATAGTAGCCAGTAGCCACATATGGCTCTCGAGCACTCGAAATGTAGCCAGTCCAAAACGAGATGTGCTGTAAAGTATACATTACACACCTGATTTTCCAAGACTTTGTACCAAAACAGAATGTAAAGTCTCCGTTATAGTACTTCCATGTTGAAATGATAATATTTTGGATATATCAGATTAAATAAAATGTATTAAAATTAATTTCATGTTTCTTTTGACATTTTTAATGTGACTACTAGAAAATTTTACGTTATATATGTGACACACATCATATTTCGACTGCATAACACTGCTGTGGTTCTTGGAAAATATAAAGCGTGTGAAAACACTGATAATTAGATGCACTAATTATGTTACCACTGTTCTTTCCAGAGAACGCCTATAACAACCTGCTGGTGCTGGAATTTCATGTCTGTTCTGATCTAGCGCTGTAGGTGTGAACGTTCACAAGTCTTTGGAGAGAATGGGAGCTCCCAGTGCGTATGCCAGATGGGGGACCTGTCTGCAGATACTTGGTAAAGGAATGTGCTATAGTCAGGCCGTTTCTTTCCAGCTTAATATGTTTTTGTTATTAATTAAGAAGCTTGAAAGCTCCCTGGTGAAATACTAAAATAAAACACGGTCAAGTGCTTTATGCATGCGAGTGGGGAGGGTGGCAAAGGAATACACTGAATGATCAGTGTTGGATAATGATATTGATTTTAAGGCAGTAGCTGGGGGAACCAAAGAGCTTCTATTGATCAGAAATCACTCAGGAGCCCTTGGAACAGTCAGAGACCGTTTGTGCCTTTATATAGATTGTGGCTACAAAAGCCGCCTTCCGAATCAGAACTTCGTCTTTGTCACAGCGTTATTCGAGCCTAGGAATCACTGAGTGCTCGGTGCGTGCAACCCCTATAGGTGCCATGGGGGCTGCTGATATACTCCAGGTCATAGGCTCATGGGCTTCCTAAGGTCCACAGTGTCAGGGAAGCCTTCACGAGGGAATCAAGGTTGGAGGTGACCCAGAAGGGCATGCCACCTTGGATCAGAGACCATTTGTTATGGTACACTCTGTTACAGCAAAAGACAAAAAGGATGAAAAGGAGAAGGAAAACAGGAGGAGGATACACATCTTGAAATGTATCAATAGCGGGAAAAGAGGGGATGGTAAAGAAGAAATTTAACTATGAGACTTTGGACACGTTCAATCTCCTCATCAGCAAAGGGGAATAATATCCTCCCTACCTAATTGTGAATATTAAATGAGTAACAGCATATGAGAGCAACTAACATTGTACTTGGCCTATTGAAGACACTCCATCATTGTTGATTGGCTCCCTCATCTTTCGGTTTGGGCTACATGTCTCGGTTTCTGACCTGAACACTGGAATGTATACCTGCAACTGCTGTTGAGCCCTGAGTTCTTGCCCATGATGTCCCTAACCTTGAAGTTGATCTCTATCTGGTTACTAGAGAGGATTTCAGGTGCTTTTTAACCCATGAAGAGCCAGTCTATCTCAGTAAAGATGAAGTCGGCTGAATAAAGCTCTCATGGAAAATTAGGAGCCATGATTTTCATCAAAATCAACAGCAAAATGACCCCTTAGTCTGAGCAAGTGAGTATCCACTCTCTGATCCCACACTTCAAGGCAGAGTGACCAACACAAACATACCATACCCTCAGCCAGTCCTACTCGTCCTAGGAGACTCCATTTTAAATCTACTTCCTAAGGACTTCAGTACAAAGGGCAATTCTGCCCTGGCAACGTATTGCAAGATCTGCAAACCAAGCACTTCACACGCCCTCTGTTTTAACTAATCTATAGAAAGAAGACAGCTAGGGGCAGGCGGGGTGAGGGGCTGTTTCTTTCAAAGGCAGCATCGCTTCTGCTTTATTTCTGTAACACACCTTCATCACCCCTACCTGCTACCTCATGTGGTTCACTACAGATGGCAGTTGGTTTTGTTAATTCCTGGGGTGAAGAAAAAAAACGGTAGTGGATATGGTGGGCACAGTCACAAGTGATCCTAAGACAACCCGAGCACATAAGAAGCTAAGCTCCATACAGGTAATTGGGCAGAAATAAAATAAAGACGGTGCAGGTCTGCTCTGACCTGCCAACATGCGGTGGGAGAAGTCTGCGTGGGTCCAAGAACATGGAGATCTCCTCTCAGATATCACCTGTCAAGTCACTTCAGATGAGAGAAGAAACTTTCAGAAATCACTGGAAAATGAGGACCCTTCAGAATAATGGTTACCTCCAAGAGGGGGTAGATACTGATGGGGGTAGGAGGGAACCTTCTGTGGATGATGGAAATACAAATATCTAAGTTTATATTTTGATCTGGGTAGCATTTTCACAGATGTACCTATGTGAAAATTCACCAAGCTAATGCACTGAAGACTTCTGCACTTTACTGTATGCAAGTTATATCTCATTTAAAAAAAGAAAGATAAATATCATATGATATCGCTTACATGTAGAGTCTGAAAAAAAAAGATACAAATGAATTTTTCTACAAAACAGAAACAGGCCCACAGACATAGAAAACAAACTTATGGTTACCAAAGGGGAAAGGAGGGGATAAATAGGGAGTTTGGGACTGACAAATACACACTACTATATATAAAATAGATAATCAACAAGGACCTAATGTATAACACAGGGAACTATATTCAATAGTTTGTGATAACCTATAAGGGAAAAGAATCTAGAAAAGAATATATATATACATATATGTATATGTGTGTGTGTGTGTGTATAACTGAATCACTTGGCTGTACAGCTGAAACTAACACGACATTGTAAATCAACTATACTCCAATAAATTTAAGGTATTTTTTGAATGATTAATGTACGCACGTGCAGGCCTGAAGGAAGACTCAGGCCTTGCTGCTGCCAGACACGTCAACTGGCACAGCCTTTTGGAAAGCAGTTTGCCACCATGTATCAAGAGCCTTAAAATAGATTCAGAACCTTTGACTCAGTAATTCCATTTCCAGGTATCGCTCCTAAGGAAATAATCTGAAATGTGAGAAAAT